>NC_133449.1:298822018-299169518 GCF_048565385.1 Saimiri boliviensis
GTTTGGTTTGGTTTTTGTTTTTGTTTTTGTTTTTGTTTTGATACAGTCTCACTCACTCTGTCTCCAGGCTAGAGTACAGTGGCATGATCTTGGCTCACTGCAACCTCCGTCTCCCAGGTTCAAATGGTGGCTCATGGCTGTAATCCTAGCACTTTGGGAGGCTGAGGCGGGTGGATCATGAGGTCAAGAGATTGAGAACATCGTGGCCAACATGGTGAACTCCCGTCTCTACTAAAAATACAAAAATTAACTGGGCATGGTGGCATTCGCCTGTAGTCCCAGCTACTTGGGAGGCTGAGGCGGGACAAAAGATTTTTTAACTATCCCCTTGGCATTCATTAAAGATGATTAAACCTGTAGAGAACCTCCAGACAATCCCAGGATGTCGGGGGAAAAAATGTTGTTCTTCTGTGTGGCTAATTGCTAGAATTTTCAATATCTGCTCTGATGCCTGAGTCTTTCAAAGCCCAGCAGAGATCACTCTTAAAGGGAAAGAGAATGAAAGAAGCTTCCCCACGCTGTGGACATGAAGGACTTCACCCCCTTAGGAAAACTAATAATACATGGGTGCATTTTAGGGACAAAGATTAAATTAGAATCAGCTCTGAAAGACTGTGCTAGCGAAATAATTGTGGCTACATTTTTTTCTTTCTCAAAAACCTGAATATTAAGAATGAGCGGTCATTAAATGTCTGCGTACCCAGCTTCCAACAGCTTGTTTCATTCACTGAGCGCATTTTGAAAGATGAAATAACGTATCTGATTTCCTGAAGTCTGATCTACCAGGAGGGACAGCATAAACTCAGTTTCCAAGGCCTGCAGGCAACTCTCACTGTTTCATGTATTCTAAAGGCGCTGTGAGTTGGGATGGCCTCGGTCTCAAATGTAGTTTTTGTGCATGGAGCCACAGCAAGACTCCTCACAGAATAAACGTTTTACTTTATTTTATTTCATCCGATAATTAGCTCAGCTACACATATGACAAGTTGTGAATTGTTAAACCACAGAATGTCATTCCCAGTTACTCTTTGTTAAGAGGCCTAACAATAATTTCCTTGTTCTTGAGACACAAAATGATATACGTGATTCAGTGAAGAAAGGGCGCATGTGAACACATTATTTTGACAACAATACAGAAAGTGGCTGATGCCTGTGATGCAGAATTTGCAAAGAGCATTTTATTGACAAATGTGGCCTCCTGAACACGCCGAGGAAGGAGCATGGTTCACAAAAGGTAACTGTGCACACGCCACGTGGATGTTGGAGTACCGGCAACGCTACAATTAAAACCCAGGTGAATCCCATTTCAGAATGAAGTTGCCTGTCACGTGATAGTTTATTTCACTCGTAGTTAGCTAGGAAACACCCTGAGGGTCTTCCAGCCCATGGCTGAAATTAACAATGAGTTCTTCTTAGCATTCCCCTAATGGGCCAGGCGTCCATGGAGACAAACTTACTCCATGCCTGAAGTAGACCAGCATGTCTTCCACCCTCACTGCATCTTTTTACACATATATGTTTGTTTTTGCTTTCTGTTGCCAAGTAATGATTAATGGCAATTTGCTCTTATTAGCAAAGGGTTCTAACAGCAGAATGACAATTTTAATTTTGCCTATTCAATTCATCACATCATTAGATGAATGCAAAACCGTTCGCCTTTGCATATTCACTGAATTTTGCACTGTGAGATCGAATGGTAAGATGAGCTTTAAATCTGCAAATTAAATATTAGGGGCTCCCTATAGTAATACATTAACCATGATTGGCTTGGGAGACGGTGAGGAAGATGTGACAGAAATTATATCAATCCAACGTATTTGTTCTTCGGTTTGCTCCCCCACATTTTATTGTGAAGACTAGCAGATGAAAAACACAACTGTTTGCTAATAGGACTCCTATCTTGCGATGGGGGCTGATTTTCCGTTTCCCCTAACTCCCCGTGATTACTTTTTCAGAAGCTCTCCCTTCTCCCCAGCTGATCCTCGTCTAGTTAGGCGGCATTAATGACACTTCAGTCATCCCGGCTTTCAAGCGGAGTCCTTCCACAGCGAACAGAGAGTTGACATTTCCTGACATTTTCCCAACTAATTACAGGACAAATAATTAAGCATGTTCTCGTATGTAACAAATGAAGGCAAAAGCCGTCTGTCAAGGCTGCTGATTGATGACACTCCGGGAGACTTTATCTGATGGGTCCTGCCATGCAATGGAGGGGAAGCAAATTTATTAGAATGAACAATGCAAATTCTGAGTCATCTCATCCAGTTATGCACCAAAGCAATATCCATGTCAAGGTGAATGTGACAATGAAAGCCAAATATTTGCATTTTGTGGAGCAGGTTGAAGGGGAAATCAGAGCGAGAAGATGACAGGCCTAATTATTTTGGCTCATACAGGCTGGGACAGCTGTTTCTGGTGTCCTGAACAAGGCTGTCACACAGGTAACTAAATAGGTCTGCATATAAGTCTGTATCCAACACTGTACTGAGATGTCTACCACTAATGACCAACGCTAATGTTACTGCCATCCCTGAAAAACAGAAAATGTGTCACCGTGCACCTTCTGCATGGCAGTCAACATTTCGCTACATAATTACTTGTTAGTGAATTAATTCCTATCTGTCAGTATCTACGCCAGTGTCATTTTTAGACCATTACAAAATTATGCCATCACTATAGCAACTGCAGGCACAGTTAAAAGGCAAAAGAGTTCAGATACGCAGGAAAAGTGCCTAGTTCGGAAAGAGATAATCACGTAAAACCCCAAGCCAAAAGCCCACGTCCACCATCCTCATTTTCTTTATTTGGGCTATGCATCTGATCAATGATCATTAAACAATGACTTCAGGTTTCCAATTTAAATCCGCGGTTCATATTTCACGTAATTAAAACCGCAGTCCGCAGTGGTCGCTCTCTGGAAGGAGGAAGCTCACCCCACCATCAAGTCCATTAACTGGGTGCTCGAAACTGACAAGCCCCGCATGCAAATGTGCACACGCCCAGAGCTCGCAGCCCCTGGCCCGCAGCTCGGCTTCCTCCACAATGATCCCTGTGGAGTCTGTGTTCGGATCCCTCCCTGCCTTCTTCCGTCTCCCTTGTACGGCTTTCCGTGGCTCCCACGCCCTGCCAGACTCTGCTGCGTCTTTTCCAGCTCAGCCCTGCAAGAGGCCATCACGTTAGGAAGAGCTCTCTTGCTTTATTCAAATCAAGACCCTGCAGGATTCAGATGCTCTCTGCATTAACAACAATTGGCAACCTTCTGGACCCTAAACGCCCCTGGAGAAATACATTTTAAGATGGAAAGAGAGAGAACAGGAGGAAGGGCAGGGTGGGGGGGATAGAAAGAGAGAAGGAGGGAGAGGGAGGGACCCAAAAATTGCGAGTAACCGAAAAAATTGTGAAATCCTTCGTTTTGAATAAAAGTAGAAAATATAGACTATCATAGGGAACAGAATCTCCACGCACTGATTTTTTCCCTTTTCATTAATTCAAATATTACCAGGCTAACAACGAACAGCTCCACTAAGCCACTCACATAAATTCATCATGTTGGTGTGCAA
This sequence comes from Saimiri boliviensis, assembly GCF_048565385.1. Classification (NCBI taxonomy): domain Eukaryota; kingdom Metazoa; phylum Chordata; class Mammalia; order Primates; family Cebidae; genus Saimiri; species Saimiri boliviensis. The sequence goes on from NC_133449.1 coordinate 298,825,579, forward strand.
AACAAGGTCACTTCCATGCAGTGCAAACGTTTTACTGGTGAATTGGAAATGCTGCGTCTCAGGCAGACATCTGACCGAGAAGGGTATTGCTGGGCCCCAGTGACTCCGGGAAATGAGGAGAGAAAGAAGAGAGAATTTGGAAACTGAAAAGATACAGTTAAGGTTGCATGTTCTTTAGAAACACCGTTGTCTTTCCGATTGTCGCCCTAAATGTTGTGCATTGAGCTGGCTTACGTTTAATGCTCTCTAATGTGATGGGGGGGTGATCTCTGGATGTGTTGAGATGCGTGGTGATGGGCAGTGAGATTAAGAACGCAGATGGGTGAAGCGGAGTGACCTGGGAACTGCATGCAGAGCCTGACACACCACAGGTGATGCTCAAGCAGGTAGCAATGTGATTGGAAGCAGAGTCCATCCCCAGGATTCGTTGGGTCAGTATGCACGTAGGTGGGGGTCCTATCAGAGAAACAAATAAATGGTGTTCAGCTGGAGAGGCTTCCAGAAGCCCTGACTTGCTAAGACTCATCACTCCGCAGTTCACCAGCATCCTCTCGGAAGTGTAGCACATGGCGTGGCTGCCTGTCACCTTCCGGCAGATTCCCAGGACAAGGGCGAGTCCGGACTGAGAGAGCCGAACTTACACTGCTGGTCCCACCCCACACTGGAAGCGGTGAGAGATGTAACTTGGGTTCCACTTAACACGGTTAAGCTCGAAGTGCCGCCGGTGACTTCAGAATCCCAAAAGGGCAGAAATCAATAATTTCCCTGGAAGGGTCCTGGCCAGTGCTCCCTTCTTGACAGTGCCATCAACAGCTGTTAACACAGAGGCAACAAAGAAAGACGAGGACCATTTTGAAATAATGCCCAATTTTGCATATTTATGTGATTTCCCAGCACACCTTACACTATCTGGATGTTCTCAGCATATCAGGTTGCTAAGCACTGAATCTGGGAGGGCAATCCTTAATTTGTGGGAGACTTATTTTGCTGACATTTCACGCATAATGACGAATCCCCAATTAGTCCATTTTAAGCAAAAGTACCTAGTATTTGTAATTTGTACAAGAATAGTTGGGAATGCAAAAAGAGGCTAAGTCCACTCTCCGGTTAAGAAGCAGGTTTCTAGGCATGTAAATAATGCACTATCTTGATAAAGATTGTATACAAATTTGATACAAGGAGCCAATGAGATAGTTTCTGTCTAATGATCCTAGTCAATCTAATTAATGCATTCTGCTACATTACATTTTAAGAAGTGACCATTGTGTAATACACTTTGAAATATGCACAAGCTAATGGGATAAGATACAAAAATTATTATGCTGACAGTAAATCATATTACATTCCTAATAAGCATTAACTAGATAACTAGGTCAAAGCAGTATTATCTTAATTGATTTTTCAAAAGAAACCTGACAGAAAAATGTCAATGCTCGAATATTTCTTCATGCATCATTAAAACAAGATTGGCTTTTAACAAAAGAAGAGCCCTTCACAGAATTGATTCTTGCTTCGGGCTGCCTGCAAGTAAGTGTATTACATAAAAATCTATACAGGATATTAAAACAACACCGCTCTGCAAGACAGTTACAATTAAAAGCTGACACCCCCCAATGTGTCGGCCACAGTGGCTTGCCAGCAAACGTAAGAAAGTCTTCCTAGCCACTGGTGTAGGAGCAGCAGACGGCGCTGCGGTTGGAGGGAAAGGCGCTGATTATAGGAGTTTCTAATCAAGTCAGAACGCCCGTCCCTTCTCTGTTTTGAAACAGCAGTTATTAAACAAATCTCACAGGATTACTTGGGAAACCCCGTCAACATTACCCGGAGTCTGTAAGGGGGTTTCGGGCCTGCAGGTTCCTACAGAAGCTGTGGATGGGGCCGCGTGACCAGCCTCCTGCAGCTCACGTTAGGGAGGAGAGCAGGTGGGTCCTTCTGGCCCTCAGGAGGTGAGAGTGTTTTAGCTCAACTTGGGTCAGGACCACCTCCTGGTGGAGTGCTGTGTCAGCCAGGGGCTGATTCGGTTCAACTCTTGGGCGGCTTCTTACACTAGAGTCCTTGTGCTTTACAGAAGTGTCCACTCCTGGCTGGGACCCTAAACTGTCACTGGTCCCAAGGACATCTGTCCCTGACTTATTCTCTGTTTTGCTTCCTGCAGCTAAGAATCAAATCAGCTCTGCTTGCGTAAAGCAGGTCCACGAAGCAAGACAAAGATGGGGGGCTTGTTCTTAACCCCTAAGGTGCTGAGCAAGCAGGACAGACCCGGGCCAGGGCTGTCCCCGCAGAAGTGTCCCCAGTAGCACCTACTTTGGAAAGCATTTTGTTGGTTGCCTAGACGGCTTCACCATCAGGATACCAGGCCTCAGTTGAGAGGTTTGCTCTTCACTCATGGTAAAATGTTAAACGTTTCAAGGGGAAAATAAAGGCAAAAATAGACACTGTTTCATTGTTTTTAATTTTAGACAGAAGATAGCTGGAAAAAAATCATTCGTTTCCTTAAGCAACTTCTTTTCTTTCCTCCTGTACCCGGAAATGCCTCCAATCTCTCTTCCCCTTTTAGCTTTTTAAGTTCCAAATCACTTTTGTTTAGCTGATTTATCCTTTGGGTATAATTATTCTCTCTCTCTCTCTCTCTCTCTTTCTCTCTCTCTCTGCATATTTATTTTCATGTGAAGAACAAGTGGGTCTTTGTGGCTTGGAATGAAGACTGAAGACGTCTATAAAACAAACACTCTGGAATTGAGAGCTGGTTTATTCAAAGAACCACAGTCTTTAGATAATTGGCAAAATGAGGTCTGTTGGTGACTGTGAAGAAGGAATTTGTGTTAATCAGACAAAACGACGCTGTGTGTTTTACATGGTTTTGGTTAATTCAGGACTTCACTGGGCAGACTTCTAATCTGCCAACTCTGTCAATTCACATGGCTTTACCTACGTACATCTCTCACTAACAAAAAGGTGTGTTTCCATTAATAGAAACACTTCCAGCCAGGTACTGCCCCCATGACCCCGGGCAGGTGTTTGATGTTCCTGAGCCTGCCAACTGTCCATGCCAACAGTAATAGCACCACACAGAGGTGCTGGAGACTGAATCAGGAGTGGGGAGAGATGAATATTGGCTGTTCCCAGTCCTCAGGGTCAGCAGACAATCAAGTTTGCTATGAGAAATAATCTTACAGCATCTATAACTTGCCTTTCAAACAACTGTGAAACCTTTTCATAGTAATTTTCCTCTAAAACATATGGCATGATTCATTTCAATACAACAGAATGCGGGAGACATAATTTGATCTCTTTAAGGGGGGCCTGGGCACCCCCAAATTCATGTTTATGAAGTGGTTACCTAGTGCCAAGCTCCACGGATCTGAAGGTGAGCTCGACCCTTGCAGCGTCGGGGCGGGGGGGGCTATGAATGGTGTGCACCCAGTCTTGAGGTTCAGGCAGTCCTGGAAATTGAGGAGGATGATGAGGTAGCCTGACTCTCCAGGGAACAAACCAGCTGAGTAACTCACTGTCTTCACTGCCTGCTATCTGCAGCCCACTGCAGGTGCGGCCCTGCATTGTCGATTGTGAGCTCATGTGCAAAGCTGCAAGGGAAATGCTGAGACACCCATATGATAGAAGAGGAAATGGAGGCACACGTGTCACCAGCACATGTGGAAGCCACAGCCGGCGCTTGCATTCTGTGACTTCTAAGCCTCTCACCCACAGGGGCGTGGCTCTGGGACCTGACAGCTCTTTCCCATCTTCGAGTACCTTGCCAGGAAGAGCGACTCCGACCACAGAATCCCACTGTGTCTCCCGTCCTGCCCTGCTGGGTCCTAACGTGCCCACATCCCCTGCCCTCTCTCTCAGGTTCTTCCACCTTCTCAGTCATCAACAGAACCAAATTATACCCAGTCTCTGGGGAAGCACACAGGGTGGGGAGACAGCCCGAGGTTTGAGTCAGACAGCTTTGAGTTTCAGTCTTGCCGGGATTAAGCTGGTTCGCTTTCCTGTTTAATTACCTTTAAGATGAAGAAAGACTTGGCGCTCAGGAGGTTGCTAGGGGAATCAGGCATTAGGTAGAGCGCATATTTAACAAATGGTGGCCGCTCATGTGAGATTCTTCTTGTTGATTCACAACACGGCACTCAAATTCCTCCAGTGGCACTTCACGGTGGCCAACCCCACGACCCAGAGACCTTCCCTTTCCTCTAGAGACACAGGCCTCAGCCGTAGCGAGGGTCCTCACCCCACTCCTCTCCACCTTCCAGCACCCTTTGCACAAACATGCTTTGGACGAGCTGAGTCTGGGCTTCTCCTGAGCCTGTAATCATCCCCCACCTCATTGTCACCCTCACTGCAGTTCCAGGTGGTTCACAGGCTGACCGCAGCAAGGCTGCTTGGTGATGTCCTTGTCCCTTGTTTGAATTGAATATCCATCACGCTTCCTCCTTCCCTGGTAGTATGATTTGCATGCGGAATTAATGTCCAGCGCTTCACAGGCCTGACGCTAATGGCCACGACTGCAGAGTTAAGCAATTTCAAGTGCAGGTAAGTTTTGAGTTTAATTTCTTAAGAATTTTTAGGTGTTTAAAATAAAACCCCATTTTAAAAGCATACAGATTTTTAAATGTCTACCAATTTTAACTTTAGGAAAGTTGCTACCAGTAAAATATAACGAAGAAAATTTTATTCCTATTGAAGCCTCCATTTATTTTCAAATTCATACAAAGAACATTGCAGGTCATTTATCTTTCAATCAAAATGTGTTTCCTGAGCTGGGAGTGGTGGCTTACACCTGTAATCCTAGCACTTTGGGAGGCTGAGGCAGGCGGATCCCAAGGTCAGGAGTTCGAGACCAGCTTGGCCAACAAAGTGAAACTTGGTCTCTAATAAAAATGCAAAAATTAGCCGGGTGTGGTGGCAGACACCTATAGGAGGTGAGCAGGAGAATTGCCTCCTCACCTATGGGAGGCTGAGGCAGGAGAATTGCTTGAACCGGGAAGGCAGAGGTTGCAGTGAGCTGAGATCGCACCACTGCACTCCAGCCTGAGTGACAGATTTAGACTCCATCTCAAAAAAAAAAAAAAAAAAAATCCCTAAATAAGGCCCACATATCTTTAGTTGCCTCTAATAGAAATTTTTTGTTTTATTCAGTCATCTCTTAGTAACTTAGAGAATTTTTAAATTCATCTGGACAGGCAAATTAGTGGGAAAGGCCAAGGGCCAACCTGGAATCTGATCACCTTTATTTAAAGGTCTGTATATATATATATTATTAAATATATTATACTCATACATTTCTTATTTTAACAGCAGGTATATCTGTGGTGTTTATGTACCCATTATCATTTCAATTTCTGTCATCCACAAGTAAGTTTTCTGTGGCAAACCTATCGCTGGTTTAATTACAATTTAATGTACTCCCTTCCACATTTGAGATATGGAGTTCACATATTTAAGAAAGTCTCAAGAGGTCACATGCCACTAGAGTTAATTTGAATCATATCACTATCAAATATAATTTATAAAATATTGTAACACAGAAAAGGGTCTTGTACACTTAAAAATCGGGTATTGATATTGAATAGCTAGTAAAATATGGATAAATGATATTAATCTAATAATGTCCCTTAGGTATCATTAAAATAATTAACTACATCAGGGTTTACACTTCATTCTTCAAGCAGAATTGGTTCTTCCTTTCCATGTTTGGTGCTTCCTTCAGGAGCTCTTGCAAGGCAGGTTTGGTGGTGACAAAATCTCTCAACAACTGCTTGTCCATAAGGGATTTTATTTCTTCTTCACTTATGAAGCTTAGTTTGGCCAGATATGAAATTCTGGGTTGAAAGTTCTTTTCTTTAAGGATGTTGAATATTGGCCCCCACTCCCTTCTAGCTTATAGGGTTTCTGCTGAGAGAGCCACTGTGAGTCTGTGAGTCTGATAGTCTTTCCTTTGTGGGTATCTTGACATTTCTCTCTGGCTGCCCTTAGTATTTTTTCTTTTGTTTCAACCCTGGTGAATCCGATGATTATGCGCATTGGGGTTGCTCTTTGTGAGGTGTATCTTTGTGGTGTTCCCTATATTTCCTGGATTTGAGTGTTGGCCTGCCTTGTTAGTTTGGGGAAGTTCTCCTGCATAATATCCTGAAGAGTGTTTTCCAGCTTGGATTCATTCTCCCTGTCACATTCAGGTACACTGATCAAGCAGAGATTAGGTCTTTTCACATAATCCCATATTTCTTGGAGGCTTTGTTCATTTCTTTTCACTCTTTTTTTCTCTAATCTTGCCCTCTCGTTTTATTTCATTGATTTGATCTTCAATCTCTGACATCCTTTCTTCTGCTTGATCGATTCAGCTGTTGAAACTTGTGTATGTCTCACAAAGTTCTCGTGCTGTGTGTTTCAGCTCCTTCAAGTCATTTATGTTCTTCTCTAAGCTGAGTATTCTACTTATCATTTCGTCTGACCTTTTTTCAGGGTTCTTAGTTTCTTTGCAATGGGTTAGAACATGGTCTTTTGACTCAGAGAAGTTTGTTACTACCCACCTCCTGAAGTCTGCTCTGTCAATTCCTCAAATTCATTCTTTATCTTGTTTTGCTCCCTTGGTGGTGAGTTGTAGTCCCTAGTAGGAGGAGAAGCGTTCTGATCTTTGATGTATTCATCCTTTTTTGTGCTGATTTCTTCCCATCTTTGTGGATTTATCTCCATTTGATCTTTGAAGTTGGTGATTTGGGGAGGAATCTCTGAGTGGACATCCTGCCTGTTGAGGTTGGAGCTATAGATCCTGTATGAGGTGTTTTTATTTATTTATTTTTTGCCTGGAGAGGTGCTGCTGGGCCCTCTGATTCAGCCAGGCTGCTGGGGGGTCTTCCTGGAGTTTGTTTATGCAGGTGAGATGAGCCCCACATTCCCAATAACAAGGTCTTTCCTTCGCCCAGCTGGATCTTCCCACTCAGGGTCAAACTGGTGTATTTGCTGCAAAACTCTCTAGCATGCGGGCTTCAGTTTGTTGGCTTTTGTGGTGGTGGTACCCGCCAGGCAGTGTGTCCTGTTTCCCTGCTTTCGATTCTGCCTTTGTCTGTGGCACAGGTAGCTCCATCCTGCGGGCCTTAGTCCAAACTTCTGCTCAGGTCCCTGCGGGCAACTTGCGGTGCCAGGTGTGCCAGAGCCCTGGCTCAGATTTGCACCGATAGCCCGCGTCCCTCAGACCAGTGGGGCTCTCATGGACGGTGGGTTGCAGGAGGGATGGGGGAAGCGCGGAGCCTAGGGGGTGAAGTCCCTGACGCTCCGAGCCAGCTGCACCTGCTGGGTGGGGCTGTGCCCCGCCCTCTCGGTTCTCCCTCCCCGGGCTGCTCTCTCCCTGCTTGGGTTCACCTTCCCTGGGCTGTCTGCACTGTCCTGCCTGTCCCACCAAGCCCTCTGGGTGTCACTCACTGGGAGCTGCGCTCCAGAGTTGCCCCCTCTCGGCCATCTTGGCGGCTCCCCCAAAATAACTTTAAACCCAAAATGCATACCAAACTGAAGTATCATTCAACATCTCCTCCTTGAGGTTTCAGCAAATCTCATAAGCAAAAATGAACAGATCTGGTGCTGCTGTGAATATTGCTTCTATTTTAAATGATTCTGATTCTAAGTATAGGTCTATTAAGAGCTCTTTCTTAAGACAATTTTCATTTATTTTTAATTTATATAAAATAGCTATGTTTTGACCTTTCCTTTGTAGTTGGTTTGAACAGTCATTCAAACATAAAACACAAGAGATTTTTTATTTGTTTGTTTTTGTTTTTAATTAAGACAGAATGTTTACATTATGACATCATAGGCAGGAGAATACTAAAGGTTGTGCTTCAATTTTAAAAGCACAAAAACAGAAATAACGAGTATGATAGAAAGAAGTTAAGCAAAAATACAGGTAAACAGATAAACTTGAAAAATATTGCTATTAAAATTGTCATGTGTGAGTTGAAAAATACTATGAAAATACTAGACTGAACAAAATACTAATGAATATAAACAAATGGTTGAGAATTAAATATTTTTTCAACAATAAAGTTTTAATGTTTAGCTCTAAAATTTTATTGATGAAAAAAGTTAACAGAAACTTTACATAAAGCTATTGATTGGTTTTATACAGCAAACAAATGTATTAGTCCATTTTCACTTCTATAAAGGAATAACTGACTGGGCAATTTATAAAGAAAAGAGATTCAGTTGGCTCACAGTTCTGCAGGCTGAGCAAGAAGCATGGTGCTGGCATCAGCTTCTGGGGAGGCCTCAGGAAGCTTCCAATCATGGCAGAAGGCCAAGGGGAGCCAACATGTCATTTGGCAGGAGAGGGAGCAAGAGGGAGGGGGGAGGTGCCACACACTTTCAAACGACCAGATCCCAGGAGAACTAACTCACTCACTCACTCTCACCAGGACAGTGCCCAGGGGATGGCGCTAAACCATTCCTGAGGAATCCACCCCATGACTCAGTCATCTCCTACAAACCCCTACAGCCAAAACTGGGAGTCATAGTTCAACATCAGATTTGGAGGGGACAAACCTCCAAACCATATAGTAAACATGTTGATGTTTTTATATAAATAGGACACAAAAGTATCAAATTGACAATAAGGGGAAAATGAGTAAATAAGCCTAATTTAATGCAATGTGAAAAAAAAAGGAGACTAGAAAGAAATGAGAAAGCATGGCACATCAAAAACGCAACATACAGTGACAGAGATAGCTCCAAATGTGTGATCAGTTGAAATAAAGATACAAATAATAAACTCCGTTACTCAAAGTTGTACATTATCAGAAAGAAATAAATGGAAATCTATCTACATCCATTTTAAAGGAATAAATTGAAACATATAAAGAGGCAAAAATAGTGAAAATAAGAGTTATTTAAATAAACCTAACCAGTAAAACAAGACGATATAACTGTCACTAACAAATAAAATAGACTTTTTAGCAAACAGAAACGCCTTGGGAAATGAAGAAAATGTAAAAATGGGCTGGGCGTGGTGGCTCATGCCTGTAATCCCAGCACTTTGGGAGGCTGAGGTGGGCAGATCAAGAGGTCAGGAGCTCAAGACCAAACTGGCCCACATGGTGAAACCCCATCTCTACTGAAAAATAAAAAAAATTAGCTGGGCATAGTGGCTCATGCCTGTAATCCCAGCTACTTGGGAGGCCGGGACAGGAGAATTGCTTGACCTGGCACCTGGGAGGTGAAGGTTACAGTGAGCCGAGATCGTGCCACTACACTCCAGCCTGGGCTACAGAGTAAGACTCCATCTCAAGAAAAAAAAAAAAAAAAAGAGTATAAAAGCACTTATCCTCTATGTACATAATGACATAGAGTCCACAAACAATGACAAATAGGCAAGAAAACAGTGGACAAATCTGTCATCATCATCAGTGCTTTTAATAAAATATTCTAAAAATGAATGGAACAAGGAAACAAAATTAGTTGCAAAAAAAATTTTGAATAGCACAAATTATCAAGCTTGATCCAATAAATACCCATAGAAAACTGTACTCAAGGATTTCACAACTCTCCGTTCTCTTTTTAAGTATATCCAACTTTTAAAACTTGAACATGCAGTGAGATTCAGAAAAGTTTTTAAGGGCCAAAAAAACTTTGTTATTTTCTATTAACAAAAAAATACCAGGGGAAAGTAACACAAAATAGTCACCAATACTAAAGTACTTAGAAATTAAAAACTAGACCCAAATAATTTATTACTCAAAATTCTAGAAGAAATCAGAAGACATTTCAAACTTAATAAAACCAAAGTACTTGGAGGGTACACCAACATAATATTTAGGGGAAAAGTTACTACTTTATATTCAAAATCTACAAAGAGAGAGGGAATGAACAGTATTAATCAAATCAAAAATTTAGAAAAATAGAGTAAAAACAAATTTTAAAATATTATACAAAAATATAATGAATATAAATTAAATATAAAATAGAGCATGTATAAAAGACATTTTACTTAAAGACATAAAAATATTCAAACAACGTAAATCGTTGGTAAGTAAAAAATGTTCACATAATATTTTGATTATGAAATGCATTTAAGACAGAATAGATATTTTTTAAAATCATACAGAATGAATTTCATGTCATTTTATCATATTAGCTAGCCTTGATGCCAAGGCTAGAAATCAAAAAGCATAAAACATAATAATGATAACAAAATGATACCTAGTGTTTATTAAGCTTTTTAAGACAGCAGGCATCATTCTAAGCACTTTACTTTGATAAGTGTATAAAGCATGGACAAAATATAGTGAGATAAATAATCTCCATTTTGTATGTAAGACAAATGAAACACAAAGAGTTTGGAATAACTTGTCAGTTTTTTAGTTATTTGAATTAAATCACCAATTACATAATTATTATAGTATTTGCCAATTTTTATATATGTAATATAGATACATGTCTTCAATTATGTATGTGAAATGTATATGTGTACATATATGTGTATGTAATATTTCTATACACATATATATAATCCTAAATAAAATGTATGCAAACAAAACCTAGCAAGATAGATTACAATGTCCAGTAATGTAAACTAAAATAACAATGAATAATATTTTATTCACAAATTCACTGGAGAGTGGATCTTCAATCATTGCTGGTAGGAATGGATATGAGCACAGCACTCTGGAGAACTGGGCAACCCATAGTAAAGTGAAAAACAACTATACCCGGAATACTACTCAGTCATGAAAAAGAACGAAATCATGTCTTTTGTGGTAAAATAGATGAAACTGGAGCCCATTATCTTAAGAGAAACAAGCCAGGAACAGAAAGACAGATAGTACATGTTTTCTCTCCTAAATGGATGCTGAAAATGTATTCACATTGACATAGACAGTGGAATGATAGAAAATGGGAATTTAGAAAAAGGAGGGGGTGGGAGAAGGGAGGGTGAACAGCTGATTTATGGGTACAATATACACTGTTTGGGTAATGGATATCCTATGAGCGACAATTTGACCATTACACAATCTATGTATGTGACAAAATTGCACACACAGCCCATAAATTTCTCAAAAAATATTTCTTTAAAATATAAATTATTTTCTTCCTTCTACTTGCGAGGTGTTTATTGATATTGTTCTACCTTTAAGATTGAGAATTCATACTTTAGAAATTTTAGTCATTCTGTTTTTAAAAAAATAAGGATTTAAAGCTAAATATTTCTTCTGAAGAAATATTTCTTTCATATCATGACTTTTGATACATTTTAGTTTTACTGTTTAGTTTAGTTTTCTAAAAAAATTCCATCATCATTTATTTAATCCATAACTTATTTAACCCATGGGGTAACATGTGGGTTTTTATATTTCCAAACATAGAACTTAACTGTTTATTTTCTTCTAAATAAATTGTTCTGAATGTTTTCACTTTAGACTAATTTTGCCTGTTCTACAATTTTGTGTAAATTAATGTATATTATATGTAATTTTTAATTCAACTTCTTCCACTCAACATTATGAATGTGAAATTTGTCCATGTTGTTTATTGCAAGAGTAGTTAATTCCTCATTACTTAGTGATATTCTACTGCATGAATACATCAACTAATTTGTCTATTGCCTATTGACAGACATTTGGGTTGTTTCCAGGGTTTAGCTACTGTTAATGAAATGATTCTGACCATAAAAAATATAACCTATGACCCAGAAATTCTGTTTCTAAGAATATATGTTATTGCAATCGTCCATTAAAAGAATTGTAGAATCATGTTCCAGATACAGATTTCTAATCTTATGCCGTGTTTACACAATTATTAATAAGTCATTTCTGTTGTATTATAAATATGTATTAGATAATAAATTGTCACACTCATTTTAAAACTGTTTAATTAAATAAAAATATATAATGAATATCATCATCAATGATAAAATATATGAACAAGCTCTCTAAATCTCATAAATATTGTGTTGTTTCTTTTAATGAATTCACATATCTGTTTCACTTCCAAAGAAACGTATGCTGGCTGGGTGCAGTGGCTCACACCTGTAATCTCAGCACTTTGGGAGGCCAAGGAAAGAGGATCACTTTGGGTCAGGAGTTCAAGACCAGCCTGTCTGACAAGGAGAAACCCATCTCTACTAAAAATACAAAAAATTGGCCGGTGTGGTGGCACATACCTGTAGTCCCAGCTACTCAGGATGCTGAGGCAGGAGAACTGCTCGAACCTGGGAGATGGAGGTTGCAGTGAGCCAAGATCACACCTCTGTACTCCAGCCTGGGCAACAGAGTGAGGCCTTTTCTTGAACAAAAAGAAAAGACATGTGTGCTAATTATTTACTTTGTTGAAATTTGTTACCCTATCATACATTCCTGCAAAATATAAAAAATAACAAATTTTAAATATTTTGTGCTTGTAGTGATCCAGGTTATAAATTTATATTATTCAATAATCATTTAGCAGAATTAATGACAACGTTCAAATAAATAGAAAATGATAATTTATCTCCAATATGTGATTCTGGCATTGACATGTCAGAAGAGAATATAGAAACTTACTTCTTCCTTGATAACACGCAAGTGTGCAGCTGAGACACATCAAGATGTGGGTGCTAAGTCCATTCTCATTGCTAAGAATGGAGAAAATGAAAAAGGCACAGAGAAACTGATATTTCAGAGCATGCACTTCACGGATTATAAAAGAAATAGGACAAAAATAAATATAGATCAATAATAGACAGGTAAATAGATGCACAGATAAACAGATAGATGGAGACAGACAATAGACAGGGTTCAAAGCCTGTCCATGTGCTTTCCGTTGTGAGGAATTAGGGTTCCACAACCTTCAATAGTATTTATTGAAAATATTGGCTGTTTTCATGGGAAGGTCGGTCTCAGCTCAAGTTGCTCTAATCAAATACTGTAAACTGGGTAGCTTCATCAGCTTAGCTTGGGAGGCTGGGAAGTCCCAGATAAAACACGGACGGACTTGACGTCTGCTGATTATCCACTTTCTGGCTCATAGATGGCCGCCTTCTTCCTGTATCTTCACGTGTTGAAAAAGCTCTGGTCTCTTTATCTTGTTTTTATTTGTTTTTGTTTTTGTTTTTTTCTGATTAAATGGACTTTATTTATTTATTTTACATATGTACATATTTCTATTGTACTTTAGGTTCTGGGGTACATGTGCAGATCATGCAGGATTGTTGCATAGGTACATACATGACAATGTGGTTTGCTGGCTCCATCCCCCCATCACCTATATCTGGCATTTCTTCCCATGTTACCCCTCCCCAACCTCCCTACCTCCCACTGTCCCTCCCCTATTTCCCCCAACAGTGTGTGATGCTCCCCTCCCTGTGTCCATGGGTTCTCATTGTTCAACACTCACCTATGAGTGAGAACAAGTTGTGATTGATTTTTTTATTCCTGTGTCAATTTGCTGAGAATTATGGTTTCCAGATTCATCCATGTCCCCACAAAGGACACAAACGCATCTTTTTTTTTAGGCTGCGTAGTATCCCATGGTGTATATGTACCACATTTTCCCTATCCAGTCTATCATTGTTGGGCATTTGGGTTGGTTCCAGGTCTTTGCTATTGTAAACAGTGCTGCAATGAACATTCGTGTGCACGTGTCCTTGTGGTAGAATGATTTATAATCCTTTAGATATATACCCAGTAATGGGATGGCTGGGTCAAATGGGATTTCTATGTCTAGGTCATTGAGGAATCGCCACACTGTCTTCCACAATGGTTGAACTAATTTACACTCCCAAAAATAGTGTAAAAGTGTTCCTATTTCTCCACATCCTCTCCAGCATCTGTTGTCTCCAGATTTTTTAATGATCGCCATTCTAACTGGCATGAGATGATATCTCAATGTGGTTTTGATTTGCATTTCTCTAATGACCAGTGATGATGAGCGTTCTGTTTGTTGACTTCATATATGTCTTCTTCTGAAAAGTATCTGTTCATGTCCTTCACCCACTTTTGGATGGTTTTTTTTTGTTGTTGTTTGTTTGTTTGTTTGTTTTTTGTAAATCTGTTTTAGTTTTTTGTAGATTCTGGATATTCTCCCTTTGTCAGATGGGTAGATTGCAAAAATATTTTCCTATTCTGTTGGTTGCTGGTTCACTCTAATGATTGTTTCTTTTGCTGTGCAGAAGCTCTGGAGTTTAATTGCATCCCATTTGTCAGGAAGAAGTCCAATTTCTGTTTTCTGCACATGGCTAGCCAGTTTTCCCAATGCCATTTATTAAACAGGGAATCCTTTGCCCATTGTTTGTTTTTGTCAGGTTTGTCAAAGATCAGATGGTTGTAGATGTGTGGCATTGCCTCCGAGGCCTCTGTCCTGTTCCATTGGTCTGTATCTCTGTTTTGGTACCAGTACCATGCTCTTTTGATTACTGTAGCCTTGTAGTATAGTTTGAAGTCAGGTAGCATGATGCCTCCAGCTTTATTCTTTTTGCTTAGGATTGTCTTGGCTATGCAGACTCTCTTTTGGTTCCATATGAAGTTTAAGGAGGTTTTTTCCAGATCTGTGAAGAAGGTCATAGGTACCTTGATGGGGATAGCACTGATTCTATAAATTACTTTGGGCAGTATGGCCATTTTCACAATATTGATTCTTCCTAACCATGAGCATAGACGTTTTTCCATCTGTTTGTGTCCTCTCTTATTTCCTTGAGCAGTGGTTTCTAGTTCTCCTTGAAGAGCTCCTTTACATCGTTTGTTAGTTGTATTCCTAGGTCTTTAATTCTCTTTGTAGCAATTGTGCATGGGAGTTCGCTCTTAATATGGCTCTCTTTTAGTCTGTTATTGGTTATAGGAATGCTCGTGATTTCTGCACATTGGTTTTGTATCCTGAGACTTTGCTAAAGTTGCTTATCAACTTAAGGAGATTTTGGGCTGAGACAATGGGGTCTTCTAAATATATAATCATATCATCTGCAAATAGAGACAATCTGACTTCCTTCATTCCTAATTGAATACACTTTATTTCTTTTTCTTGCCTGATTGCTCTGGCTAGAACTTCCAGTACTATATTGAATAAGAGTGGTGAGAGAGGGCATCCTTGTCTAGTGCCAGTTTTCAAAGGGAATGTTTCCGGTTTTGGCCCGTTCAGTATGATATTGACTGTGGATTTGTCATAAATAGCTTTTATTATTTTGAGATACATTCCATCGATACCTGGTTTATTGAGAGTTTTTATCATAAAGAGCTGTTGAATTTTGTCGAAGGCCATCTCTGCATCTATTGAGATAATCATGTGGTTTTTGTCTTTGGTTCTGTTTATGTGGTGAATTATGTTTATAGACTTGTGTATGTCGAACCAGCCTTGCCTCCCCAGGATGAAGCCTACTCGATCATGGTGGATAAGCTTTTTGATGTGTTGATGCCTTTGGCTTGCCAGTATTTTATTGAAGATTTTTGCATCTATGTTCATCATAGATAGTGGCCTGAAGTTTTCTTTTTTTTGTTGAATCTCTGCCTGGCTTTGGTATCAGGATGATGTTGGTCTCATAAAATGACGTGGGAAGGATTCCCTCTTTTTGTATTGTTTGGAACAGTTTCAAAAGGAGTGGTACCAGCTCCTCTTTGTACATCTGGTAGAATTCGGCTGTGAACCCATCTGGACCTGGGATTTTTTGGGTGGTAGGCTATTAATTGCTGTCACAACTTCAGCCCTTGTTATTGGTCTATTCAGGGTTTTGACTTCTTCCTGGTTTATGCTTGGGAGGGTGCAAGTGTCCAGGAATTTATCCATTTCTTCCAGGTTTACTGGTTTATGTGCATAGAGTTGTTTGTAGTAATCTCTGATGGTAGTTTGTATTTCTGTGGAATCAGTGGTGATATTCCTTTTATCATTTTTTATTGCATCTGTTTGATTCTTCAGTCTTTTTTTTTTTTTTTTTTTTTTTTTTTGAGACAGAGTTTCACTCTTGTTACCCAGGCTGGAGTAACAAGATCACACAATGGCGTGATCTCGGCTCACCGCAACCTCCACCTCCTGGCTTCAGGCAATTCTCCTGCCTCAACCTCCTGAGTAGCTGGAATAATAGGCACGCACCACCATGCCCAGCTAGTGTTTTTTATTTTTAGTGGAGATGGGGTTTCACCATGTTGACCAGGGTGGTCTCGATCTCTTGACCTCGTGATCCACCCGCCTCGGTCTCCCAAAGTGATTACAGGCTTGAGCCACCGCACCCGGCCTAGTCTTTTCTTTTTTTATTAATCTGGCCAGTGTTCTATTTTGCTGATTTTTTCAAAAAACAGCTCCTGGATTTATTGATTTTTTGAAGGTTTTTTTGTGTGTGTCTCTATCTCCTTCAGTTCTGCTCTGATCTTAAGTTATTTCTCATCTTTTGCTAGCTTTTAATTTTTTTTTTCTTTTGATCTTGCTCCTCTAGTTCTCTCAACTTTGATGATAGGGTGTCAATTTTAGATCTTTCCTTGCTTCTCATGTGGGCATTTATTGCTATAAATTTCCCTTCAGTCACTGCTATAAATGTGTCGCAGAGATTCTGGTATGATGTGTACTCATTCTCATTGGTTTCGAAGAACATCTTTATTTCTGCCTTCATTTCATTGTTTATCCAGTCAACATTCAAGAGCCAGTTGTTCAGTTTCCATGAAGTGGTGTGGTTCTGAGTTATTTTCTTAATTCTGAGCTCTAATTTGATTGTGCTGTGGTCTGAGAGACTGTCTGCTATGATTTCCGTTCTTTTACATTTGCTGAGGAGTGATTTACTTTCAATTGTGTGGTCAATTTTAGAGTAGGTGTGATGTGGGGCTGAGAAGACTGTATATTCTGTGGATTGGGGGTGGAGAGTTCTGTAGACATCTGTTAGGTTTGCTTGGTCCTAGATCTGAGTTAAAATCCTAGATATCCTTGTTAATGTTCTGTCTCATTAATCTGTCTAATATTGACAGCAAAGTGTTAAAGTCTCCCATTATTATTGTGTGGGAGTCTAAATGTCTTTGTAGGTCATTACAAACTTGCTTTATGTATTTGGATGCTCATATATTGGGTGCACATATATTTAGGATTGTCAGCTCTTCTTGTTGCATTGATCGTTTTACCATTATGTAATGCCCTTCTTTGTCTCTTTTGATCTTTGTTGGTTTAAAGTCTATTTTACCAGAGACTAGGATTGCAACTCCTGCTTTTTTTTTTTCTCTCCATTTGGTTGGTAAATCTTCCCCCATCCCTTTATTTTGAGCCTACATATGTCCTTGCACATGAGATGGGTTTCCTAAATACAGCAAACCAATTGGTTTTGACTTTCTATCCAATTTGCTAGTCTGTGTCCTTTGATTGGGGCATTTAGGCCACTTACATTTAACGTTAATATAGTTATGTGTGAATTTGATCCTGCCATTTTGATGCTAGCTGGTTGTTTTGCCCATTAGTTGATGCTGTTTCTTCACTGTGTTGATGGTCTTTGCAAACTGGTATGTTTTTTGAGTGGGTGGTACTGGTTGTCCCTTTCTGTGTTTAGTGATTCTTTCAGGAGCTCTTGTAAGGCAGGCCTGGTGGTGATGAAATCTCTCAGCAATTTCTTGTACATAGAGGATTTTATTTCTCTGTTGCTTATGAAGCTTAGTTTTGGCTAGATATGAAACTCTAGGTTGAATTGATCCTTTTACCATTATGTAAATGAAACTCTAGGTTGAATTGATCCTTTTACCATTATGTAATGCCCTTCTTTAAAGATGTTGAATATTGGCCCCCACTCTCTTCTGGCTTGTAGGGTTTGTGCTGAGAGATCCGCTGTGAGTCTGATGGGCTTCCTTTTGTGGGTAACTCGATCTTTCTCTCTGGCTGCCCTTAGCATTTTTTCCTTCATTTCAAACCTTGTGTATCTGATAATTAGGTGCCTTGGGGTTGCTCTTCTTGAGGAATATCTTTGTGGGGTTCTCTGTATTTCCTGGACTTGAATATTTGCCTGCCTTGCTAGGTTGGGGAAGTTCCCCTGCATAATATCCTGAAGAGTGTTTTCCAACTTGGATTCATTCTCCCCTTGACATTTAGGTACACCTATCAAAGGTAGATTTGGTCTTTTCACATAATCCCATCTTTTTTGGAGGCTTTGTTCATTTCTTTTCACTCTTTTTTTCTCTAATCTTGCCTTCTTGTTTTATTTCACTGTGTTTATCTTCAGTCTCTGATATTCTTTCTTCTGCTTGGTCAATTTAGCTATTGAAACTTGTGTATGCTTTGCGAAGTCTTCTTGTTGTGTTTTCAGCTCCAGGAAGTCATTTATATTCTTCTCTAAGCTGTTGATTCTCCTTAACATTTTCGTCTAACCTTTTTTCAGGGTTCTTAATTTATTTGCATTGGGTTAGAACATGGTCATTTGACTCAGAGAAGTTTGTTATTACCCACTTTCTGAAGCCTGTTTCTGTCAATTCATCAGATTCATTCTCCATCCAGCTTTGTTCCCTTGCTAGTGAGGAGTTGTGATCCCTTGGAGGAGGAGATGGTGTTTTCATCCTTTTCCCACTGGTTTCTTCCCATCTTCATGTGTTTATCTACCTGTGGTCTTTGTAGTTAGTGACTTTTGGATGGGATCTCTGAGTGGATGTCCTTTTTGTTGATGTTGAAATTATTTCTTTCTGTTTTGTAGTTTTCCTTCTAACAATCAAGCCCCTCTACTGTAGGACTGCTGGAGGTCCACTCCAGACCCTGCTTGCCTGGGGATCACATGCAGTGGCTACAGAACAGTAAGGGTTGCTGCCAGTTTCTTCTTCTGCTATCTTCCTCCCAGGAGGTTACCTATCAGATGTCAGCCTGAGCTCTCCTTTATGAGATGTCTCTTTGGATGTATGGGAGTCGAGGAGCTACTTGAGGAGACAGTCTGTTCCTTATAGGAGCTCAAGTGCTGAGCTGGGAGCTCCATTGTTCTGTTCAGAGCTGCTGGGCAGGTACCTTTAACTCTGCTGCAGCAGAACTCATAACTGCCTTTTTTCCCAGGTGCTCTGTCCTGGGAATGTGGGGCTTTATTTATAAGATCCTTACATGCTGCTGCCTTTTTTTCAGAGATGCCCTGCCCAGCAAGAAGATAGTCTAGTTGCAGTCTGCCGGCAGAGCCATTGCTGAGCTGCCATGGGCTCTACCCAGCTGCTGTGTGAACTTCCTTGCGGTTTTGTTTAGAGAGGTACAGTTGGAATTGCCTCAGTAATGGCGGTCTGCCTCAGTAATGGCGGACTGCCTCAGTAGTGGTGGACTGCCTCAGTAGTGGTGGACTGCCTCAGTAATGGTCCCTTCCCCACATCAAGCTGGACCATCCCGGGTCCATCTGTGCTTGCTGTGAAACTCGCAATCCAGACCATTTCAGATTGCTGGTCTTTGTTGGGTTGGGACCCGCTGAGCCAGATCACTTGGCTCCCTGTTTCACCCCCCTTTTTTTCAGTTGAATGGACATTTCTGTCTCCCAGGTATTCCAGGCACCATTCAAAATGGCCACCCAGATTGTGTGAGTTTTTGTGCTGAGACCCATGGTGTTGCCTGAAACAGCTGTGCTGGAAACTCATGGAACTTTTCAGCCCAGGAATCTCCTGGTCTGTGAGCAGTAAAAACTCATTTAGAAAAGCAGTGATCACTCACCCTCTGCCTTGTTCGCTCTGGGAACTGCACTCCAGAGTTGTTTCTGTTTGGCCATCTTGGAACTTTCCCAAAATGGACCTTTCTTTCTTTCTTTCTTTTTTCTTTTTAGAGATAGGATCTCACTATTTTGCCCAGGCTGGTTTGGAACCCCTGACCTCAAGTGATCCTCCCACCTTGACCTCCCAAAGTGCTGGGATTACAGGTATGAGCCATCATACCCCAGCCTCTTCCTCTTCTTATACGGACACTAATTCCATCTTGGGGCCTCCACCCTCCAGGCCTTATCAAAACCTAATCACCTTCCAAATCCCCACATCTTAATACCATTACACTGGAGATTAAGACTTCAGTGTATTAAATGTGAAGACACGTTCATTCTATAGCAAGGCCCTCAGGAGCATTGTATCCTTGACAACAGTATGGACATAGAATAAACAAGATCATTAATGTTCATCATGTCTGTTGTGCCTCGGTACTTCAGGAGGCGAAACACATTCAAACACATCTCCTTTATAATTTTATTTTTAGTGTGAGTGGGTAAAAGATACTAATATTTCAAAATGCCCCTTTGTTTGTTTTCCTAGAGAACTTCACATTGCAGAAAAATTTATTGTAGTAAGATTGAGAATGGAAAAAATATCTACCCTTACTTGAAAAGTAGAAGATAGAAAGTTGTAGAAGGGAGAAGAAAAAAAAAAAAAGCAGAAAAGAAAACTGTAACAGAGAATAGAATAAACAGCAAGATTGTTTATTTGAATGTAGGCCTATAGAAAACTATGTTAAATATAAGCAGCCTAAATCTTTAGTTAAATAACAGGGATTATAAGATTGCAAAAAAGAGCAATACTCAAATACATGTCATCTACAAAAAAATCTACTTTACTTCAGCCTGGGTAACAGAGTGAAACCCCATCTCAACTAAGCAAGCAAACAAACAAACAAAGAGGAAAGAATAAAGAAATAAAATCCCCTAAGAAATACAAAATTTCAAAGTAAAATTGTAGAAATATTTGTATCATGCTAACACTAAGCAGAAAGCTATGGTTGCAATATAAGTAAAAAAGTAGATGTAGAAAACTAAATAGTAATGGGGATTTAAAGGGACATTTGACAATGATAAAGAGGACAAATTATCAAGAAGACAAAACAACCATAAACACATATGGAGCAAATAACACGTTCAAAAAACAAGAAGCTAACTTACAGAACTGAAGAGAGAAATAAAAAAAAAAATCTATAACTTTGTAGATTTTAGTAGTCATCTTTTAATAATAGAACAAAAAAACAATAATGTCATCAACAGCACTATCCTACCAACCTGACACGTGATGAGCCTTCATGACTCAATCAGCTCCTCAAAGGCCCTACCTCTTAATTCCACCATAATGGGGATCACTTCAACATGAAGTTTGGAGAAACACATTTCAACCATCGAAGTTCATAAGGCTGAGACATTCATGCAAAACTACCAGTACACTTTTGAATCCATTCCTCTCATCTAGTTTCAGCAAATCATTTTCCAAAATATGGGGAGGTTGGCAAAAGCAGTTTATTCCACAGTCATCAAGATTCTATGTAAAACATGCACAGATCTTAGTGGTGAATCCAAAGCCACCATGGTGTCTTCCAGTGTGCTCCTGGTTACTGTTGCTGTATCGTCATGCTGCAACCAGGTACAACACCGATCAAGCCCCTCCTAATGGGCTTTAAATGCACCATACTTGCATATTTCACAGATTCCAGCAGATTAACTTGTAAATAGCACAACTTCTCATAAATTATTTGAGTGGGTTCCCCAAAATCAATTGCAACTTTTTGCCCACATTGAAGGAAACTGAAAAAAATAGGGAAAAGGGACTCTCTAAAATGTCCTTCTGCTCCTTTTGATGAATGGTTTAAAAGTAGGTTCTTCCTTTACATTTTCAAGATAATAATGCATATCCAATGTGCAGTGGAGTTTTGCTTAGGGCACACGTGTTTAGCTCTTATATGGGTTTGTTTTCCTTTGGATATGGGTGGGTAGGTTGCAACCTGGTGTGTATGTACTGCAGAGGGCTTGGTGCACATTTGACCCCTTCCTATCCAACTGAAGGGGTGTACACTCCACAGCTCACACAGTGTAGATTGATATGCATGTTTCCTAATGCACTTATCAGGGCCTCTCATGGACTGAATTGGGATCTCTTCCAATTCCTGATGTTTTTCTTTTATTAACTCTTTCTTCTTATGCACCATCTTGATTATTTTAGTTGCATTGTAGAAAAGAAAATATCAGGCTCTGATAGTTAAGTGTCAATTTAAGTCAGCATTTTCTTAATTTTATTTTTAACAGCAACAAAACACTTTCGGAAAAATTTTTTTAAAAAATATCCCAATCTAACCTTTTTCAGGTGGCTACCTTAACTTTATTTCTTACTAAAGAAAATAACCAATAAAAATAAAATTATTACTAACACCCAAATGCATTGTTCTAGTATAGGGTCTTGCAGCCTTTGAGAACTGCATTTCTTATAGTAACACAGGAGTGCAGAAACATCGCTTTTCCTCCCTTCACTCCTCAGCACCCTTGCTCACAGGCTAACGTTTTTGGCAATGCGCTGGACAAGGCCACCTGTGGTCTCCCCAAGATACAGTTGACCAATGTTGGCCCTTACAAAATAAGATGACAGATTGTCTTATACATGTGTCCTGAGAATCAGAAATATAGCTGTAATGCAAGATCAGACACACTGTGTTTTGTTGGTTTAGCTTTTTCTTTTTTTTTTTTTTTTTGAGGGTTCGTATACCACATCTATGTATGCAAATGTTTTGTATTTCTGACAAAGGAGCTCTGTGTTGGTACACATGAGAACATTCTTCAGCTTGAAGCCCATTGCTCAGCTGCAGAGCCTCACTGAGAACCTGGTGCCCAAGTGATAACACAGAGCATGCAGTGAGAGGCCATTACCACAGCAGAAGCGCTTATAAATTTTACTTTAAGAATGCTGACCTCTTATTTATTCTCTTTAACTTTGCCTTGGACAGGCAGAGCGCCCATCTGAAGGGAAAGTTGAGCATTGTGGGGGCTTCTATTGCAGAACTTTGGCTCTTGGCCTTGGGAGCAAGATAAAATTTCTGTTCAACTATAAAAAATTAAATCTGTACATATATTAGCAGTGAACAAGATTTTCACATAAGTTGCTTAAACTAGCCAGTTTACGTAATGGCAATGTGTCTGTCACGGTTCTGCAGATACAGATTTAAAGGGATACTATTAAAATACTTCTTATAAATTAATCACTCATTTTGTAAACTAGTGGACTTGTTTTGTAAATCCGAATTTCAAAGTATGTGTGTACAGTGAGGTGCATTTATAGAAAACTGACAAGTGGAAATTTACCCGTGTTTTAGTCCTGTTAGTTTTTGCTGTTGAGTTGTAGCAGCTCCTAATATATTTAGAATATTAATTCCATTACATTTACAATTTGAAAATACTTTCCCCATCCTATATACTGCCTTTCATTCTGTCGATTGTGTTCTTTGCAGAAGCTTTTTTAGTTTGAGGAAGCTTAGTCTCATCTGCCTATTTTTGCTTCTGTTTCCTGTGCTTTGGGGTCATATCAAGAAAATCACCTCCAAGACCAATGTCCGAAAGATGCTCCCTTATGTTTTCCTCTAGGGTTTTGCAGTTTGGGGTCTTACATTTAAGCCTCTAATCCAGCTGGAGTAGATTTTTGTGTCTGGTATAAGGGTCTAATTTCATTCTTTTGCATGATCCAGTTTCCTCAACCATTTGCAGAAGAGATGGTCTCTCTCCTGCTGCTCCGCTACCATGCCTGCTTTCCCTGGGATGATCTACTGGAGGATGGCGCAGGCCCCGAGGGGGTCACCCGGGGTCCTGCACATGTGGCTCTAGGTCAGCCAGATGGAGGGCAAGCCCAGCCAAAATCAACAGAGCCACCTAACTCAACTATAGCAACCGCAGATGCACCAGTGAGCTGAGATCAGTCAAACCCAGCCCAGAGCTGCTCACCCAGACCAGATTCAGAAATAGGGCAGTGTCTGTACTGTCTGCCATCGAGGACCTGGGGTTGTCATCACTGTGGCATCTTCTCCAGGCCATGTGGTCCTGGGGACACTGTTGGTCAATATGCCCAGCCACGGGGAGTGGCGCAGGAATTGAGCGGGACCTCCAGATACTCACTTCACAGGGACTTGCACTCCGAGCAGACTGTGAGAAGCCAGCCCTCCTCCAGGAAGCTGCACTCCGCACTGCTGTTCTGGAGCTCCCTGAGGACCAGTCGCCACCCTGGTTCCTGCCCTTCTAAACCCAGTTCCCCCACGGGGCACCCATTTATCCACTACAGCAATACATTCTCCCTGTGCTCTCTTGGTCATCGTCTGTTCATTTTGCTTGCACCCCATGAAATTTGAGCATGGACTTTGCTGTGCACTTTCTAAGCCCTGGAGCCCCGGGAAGCACAGGAGACGGGAAGGCCTGGTCCCACTGCTGAGGAGAGTGGGGACGAGTGTCATTTGCACTGCCTGAGTTTGACTCTTAGCATCTTTAGACCAGATCACTTGGGGCAAATCACTTACTCTTTCTTAATCTCAGTTTCTCATCCACAAGGTAAAGTTAATTTTTTTTTTAATGCTTTAAGGATTAAATGAGATACTATGCACCATGTCCTTAGCACGATGCCTGGTTATTGTCACTTCTCTTTCCTTTCCTGCAGCCTAAGGGGGAAGAAAACCATGACACAAGCAACTGCAATGCTGCAGCATAAGGGCAAGGGCTGCCGGCTTATCACTGAGACCAAGGCAGCCTGTGGCAGGCAGCATCTGTCCCATATTTCAAAGATCCAGGAAATGTCACGAAAGAAGTGGCAGCCATCTTGGGAACCAAAAGACGATGTGGCTCTTAGCAGAGAGAAAGTGTGGGGAGGAGAAAAGCTGCAGCCAGACAAACTCAGAGTTGTGGGGGAAGGTGAACCCCAGGGAGCAAGACGAACTGAGCATGCTCAGTTGCAGGGCTGGGGAGTGGGGGACAGGCGACAGGATGCCCAGAATTTCAGACAAACTAAAAGCTGTGGGGATCACTGAACTCCAAGGAACAGGACGAAAGGAACACACTCAGACACTGGGCTGGGGAGGCCCAGGATGGGGGATGGGGAACAAGATGTCCAGACATTGAGACAAACCCAAAGTTGCGGGGTAAGCTGAAGACTGAGGCGCAAGATGAAATGAGCATGCTCAGACACTGGGCTGGGGTAACGGGATGGAACGTCGGGCTGCAGAGTCAGCCAAAGGCAGTGCCTGAAGAGGGTTGGAATTCTGTGCTAAGACCAAATGGAGACCCAGAGAGAGCTGCAGCAGAATCACACGTGCCACTGAGCACCGTCACCCTCGCCATCATGGAGAAAGGGTTGGAAGCAGTAAAACAGCAGATGGAGAGGGAACCCGGAGGCCGGTTCAGGGACCCAAGTCAAATGCGTGGTCCCAGACCAGGGTTGGGGTGGAGGAAAACGGACCACTTGGGAGAACACGTACCATGGGGTCACTATGACTTGGTGATTGCTGTGCCGTGGGGGAGAGGTTTATGGTTTGGATGGCCGGATAGGGTGTGGAAGAGAAACAGCATGTTCGGGGTGGGAGAATGCATGGATATTGAGAGTTAAGGTTTGGATGCTTCAAATTTGTGATCCTGCTGTGACATCTGAGCAGAGGTGGCTGAGAGACAGCTGGCTCTGCAAGTTTGCTCTAATGAGAGACCAGCACTGGTAGAAGCCCTGGGTTCCTTGAGGTTGGGTGATGTCTGGCTTAAAAGAAAAACGAGATCACGGGGGAGTCTGAGAATGAGGAGGCTGGAGCAGACCTTCCAACGTCACACTGCACACCAGACCCCTGCAGCTCCTAGACCTGCAGAAGAGCCACCTGTTCTCTCCCATGCCCTCAACTCTGCAGCAGGTCAGAAGATGGTTTAGTGGGCTCTGAAGACCCTGCAGGCAGTAAGTGTTCTTTAAGAACAGCAGCCTAGGGGGATACATGCAGCCAGGCAGAGGGTATGGCCCACAGTCCTGAGATCTCCCTCAGTGTGGATGGGAAAATGCTTATACATATATATATATATATATATATATATATATTTTTTTTTTTTTTGAGACAGAGTCTCACTCCATCAGCAGGCACCAGGCTGGAGTGCAGTGACGTGACCTCAGCTCACTGCAACCACTGCCTCCCGGCTTCAGGCAATTCTCCTGCCTCAGCCTCCCGAGTAGCTGGGATTACAGGCACGCGCCACCACGCCCAGCTAATTTTTGTATTTTTAGTAGAGACGGGGTTTCACTGTGTTGGCCAGGATGGTCTTGATCTCTTGACCTCGTGATCAACCCGCCTCGGCCTCCCAAAGTGCTGGGATTACAGGTGTGAGCCACCGCGCCCGGCCGAAAATGCTTATATTTGCTTTCTGTTTGGGGATCCTTCTTTATAGGGGAGTAATATGGTTTGACTCTGTGTTCCCACCCAAATCTGATCTCAGATTGTAATCCCCATGTGTCGAGGCTGGGAGGAAGCTGGATCACGGGTGTGGTTCCCCCATGCTGTTCTCATGATAGGGAGTGAGTTTCCACGAGGTCTGCGGTTTCTCCATGTTTCGAAGTTCCTCCTGTGTTCTTCTCTCTCCTGTTGGCTTGTGAAGAAGGTGCCTGCTTCCCCTTCTGCCATGACTGTATGTTTCCTGAGGTCTCCTTGGCTGTATGGAAATGTGAGTCCCATAAACCTCTTTCCTTTAAAATTACCCAGTCTCAGGGGATATTTTTATAGCATTGTGAAAATGAACTAATTTAGTGAGTTTGTTAGCAGCTTGGGTTTCTGATAAGTAAAATGTTACTATAATATTTCCATATTTTGCTGAGAAACAAATTAAAAGGAGAGGGCATATCCCCACATTATATGGAGAATACCCCTCAGTGCTGCCATGATTGATGGAAGAAAATCACTGGCATGAGTATTCTTGGATCCAAAGTTATCGCCATTCTTTCTCTGGCAGATAGCAGGTGACTGACTCAGACCAAGCCCGTAACTGTGGGTGGAACAGCTTCTGCTCTCTTCTCTGTAGCTGCGTAGGGTGCTCAGGAAACAGAAGTCATGTGTTCAGTGACATCTATAAAAGGTAAAGAATCTATCCATCACCTCGTCTGTAGTTCTCAGGATACAGTTAGTGAAGGCAAGGGTGTGCTCTAAAGAAAAATCTTTAAAAATATGGAAAACACATATATTGCCAAAGCCTAGCTTCCTTTACCTTTGGAAAATATACCCCATCAACTCTGCATTAATACACTCATTCCATGTGTAGAAGAGACACACACACACAGAGACACACACACACATACAAACACACAGACACAAACACAGAGACACACATACACACATGCAGACACAAACACATACACACAGAAACATGCACATACAAATACACACACAAACACATACACACACAGACACAAACACATACACAACGAAACACACACAAACACACACACAGACACACACACATACAAACACACACACAGACACAAACACACAGAGACACATACACATGCAGACACAAACACATACACACACACAAACACATACACACAGAGAGAAACACGCATACAAATACACACACACAGACACAAACACACAGAGAGAGACACACATACACACATGCAGACACAAACACATACACAAACACATACACACAGAGAGAAACACATGCATACAAATACACACACACACACACATACAAAAACGCACAGACACAAACACACAGAGGAGACACACATACACACATGCAGACACAAACACATACACACACAAACACATACGCACACACAGACACAAACACATACAGAAACACACACATATACAAATACACACACACATACAAACACACACACAGACACAAACACACACAGACACACATACACACATGCAGACACACACATACACACACACAGACACAAACACATACACACAGAGAGAAACACACATGCATACAAATACACACACACACACAGACACACACACACGCAGTTTGTTTAATCTCATCGTTACTTTTTATTATTCATGTTTTTACCTTTATTGTAGCTAGTATTTTTCAAGTTCTTGTTTTGTGCCAGGCTTGTGTACTTTGTCTCATTTAATAGTCATAGCTACCTTCTGATGTGGATGTTCCCATTGCACAGATGAGGACAAGAATTCCTGAGGAGTTGAGAAATTTGCCCGGGGTCACATGCCTATGAATGATGGAACCGTCAGCATTGCAACTTAGAACCACCATGAGTTTCTTCGGAATGCCTAAAACTAATTCTACCACCCTGCCCACTGCCTCCACCCAAATAAAGAAGTACCCCCTCGACTTGCTTATTTAGTGATGAGTACCCCCACACACAGTCACTCTTGCTGCCTGGCTGTGCAGTTTGCAGGTCTTTCTCCCCCTAGGGCTCTCCAGGCTGTGTACAGTAAACAATCTGCAGCCAGCCTTGAATTCCACGACACTCGAGGGACTCATGGTTTGAAACTCATCACTCTCCAGATGACACCAAATGAAGTCTCCTCTTCCTCTTACTAATCGGTAGAATGTGCATTCATTCATCAGCAGCTACTTCCTATAGGGAGACTTGGTGTGGGGCGTCTGGACAGAACTTTTCCCTAATCTGCTAGGAGCTGGGCTTTTCACACTCTAGCATGGATCTCCCAATCCCCAAAGTAGCGGTTAAAACGCAGATTGTGAATTAGCAAGTCCAAACCTTATTATTATTATTATTTTAGACAGCGTTTTGCTCTTGCTGCTGAGGCTGGAGTGCAGTGGCACGATGTTGGTTCGCTACAACCTCCGCCTCCCAGGGGCAAACAGTTCTCCTGTCTGAGCCTCCCGAGTAGCTCAGATGACAGGCGTGCACCACCATGTCTGGCTTTGTTTGTTTGTTTTCTTTTTTAGTAGAGACAGGGTTTCTCCATGTTGGTCAGGCTGGTTGTGAACTCCTGACCTCAGGTGATCCACCTGCCTCGGCTGCCCGAAGTGCTGGGATTACAGGTGTGCATCATGGCACCTGGCCTGTCTGCTTTTCTAGCCACCTCCCAGGGGAAGCTGGCGCCCTGAGTCTGTGGGCCACACGTTACTTGGTAGGGCTCCTGGGTGGAAGGACGAGGTTCCCCAGGCAGCTGGCAAGCCCTGGTGAGGCTGTGCCCTCAGGACAGGTGCGTCTCTCCGAGTAACCCCCGGGCATCTCTTCCAGGGAAGCCGGTCCTGTCAGGGCTTACCTGTGCTCCCACAGTGGTGGTGAGTGAAAGAGGGAAGAACCACCGGGCACTCCGCACCCATCTGTCCAGGTGACCTTGTCCTCTGGAAGCCTGTGCAAGGAGCACACTGCTGACCATGGAGAATGGCTGGGGCCAGCAGGGCTTCTGCCGTGGTCCAGGAAAGCTGTGGCCAGCCCGGGTAGGAAGACGCAGGCTGTGGGCAGCATAGCTCCACGCAGTGTGTCCACATTGGAGGCTTCTCCATTCGGAAGACACAGGTGCCCTTTCGGTGGTGAACTGAGAGCCACAGGCCGACTCTGCAGTTGGAGACCGGCAAGGAAGTGAGTTCTATTTAATACTGACTCTGTTCACATGACCTCAAAAGAAAGCCCCTTACACACATCCGTGAAGGATAAAGAATAGCTGCCGGACACCTTGAATGTAATTGTGACTTTTTCAATGGCTGCTTTAAAGGACGGTGTTCAAAACTGTGTACCTATTTGTGCAAATCGAATTTTAACTTAACTGTTCGCAATCCAAAAATATAATCACCAGATGAGAAACACAAATTTCACATAGTCATTTCATACAAGAAACTTGATGGTTAAGAATATACGAATAGGGCCGGGCTCGGTGGCTCATGCCTATAATCCCAGCACTTTGGAAGGACAAGGCTGGTGGATCACGAGGTCAAAAGATCGAGACCATCCTGGTGAAACCCTGTCTCTACTAAAAAATACAAAAATTAGCCGGGCATGGTGGCACACACCTGTAGTCCCAGCTACTCAGGAGGCTGAGGCAGGAGAATTGCTTGAACCCAGGAGGCGGAGATTGCGGTGAGCCGAGATCGCGCCATTGCACTCCAGCCTGTGTAACGGGAGCGAAACTCCGTCTCAAAAAAAAAAAAAAAAAAAAAAAGAAAGAAAGAATACACAAATAACAAATTTTAATTACCGGCAATAGAAAACACTTCTGTTGGAAGTTATACACAAATCCAAAATGCAGTATGCTATCTAGTAAGTTTATTTTTTTATTTTATACAAATTTTTAAATGGTAAATTTTTGAGTAAACTCTGCATACTTCCTACTAGAGCCTCCTTCAGTTTCCTCGGTCCAGTTTAACATTTGTACCTTTGATGCGTCATTTACAGGTCTGAGGAGCACTTTTGGTGGTCCGCAGAGGCCAGACATGGCAGCTGCACCTACGTCATTTAGAATGTCGCTGCAGAGGGAGCTGTGCGCCTAAGGAGGCCAAGTGGGAGGCGTCAAGGTGCCCAGTGTCATACAGATGTTCTGGTCACAGAGAGGAGTCAGTCCAAGCAAGGAAGACCACTTTCACCCAGGAGGCCGTGCAAAGTGACGCTGAGGTTAGGTGTCGCCCTTGAGAGGAAAGTCTTCAATTTAAGATGTGATAATAAAGGACAGGAAGAAGAAACGCAGAAATGAGAACGTGCAAGCAGGTTTGGAAAGTAGCAGAATGACTTCCCTAAAATAACAAACTTGAGGTTACCAATTATGAAGTCTATTGAATTCCAGTCTTGGACTGGCTCACACATAAGTTGATGCTATCTATGGTTTTTCGGTTACGCAGGAATAACATCATGTAATATTTGTTATATGAAGGTTCACACATATACAGAATGCAAAATTTAATAGGTTTGGTGGAGAAATTAATAAGCAGATTCTAAAATATGTGTGGAGATGTAGAAGACCTAAAATAAACAAACAAATTGGAAACAGAACAGAATTGTAGGATTTATACTTTCTGATTTCAGAATTAGCTATGAGTCTATAGTGATCAAAGCAGCGTGGCACAGGAGTGATGGTAGACTAATAGATGAACGAAATAGAAAGAGCCTAGAAATAGACTCAACATCTATGGTGGAAATTTACTTCAACAGTGGTTTTGAGGCAATTCAGTGGATGAAGAAACATCTTTTCAACAAATAATGTTGAAAGAGCTGCCCCCTGTTGATATGGAAAAAAATGCATCCTTACCTCACATCACCCTCAAAAATTAACTTGAGATGGATCATAGAGTTGAATATAATTGCTAAATCCATAAGGCCTTCAGGAGAAACTATGCGAGAAAATCTGTACAACCGTGGGATTGATAAAGATTTCCTAAATATGACACAAATACGTTAACTGTGATATATTTCTGTGTAACGTATTTTCTGTATATTTTCTATATATTTCCGTAATATATTTTTTTATGTGTCAAAGAAGGAAATGGACAAATTGGCCTTTATCAAAATTAAAAATTTATGCCATTGAAAACACCATTAAGAAAATAAAAATGCAAGTCAGAGAGCAGAAAAAAATATATTCACAATGTCTACATCTGAAGAAGAATCTGTATCTGGAATATCTAAATTAATTGTCCAGATTTTTTCAGAGATGGGGTCTTGCTCTGTTGCCCAGGCTGTAGTGCTGTGGCACAATCATATCATAGCTCACTGCAGCCTCACACTCCTAAGCTCAAGCGGTCCTCACACCTCAGCTTCCCTGGTGAATGTGATTACAGGTGCAGGCTGCCAAACCTGGCTTCAGACTGTATAATTTCATCATGAAAACACATGCAACCTAATAAAAACAGGCAAACTATTTGAAGATATACTTCAAAAAGAAAAATATGTTAGTAGCCTATAAGAGTATGAAAAGGTGTTCCACATTACTAGTCAATAGAAAAGTGCACATTCAAACCACAAGGAGAGACCACTGAGACCCAGCAGTAGCTGAATTGTAGAGTGTTTTAGAATACCAAATTACTGGTGAGCATGTGGAGCAATTCAAGTTCTAATTTTGTTGAAATTCTCATATATTTCACTTTGAAAACCTTTTGGCATTTTACAAATAAAATCAAGCATATACTTCCTCTAAGAATGAGCAATTCCCCTCTTAGTAATTTACCAGATAAATAAACACAAAAAGATTTTTACATACAAATAAGTTAACTAATTAAAAATAAAATAAAAACTTGTATAAAAATGTTCTCAGACCTTTATTTACAATGGTTCTACACTGGAAACTCTCCGACTGTGGATTGATTAGAGAAAGGAGAACCCTCCTGATACGATTTGGCTGTGTCCTTGCCCAAATCTCATCTTGAATTGTATTTTCCATCATCCCCACATGGCGTGGGAAGAACCAGGTGGGAGAAAATTGAATCATGGGAGCAGTTACCTCCATGCTGTTCTCATGATAGTGAGTGAGATCGCAAAAGATCTCCTGGTTTTCTGAGGAGCTTTCCCCGCCCCCTCTACTCTGCACTTCTTCCTGCCACCATGTGAAGAAGGACATGTTTTCTTCCTCTTCTCTCATGACTGTTAAGTTTCCTAAGGCCTCCCCAGCCATACTGAACTGTGAGTCAAGTAAACGTCTTTCTTTTATAAATGATCCGGTCTTGGGTATGTCCGTTAGCCGTGTGAGAATGGACTGATATACCCACTGTGGTACATCCGTTAGTCAGTAACAAGGAAAAGACTGCTGAACACACACAACATTGATGGATCTCACAGGCATCACGTAAACCTAGAGAGTGGGCTCCACAGAGCAGTTCTGGGGGGGGGGGGTGTTTATACGAAGTCCAAGAACAGGAAGGCCAAGTGGTGTGAGAGAAATCAGAGCAGCAGGGGCCTCAGGAGCTAGAGATTGACTGGAAAGAGCATGAGAGGCATTTCTGGGTGATGGAAACGCTCCTTTTCTTGAGGCGTGGGTCACATGCACTAAGCCATGCCTGTATAGAAATTCTGGAATTTGCTCTTCCTGAAGCCGCTGCTCTCCCACAACTAGCATTCGTTTGATCCCCATGCTAACGTAATGAGTACTCTTTAAGTTTCTGTCATATGTCTGACCCGGCACCACAATGTATAAAGCAAAAGGGAAAAGTCCTTGCATCTCTTGGAAGCCCCTGGTGGAGTTCACGGTGACCTCACTGAGGAGCACAGGATTGTAAGGGCGCGTGGAGCTCCCCCTTGAAGGAGAATTTCATGACCAGTGTGTGATGCACTTTGGACATGCCAGGGACAGCAGTCTCACGTTGCCGTCATTATTGTCATTACCCAGCAACACCAAGATTGCCGCCAGTTCTGCCAAGGTGGGGAAGGGAGGGAGCAGACAGAGGTCTCATCAACAAGGTCGCATCTGGCCATGAGGAGCCCAGATGCTGTGGTGAAGACGGCACGGCACGATGCCCCACAGTGGCTGTCCCCGCTCTGGTCCAGGGCCTCTGTCATGATCCCCAAGTCCCATGTAGCCTCGAGCGCCCCAGCCACCTTTCCTGGCTGATGTGCCAATGCCCTAGACGCTGAGTTTAGAGCCGCCTGGGGGCAGAACCAGCGCCTGGTGGGCGATGGCACTGTGATCAACTGGACCCTGTACTTGCCTCCATTGTCCAGATGCTCCTCCCTGCAGGGACAGCTGCAGGTCCCCGCAAGGTGGCCCTGAGAGTGTGCCAGGGTCTGACTGAGCAGCCCCAGGCAGTGCTCCTCAGGGGCATTACCACCAAAACACAGGGGCTAAAAGACACACCGCCATGCTCAGGTGTTCTGATGGCTTTTGCCATTTTTGTGAGTTGAAGGACTTATTACTTAAAACTGTGCATAACTAAAAGAGTAAAAACCAGGCAAAACGACAGTAAAAAGCAGGTTTTTGAAAGGAGGCTGACTCTAGCTATGCTGTTTCCATGGGTAGACTTCAAAACCAAACTGTTTCCTCTATGGAAACAGAAGACAATGGTGCCCAGTAAGGGGCTCAAGAAGCACAAGCTTGGGGCATCTGAGGCAGTGGGGACCCCCAGGGGAGCAGGGCTCCATCATGCTCCCTGGACAGTGGCCTTCCACTGTCTCCTTCCCAGCCCATCAGCTCCACCGGCCTCTACCCGGTTTTCTGAGAATCTCAAATTCCTGAATGGATACTGGCACTGGGAATACCATGGCGAACGGAAAATGGTGTGAAGCTGGATCACAGAAGCAAAACAGAAACAGTAAATATGAATGTGCGCCTCAAAGACGAACGTCTCTGCATTGATTTTCTCCAGTAAAAAGACACAATTTGTCTTTCTAATAAAACCCAAAGAGAGTTCCAAAGTATAATGTTATGAAACACACTTAAAGGGAAAATATGGAATTACTCTGAAAATGTACATGAGGTAAGTAGACCCTTCAGAGAGAGAGAGAGAGAGAGAGAGAGAGAGAGAGAGCAATGAGATCCTGAACTATTATCCCATCTAAATCAAGGATTATTGATTAATGAAATAAAAACTATATATGAAAATACACAAGAAATGAAAATAACTCAACACAACACCACTGTTGACATAGTTTAATGGGGCAAGAAACTATTTAATTTAAAAATTCATGCACCATGCGATACCATATAATCAGACCAATTCATTCCACAGATTCGTTCCAATCTGTTCAAGATCTGATCTATATTCAATTTTGGTCTAACTTGCAGTAGATGTTAAATCGAAGCTACAGTACCTTGTCAAACCAAGATAAATACCATAAACTCAAATTATATAAGCTTTTTGAATCTCAATTTTAAAAAATCAGATGGCTACTTTTTTCTATTTTATAATGTCATAGTTAAATTGCCTAAACCTTTGTTATACAGAGAAATCAAGAACAGTACTGATGTTTAGGAATCAAGTTATTTTATTTTCAAAGAGATCAAAGTAATTTCAGAGCCACCACATGAAATAGAAGCACTCCTGTTAAATCACCATGGAAGAGCTGGGTGGTTACCAGGAGCTGCATGTGTGGGCGTGTGCAAGTGTGTGCCTGTGATGAGTGCATTTAATAACATGAAAGTACCTGAAATTCCTGCCTCTGTCATGCTCTATTAATTGGAAAATAACTCTTGATATCCTAATCTTGTTCAAGAATCTTAGATCAACTAATGTAATCTCATGTGCGTCTTTCCCTCTTTCTGGGCTGGAGACAGGGAAGCGGGATGTGAGTTCAGCTGAGCAGGCACCAGTCACAGCCGGGTCAAGACCAACATCTCTCTGAGTCACTGATTTTGAGTTTGAGGAACAACCACTGACCAAAAAAGGCTCCCTTGCCTCCTGGTTGGCATTGCCAAGTACATACTCCAACAGAAGACCAGCAGAGAGTGCAAACCCGCAAGGAGCACGCTGGGCCAGAAGCTTCTGAACCAAGAACTTTCCTGGATCAGAGGCTTCCTGATGCTCTGCCTACAAAAAAATACTTACAAGTTAAATGATCAGAAGGAATACCGCTTACCACCGTACTCTCTCGGCAAAAACACACCAACCTCCTGGGACCCAGAGGACGCTGATGGAGCCCCTGCCCCTCCCCCTCACGCCCCACCTTGGCCAGGCTGGGCAGATGGTGCTGTGGGCTCTGCCCTGTTTGTTCTATCGGGGACGTGGAAGCACCTTTGAAACTGCACAACCTCAGGGATTATCCGTGCGCTAAGAGCGGTAGCATGCAGGGATGAGGCAGAGGAACTCTGCTTCTGTAAACAGCCAGAGTGGTTGTGCAAATGCCATTTCCTTGACATCAATAACAGGCACATATGGCCTGAGACAGGCGGTGGGAGCTACCTGGATAGACTGGTGTCCTGCTTGACACGTGGCCCTATTTATGACTTGATTCCGCCCGACAGCGTGCGAGGAGGGGAGGCTGATGACTTTCTCATGAACTCCCCGGCAAGGCACGTCGGCCATGGGAACCCGTGCTCCTGTCGGCGACATGGCCAGCGACACACATCTTCCAAAGGCAAGGAAACAACACGTGGGCTCCACTCGGACGGGTGGGTCAGTCCCACAGCAGCAGGGAAGTCCGGCAAATTCCCACCCAGCGACGGCAGCCAACTTCAAACCGCATGTCAACTCAACTCAGAAAAAAACTGTTGACTTTTTCCAGCACTTTCTGCCGTCCCCACGATGTATTGCTGGGTGTGTGCTGAGCTCACACTGCAAGCCAGAGAGTCCAGATTCACCTGGCACACAGCTCCATGGAAATGGCCATCCTTCACGTGCTCCCAGGGGACGGCGGGCCCCCATGCGCAGCGGACTGTGAGCTCTGCCTCTAACTGCTACTGGCCTGCACTCTGCAACCGCTGTTGTCCTGTAACCAGCAAAGGCCATCTGTAACACGCACTCTTGCTCAGGTGCCCAAACTTGAAGAGCAATGTCGTCTTAATTGAGCTTAATTCTGCAAATATTTGTTGCATGTTTTACATGAAGTTATACAAGGAATTTCGAGCTCAGTAAAGCAAAGGGCTTCCCAAGGAACGTCACGTGGTACGTGGGTCCCAACATAGCGGTCACAGAGAGGCAAATCACACAGACATGTGTCGTCACCCTTTCTCTCTCTCTATGGGATCACTCCCCTCAGCCTAGACACATATCCCTTTGCCATCATAAGATTTAAAAAGAGAAATAGTAGGCCGGGCGAGGTGGCTCAAGCCTGTAATCACAGCACTTTGGGAGGCCGAGGCGGGTGGATCACGAGATCAAGGGATCGAGACCATCCTGGTCAACATGGTGAAACCCCGTCTCTACTAAAAATACTAAAAATTAGCTGGGCATGGTGACGCGTGCCTGTAATCCCAGCTACTCAGGAGGCTGAGGCAGGAGAATTGCCTGAACCCAGGAGGCGGAGGTTGCGGTGGGCCAAGATCGCGCCATTGCACTCCAGCCTGGGTAACAAGAGCGAAACTCCGTCTCAAATAAATAAATAAATAAATAAATAAATAAATAAATAAGAGAAATAAATAAGCACAATGTTTTAAAAGAAATTTCTCTTGGCTGGGCATAGTGGCTCAAGCCTCGGTGGCTCCCAGTACTTGCGGGGGTCATGGTGTGAAAATCGCCTGAGGCCAGGAGTTCGAGAACAGCCTGAGCAACATAATGAGACTCCATCTATACAAAAAGTTACAGAATGAGCCAGGCGTGGCAGTGCACCCCTGTAGGCCCGGCTCCTGGGGAAGCTAAGGTGGAAGGAGAGCCTGAGCTGGGGACCTTGAGGCCACAGCGAGCCGTGAGTGCATCATTGCACGCCCGCCTCGGAGACGCAGCAGACGCTGTCTCTGAAAAATAAAAGGAAAAAAATAATATAGCCCAGTTCTGCTGACCTCACAGGGCCGTCTGCAACAGCTCGCAGGCGCACCTCCCACACCTCAGTCCGCCTGTCTGCAGCCCCTCTTCTCCTCACCCTGCCTGGAAAAGCCCCTCCATTGAGCCGTGTGCTCACAAGGCAAGTCCTGCTGTCCTCAGCCTTCTGCAGCAGCATCCCTGGCGCTGGGCCCTCCCTTCCCAAATACACCTCGTCTCATGGCTCCCAGGGCTCCGCGCTGTCACGCCCGGCCTGGGTTTATCCAGGAGGCATTCCTTCACTGTCTGCCACGTGACCGCCTGTTCTCTCTGATCTTGGAACATCTGAGGCCCCCAGCCCTCAGGGCTTGCTCTTCACGTCACCGTCCACACAAAATCTCCAGGGCAGGGCTCCTCACATTCTGAGACAACTACAGATTCTCTGCGGAGCTTGTTACAATGAAGGCTGAGTCCAGGGTCCAGGTGGGACTGGAGATTCTGCATGGTTTTTTAACTTTTAAGTTCAGGACACATGTGCAGGTTTGTTGTACGGGTGAACCTGCAGCACAGGGGCTGTGGTTCAGGGCATTTTGTCACCCAGGTATTGCACCTGGAACCCATTAGTGATTTTTCCTCAGCCTCTTCCTCCTCCCACCCTCCACCTTCTGTTATACTGCAGTGTGTTGTTTCCTATGATAGACTGAAAAAAGAAAACGCGGTACATAAACATCATGGAATACTATACAGCCATGAAAAGGAGCCGGATCATGTCCTTTGCAGGAAGATGGAGGCCATTATTCTTAGCAAACTAACTCAGGAACGGAAAACCAAACCCCTCATGTTCTCACTTATAAGTGGGAGCTAAATGATGAGAACATACAGACACGGAAATTCTGCATTTCTAACAAACACGGGTAAGGCTGCTGGGGCTTTGGGGGTTGGGGGATGGGACGTGCACATTTTAAGCAGAAAGTACAAGTGAATTCCTCCCTCTCATCCTGACTTTAAGGGTCAGTCATCTTTACGCTAATGACTCCCAAAGGTGTACCCGCAGCCCCACAAAGGTGTATCCTTCTCCCCTACTCCAGTGACCAGGTGAATATGTCCACCTGAAAGTCTCACCGTCCTTCAGAATGCCCTGCCTACAAATGAAGGACCGCCCTTCGTCCCCAGCCAGCCTGGCCCCGGCTTTCCCCATCTCAGCTGATGGCAACTGCAGCCTCCCCGTGGTTCAGGCCAAACCACAAGCCTCCACCCAACTCTTCAGCACCTTCTCTTGGCTTTATTTCTGAGACATCCTAAACGTTACTGTTTCTCTTCCATCTCCGTGGCTGCCACAGGGATGGAGCTGCCACTGATGCCCTGCAATGGCCTCCCTCTGGGGCTGAGGTCTCACGTAGCCTCCTGTCACTCAGCAACCCGTGTGATTCTCATACAACAGTAACCGGACCCTGGCCTTCGGGGCTCCTGGTTCCCCACCACACTCGGCAAATGTCCAGGGCCCGCAGTGGGCTCTCTGATGGCGTCTGCCCCTTCCCGCACCCCCACACGCCTCCCTAGAGTCTCTGATGGGCTCAGCCACGTCCACGCTGGAACCTGGAGATCTTGCCGTGGAGAGCCTGGAGTGCTCTCCCCACTGACAACTCCTCTCCTCTCCTGAGCTCATCTCAGATGCTGCCTTTTCAGTCAGCCTGGCCCGATCCAAGTGTTAATCGGTGCTCCGCCACCTCCGCAGCCCCTTAATACTGTTTCCTGCTGAATTAGTTGCGTTCTTGCCAATCTGTACTTTGTTGATGGTTGACTGTGTGTGACTCCCGCCCACAGTTTGTCTCTGTTCAAGGCTCTCAGGATCACGGAGTGACTGTATCATGGGACCCAAGGAAAGGACAAAAAGATGTTTTCAATCTAGGAGAATTCAGGTCGGTAGCTTAATTTGTAGTCTGACACGTCGAATTGCGGAAATTATTTTACGATGCTAGTTCTGCTTTAAAATCTGTAACTATTCAAGAAGAAAAGCCAGAGAGGTGTGACACCAGGGGCAGCAGACAGCTGGGTGTGCCGGCCACCCTCCCCCTCGCCCTGGATAATTCCAGCTCCCTTCCTAGAGTGAACCCTGCCTGCCCCCTCCCTGCCCCTCACTCCTCCTAACTCGTTCGCCCCTGCCTGGGTGAATGGCCTGCTTCTCACGTCTCTACGCAAACAAAAGCAGGCAGGAGAGAGCACCCTGGTCTCCCCACCACCAGCCCTCCCGGCCCCCCACTCCTGTGGGAGAGCTCCCGCCTACCAGCTGAGCGCAGCTCCCTGGGGTGCCCTGACGCCGGGTGATGCTATGTCCAGCTTTGCACAGATGTTTCAGTTCATGTCTGTTTCCAGGAGGACCCCCTTGCATTCTCCAGTGTCCTGTCTTGCTAAAAAAACAAAAACCGTTGGAAAGAACATCATTAGGATAATTGAGGAACTTTTAATATGAATTAGAAATAAATTTCAGAATTGCATTAATGATCGTTTCTTGAGTTTAAAAATTGTCACCAGGCATGATGGCTCATGCCTGTAATCCCAGCACTTTGGGAGGCCTAGGTGGGTGGATCACAAGGTCAGGTTATCAAGACCACCCTGGCCAACATGGTAAAACCTTGTTTCTTATTAAAAACAACAACAACAACAAAACAACTATATATATATATATATATGAATTGTCCTATGGTTGTGCAAAAATAAATAGAAAATAGACACTGAGGTATATATATATATATATATATATATATATATATATATATATACACACACCCATTGAGATGGCAGAGCTGTTGAAGTCAGCTGATGAAAATTTTTAATTGTCATAATATAATTGCTTCAACAATAAACTATCAACATTTGTGAAACAAATGGAAACAAACAAATGGGAAAAAATAGAATATCTCAACAAATCATATGTATAGAGAGAAGAACCATATGGAAATTTCAGAATAGAAAATACAGTGAATGAAATTTTTAAAATACAAAGGGTAGGCTAAACCTCAGAATAGAGAAGATAGTAGAACTAATCCATGTACTGAAATGTTTAAAAATGCAAAATACCCAGTCTGAAAAACAGAAAGCAAAGAAGCTACAAAATTAACACAAAATATCCCTCAGACATGTGGGGCTATATCAAAATACCTAAGTTTCCTGTCGTCGGAGTACAGGAAGGAGAGGAGACAGAGAGCAGGGGTAAATATATCACCTTAACAAAATGACTGAAAACTTCTCAAATCTACCAAGGCACATAAATACACAATTTCAAGAGATTAAGTAAAGATCAAACAGAATAAATCCAAAGAAATTCACACCAAGACACATCGTTATGACTGAATGTTTGTGTCCCCTCAAAATGCATATGCTGAAGTCCTAATTCTCAATTTGGTGGTATTTGAAAGTAGAGCCTTTGGGAGATAATTAGGTTTAGATGAGGTCACGAGGGTTGAGCCCCATGATAGGATTAATGCATTTATTAAAAGAGGAAGAGACACAAGATCTCTCTCTCTCTCTCTCTCTCTCTCTCTCTCTCTCTTTGCCTGTTTACACCAAGGAAAAGATATTTGAGCACCTAACCAGGAAACCACAGCGACGGGCCTCATCAGGAACTGAATTGGCTGGCACCTTCATCTCGCACTTCCCAGCCCCAGAACTGTGAGAAATCAATTTCCATTATTTAAGCCACCCCCAAACTGAACAAGACACACATCAGAGTCAAACTTCCGAAAATTAGAGACAAAAGAAAATGTTAAAGCAATGATCAGAAATGACACTTTACCTATAGAAGAAAACCTTGAACAATAGAGAGAATTTCTCCAAAGAAACCACAGAGGACAGAAGAAAAAGGAGTGCATTTTTCAAGTGCTGAAAAGGAAAGAAGTATCATATCCAGGTGTAATATATTTTGGGAATGAAGGAAGGAAATCCAAGCTTTCTCAACTGAATAAAATTCAGAGAGTTTATTACCAGCAGGCGCACTGTAAAAGAATAGATGAAGAAAGTTTACTGACAAAAAAAAAAAAATAAAAGCAAGAATCTTGAAACCTCAAGAAGAAAGACAGAAGAATAGAGAAAGTAAATATATAAATAATACAACATTTCCCTTCTCCTCTTGAGTCTTCTAAAGCATGTTTGAGGACTTAACACAAAATATGGTAACACTGAACATGGTTTTAAATGTATATAGCAGAAATGTGAAGTCATTGTATTATAAATGAGAAAGGATGGAAGGTTGAATTTCTAGGCCTCATTTGAAATGGTAAAATAATAACACTTAGGCTTATAAGTTATGCATATTTAATAAAATACCTAGAGCAACCTGTAGGCAAACTTTATAAGGAAATAGACTCAAAAACTCTATAGATGAATTAAATGATACTCTAAAAAGTGTTCAAGTAACCTATAGGAAGTCAGCAAAAAGAAAAGAGAGAACATTAAACCAAAGAGAACAAACAGGAAAAAAAAAAAAGTAAAATTGCTGAAAAGTGCTAATATATTTATAATTTCATTAAATGTAAATGTTCTAAACAAACCAACGAAGGGGCAGAGATTTCAAAGTGGATTTA
Source organism: Saimiri boliviensis (assembly GCF_048565385.1). Classification (NCBI taxonomy): domain Eukaryota; kingdom Metazoa; phylum Chordata; class Mammalia; order Primates; family Cebidae; genus Saimiri; species Saimiri boliviensis. Next base: position 298,867,069 of record NC_133449.1, read on the forward strand.
AAACAAACGTACAAACCAAAAAATCATACACATGACCAAGTCATATTGCATATGGTCTATAGGAAACTCACTTTGGGCTGGGAATGGTGGCTCATGCCTGTCCTACTAGTACTTTGGGAGGCCGAGGTAGGTGGATCGCTTAAGCTCAGGAGACCTAGACCAGCCTGGCTAACATGGTGAAACCACATCTCTGAAAAAAAAAAGTACAAAAATTATCCAGGCACGGTGGCAGGCACCAGTAATTCCAGCTACTCAGGAGGCTGAGGCAGAAGGATCACTTTACCCCAGGAGGCAGATGTTGTGGTAAGCAGGGATCACACCACTGCACACCACACTGGGCAACAGTATGAGACTGTCTAACTAAAGAAAAAGAAAAACAAATGAAATGCACTTCCATCCTAACAATATAGATAGGTTAAAAAAAGAAGAAGAAAACAGGTATGTCATGCAAACAATCATCAAAGGAAAGCAAGTATGACTGGCAATATTAACATCAGATAAAGTCGACTTCAGAACAAAGAAGTTAACAGGGACAGAATGGTAACTTACCAAATGGTAGAAGGGTAAATCTACCCAGAAGACCCGACAATTATACATGTGTATGCACCAAACAACACGGCAGAAAAATGTGTGAACCAAAATTGTTAGGAATGAAAGGACAAGCAGACAAATACGCAAGTATAAACAGAGACTTCAACAAGTCTTCCTCAGCAGTTAATAAAAAACTAAAAATTAAAAACCGAATGAATAAACAACTGACACAGAAACTCAGCAAGGATATGGAAGAGCCAACAAATGAATCAATCAACAAGATTCAGTCACCACTTCTTCAATATTCTACACAACAACAGCAGTACACACATTTTTTAAGCACCCTCAAACTACATGCCAACACGAACCATATCCCAGTCATTAAACAAACCGCAACAAATTTAAAAGAATTTTAGCCATAAGGCATATGTTCTTTGATTACAATGGAGTCGAACTATAATCAATAACAGAAACAAAACAACAAATTCTCTCAAACTTGGAAAGTAACTCACATAAGTCTAGATAAGCTACAAGTCAGGAAAGAAGTCTAACCAGAAAATAAATACATTACAGTGAATGAAAAGAAAGATACAATATATCAAGTTTGTGGGACACCCATAAAGCAGTGCTAACAGAGAAATGTATAGCACCAAATGTTTATGTTAGAAAAGAGGGAAAAATAGCTTGACAGTTTCTTTAAGACCCGTGCATGTAAATACCATGTAATCCAGCAAATGCACTCCTGGTCACTTATTCCAGATAAATGAAAACTTGTGTTCGCAGAAAAACCTGTTATGAAAATGTTCATAGCAACTTTGTTATAGTAAAAATACTACATATAATCCATATGTTTTTTCAGTAAGTAATCGTTTCCAAATATGTGGCATGGCGGCTCATGAATGTAATCTCAGCATTTTGTGCAGACCAATGTGGGAGGATCCCCTGAAGCCAGGAGTTTGAGACCAGCCTGGGCAACAAAGTGAGACCCTATATCTACAAAAGAAAAAAAAAAGACTATTTATATCATGAAATACTACTCAACAATAATAATAAAATAAGAATAAACTATGAATACACACGACAACGTGAAAGAATCGGCAAAGAAGCATCCTGAATGGAGAAAATCCATTCCCAAAGGTCACGTGCTTTATGATTCTACTCAGAACATCTGTGAAGTGTAATTCATGGTCAAGAGTGACTCTCGGCCGGGAGCGGTGGCTCACACCTGTAATCTCAGTCCTTTGGGAGACCAGGAAGAAGGATTGAGGCCAGGAGTTTGAGACCAGGCTGGGTAACACATTTGAGACCCCCCCTCCCATCTCTATTTAAAAAATAAATATATAAATAATTATTTTTATTGAAGGAACAACCCCCAGTCAGTGGGATGGGGCCGCTGCAGTGCTACTGACTCCAGTGGGATGATTTTAAAGTGTGAGTAATCAAGTACTCAGAGTCCCACCACCCCCCGCCCACCTGACCCCAACCGCCCACGGCAGTAAACCAGCTTATTTACACACTTTATTAGGTTTCCCTTCCTCTCGCCGTCCCACTCCTTTACTTCCCTTCCTGGAACCACCTCCCAAGTAAACGACCTGGAGGTGCGACCTTGTCTCAGGAAAACCCAAAGTAATCCTTGGGCAAAATAGGAGTTGCATTTTTGGCATCAGGGACAATCTGCACAGGAGCCTGTCAACCACACGACAAGATCAAGAGGAAGCGGAGTGAGTCCCGGCATTTCTGACTCCGATCCTTGCTTTCCACCCATCACGCCTCCCTTGAACCCCACGCTCAGTGACCGTGACTCATTGCTTCCTCCATTTCTCTCTTTCTCAACATTTGACTATAAGCAATAAAGAGAAACAGGCTGAGCCTTCAACACTTTGCTTCGAAATCGCCTCAGCTGAGCATCTAAGCCATCACTTTCCAAGTCTAATTTCTATAAAACATTGGAGCAAAATTCAGTCAAAGTCTTTGCCACTTTATAGTAAAGATTGCTTTTTTTCCCCATTTTCCGATAACATGCTGTTTATTTTCATTTGACATCTCACCGTAAGAACCTTTAATGTGCCTATTTCTACCAATATTATGTTCAGGCTGATACTGGTTTTTTTCTAAGGCAATGGAAGCTTTCGCTACAGGTCTCTTATTTTCTTTCTGAGCATTCACCAAAGTGGCCTTAAACATCGATATTTCTACCAATGATCTCTTCAAAGATGTCTGAACTCTTTCTAACATGCGCATCAAGTCTGTTCCACACTCTACCCAATACCCAATTTCAAAGCAACTTCACATTGTCAGGTATTTGTGACAGTCACCCTCCACTTCTCAGTACCAAAATGGTATTGGTCTGCTCAGGCCACCATGACAAGGGGCCGCGGCGTCCCTCCCGTGCTAAGCACAGGCTTGCCGTCAGTCAGCATGCAGGCTCACCTGAGAGCCAGAAAGCGAAGAGCCTCCCTGTGGGCAAATGTGTTCAATAACTGTATGCTTCTTGGGGCCTCGGTTTTACAAATTTGACTAATTATAAATGTCTTTTAGTGCATTTGAAGGCTAAAATAAAGCAAATTAAACAAATAGGCATTTTCTGAGAAAACATCAAGACACTAAAGGTACTGAAATTCTTCACGTTACCACTCATATCGACTCTGTAATTTCAAATTATATAAAAAGAACCATCACACCTTACATCCATTAGGATGGCAGTATCAAAAACCCAGAAATAAGAACAAAAACAGTTGTGTTGACAAGGATGTGGAGCGTCTGGAACCTTCGTGCACTGTGGCGAGAACGTAAAATAACAGCCGCGATGCAAAACAATACGGTGTTTCCCAAAAATTAAAAACAGAATTATGGGGAAGTAAAGGAGTGGGGCAGGAGTGGCTCATGCCTGTAATCCCAGCACTTTGGGAGGCCGAGGCGAGAGGATCGCTTGAGCCCAGGAGTCTCAGATAAGCCTAGGCAACAGTGAGACCCTGTCTCTACATGTAACACAAGATCAGTCTAGGCGTGGTGACTCATGCCTGTAATCCCAGCACTTTGGGAGGCCGAGGCGGGCAGGATCAACTGGGGCCAGGAGTTTGAGAGCAGCCTGACCAACATGGCGAAATCCCCTCTCTACTAAAAATACAAAAATTAGCTGTGCACAGTGGTGGATTCCTGTAATTCAAGCTAGTCGGGAGGCTGAAGCAGGAGATTGCTTGAGCCCAGGAGGCAGAGGTTGCAGTGAGCTGAGATCGTGCCACTACACTCTAGCCTGGGCGACAGTGTGAGACTCCATCTAAAACAAAACAAAACAAAATAAAAAAACTTCCTTTCCATCTTGGAGCTGGCAGAATGTCTCCTGCAAAGAAGGGTGGTGGGACGAAAAAGGACCTTCCTGCCATCACCAAGATGGTGACCCAAGAATACACCATCAACATTCACAAGCTCAGCCACAGAGTGGGCTTCAGGACGCGTGTCCTTGGGCACCCAGAGATTTGGAAATTTGCCATGAAGGAGATGGGAACTCCAGATGTGCGCTTCGATACCAGACTCAACAGAGCTGTCTGGGCCAAAGGGATAACGAATGGAATGTCCCCTATCGAATCTGTGTGCAGTGGTCCAGAAAACGTAATGAGGATGAAGAGTCACCAAATAAGCCCCATACTTTGGTTACCTATGTACCTGTTACCACTTTCAAAAATCTCCAGAGAGCCAACGTGGAAGAGAACTCATTGCTGACAGTCAAATGCATCAAATAAAGTTATAAAATTGCCTTCAAAAAAAAATTAGCCAAAAGTGGGTGCACATGCCTGTGGTTCTAGCTACTCGAGGCTGAGGTGAGAGGACTGCCTGAGCCTGAGAGACCGAGGCTGCGGCGAGCTATGATTGTGCCACAGCACTCCAGCCCGTCAACAGAGTGGGACTCTGTCTGAAAAAAAAGAGAAACAACACAGAATTACCATAGGACCCAGTGATTTCACTTCTGTGTAAATATCTAAAGGAACTGAAAGCAAGATCTCAAAGAAGTATTTGTGCACCCATGTTCACAGCAGCATGATTCACCATTTCCAAGACAGGGAAGCCACCCAACCTGCCAGTGGCAGACGGATGGATGGACGAAGTGAGGCAGCTCCCTACGGAACATTATTCAGTCACAGAAATGAAGACAGTTCTGATGCATGCTACAGCAGGGATGCGCCTTGAGGACATGGTGCCGAGTAAAATAAGCTGGTCACAAAAGGGCACATGTTGTAAGATGCCACTTACACAAGGTGCTGAGTGGTCAAATTCACAATGACAGAAAGTAGAGTGGCGATTTCTAGGGCATGAGGAGAAAGGGAATGGAAAATTATTGTTTATTGAGTAAAGGTTTCAGTTTTGCAAGAATACAAAATGTGCAGATGAACGATGGTGATGGTTGCACAACAATGTAAAATTAAAACTAAACAATAATAAAAGCAAACGGGTCTCTGATGAGATCACTGAGGGGTGGAATTGTGTTAAAAGTCGGAGAAAATGAACTCACAGTATATTCAAACAATCCAACTACAGTCCCAAACACAACTTTGTAAAGTAAGATGTGCTAGAATCCACACAGGTCTTTATGTGTTATTTATCCACAAAAAATTCCTTTCACAGGTGTTTTATGTGATAACTTAATATTGATTTTTATATTTGACTCTGTTTAAAATAAAATGTGAATTAAGTATGAGCATTGGCGTGAGCGATCCTTCATCTTCAGGTGTGGAAGGAGCGCTTTGAAATCAGTGGCAGAACGTGGCTGGGCTTTGGTGGCCTAGGTGTGGCCCTGAATGCTTCATGGCCTTGCAGTTAGCAAGGTAAATGTTTTGGGGGGTCGTGATTAGTCTCGAACCTGGGAAAAATGGAAATCTCAAACGCCCAGCCATGGGCAGGCACTCACATGAAGCCGCCGCAGCTGTCTGCCCCACACATTCTCCGACCCATTGCTGCAAGTCCACTAAGCTCCGGGCCACACTTCTCTGGGTTTTAAGGAGAGAGAGGAGGATGTGTAAGTCAGAGGAGAAGGGTCTCCGTGTTTTCTCATCTGTCAGTCGGGCTGGGGCAGTATTGATGGAGGCGGCCAGGTCCTTTCTAATGTACTGGAAAGTCTTCCGCACGCCTCGCTCGACTTGACGTCTCAGGGCCCTGCGGGCCAGGCCCCAGCCCTGGCAGAACAATATGGCCTTCTCAGGGCAATGCCCTGTGGGCTGATCCTTGTCAGGTTATGTTATGTTTTAATGGCAGACGCTTCAATGCCGGTTTTGTGCACAGTGGTATCAGAACAAGAGCACTGAACAAATCAGGGGCCCCTGGAGCCTCCATTCATCACGCGGTCCTGACACGGCCCCCACCCCGGGCTACCCAGACGGCCACTGCGTCTCCTTTCCAAGTCCTCTCTTCTATTATTTAAAGTATCTCCTCGAACGCCTTCCTTTCCAAACACGTGAAGTATTCCCCAGTGCCCAAAAAGTCATTTTGAGAAATCGGAGTAAAAACAGGAATGACAGAAGAGTTTCAGGGTCCTGGAGCCATCAGAGGAGCATCTCCAACATGGAAATAACGTGTCATTCCAGGCAAAACAGTACCAACGGCGTCGGGAAGATTTACAGCTCACTCAGGACATGAGCTTCCGCACTGGGGAGATTCAGCAGCATTCAGACACGCCAGTGCAAACGAAACTGCGGTAGGGAACCCCAGTGTTTAGTTGGAGTCTATTGCTATAGCCCACAAGGATGGCACTTTAAAGTACGCATGAAGCCTGAGCGTGCACCTGGGGACCTGCAAATGTTGCCCAGGTGGGAGGAATCCGGTGTTTACAGCCTGCAGCCCGCTGTGTATGGTTAAAATTCCATGTCAGGGAGTCTCATCCTAGGACCATTTTGCCCTCCAGGGAGCACTGCTGTGGCTTCCAGACATTCCACATGGCCATCCTGCAAACCAGTGCTGCTGGCCTCTCGTGAGGAAGGACAGCGATGCCACCAACACCTTACAACCCAACAGACGGCCCCAGGACAAAGGCATCGCAGCCTCAGCGTCAAGAGCTGCTAAGATGGAGAGGTCTGCTCTAAAGGAGCAGAGAGAGATTCGAGATTTCAGCACAAGGAGACTGACCATAATGCCTTTTTCTTTGCATTCAACCACCAATCAGGGCAAAGCTTTCTATATATATATATATATATATATATATATATTTTTTTTTTTTTTGAGACGGAGTTTCGCTCTTGTTACCCAGGCTAGAGTGCAATGGCACGATCTCGGCTCACCGCAACCTCTGCCTCCTAGGTTCAGGCAATTCTCCTGCCTCAGCCTCCTGAGTAGCTGGGATTACAGGCAAGCGCCACCATGCCCAGCTAATTTTTTTTGTATTTTTAGTAGAGACGGGGTTTCACCATGTTTGCCAGGATGGTCTCGATCTCTTGACCTTGTGATCCACCCGCCTTGGCCTCCCAAAGTGCTGGGATTACAGGCTTGAGCCACGGCGCCCGGCTCAATATTTTCTTATCAGAAAAAAATGATAACATTCTTAAACGGTTGCAAAGCACTCATTAGAACTTCCGAAAATCTTCTAACAGACTAGCCAGATTTTAAGTGTTGCAAACGAGGTGTCATAGGCTTTTTATTCTACCGATTCTTAGAGCCATCTCCTTCTTACCCCGGGCTTGAGGCCAAGCGCACGTGCTGTGCAGTCTACACCCGGAAGACAGACGTGAAGCCATCACAGAAACGGCAGCTAAAGTGCAACTGTGCAAAGCAGCTCAGCGGAGGCCACAGGAAGAGGGGACTTCCCTGGTCTGGGAGACCAGAAAGCTTCTGTGGCAACCTGATATCCAAACTGAGACCTGCAGAGTGAGAAAAGAGCCCTGGGTGAGGCAGGGAAGTGGTGGCCCCTCCAGGGAGGGAGGAGGGCGTGTGCAAGGTCCCAAGGACCTCAGGCTCCGTGCAGCCCAGAGCGGAGGCCCCTGCACTCAACCGTCAGTTAGGAGGGCAGGGATGCCAGGTGGGCCAAGAGAGTTAGCAAAGGCCGGGTGGTGCGGCACCACTTGAAGACCACGCCAGAATTCTGGATTTTCTCTAAGGCCAGTAGAGACCCATGAGAGGGCAAAGGAAAGAAATGCTTGGAGTCCCCTTCTGGAATTCCCCGCTGCTCCTGGGCTGGACCTGGAGAAGAAACCTGTTTAGCCCAAGCCTAAGAAGATGGTCACTTGGGCCATGGAGAGCGCAGTGGTGTGAGTCAGACATACAGACATGTGCCGCTCCTGAGCAGCTGGAACTGGGAGCTCTCGGAAGTCCCTGCTCTGAAATGGAGAGCTGCGTGTGCCCACAGCGCCCACCGGGGCTTCACCCGCAGGTGGCTGGACCGGAGGATGTTCCTGCAGTCTACAGAGGATTTGCCAAACTGCGTTCAACAGAGTGTTCGTCACCCAGGCAGTGTGCATTTGACTTTTATTTTTTTGAGACATGATCTCACACTTCTGCCCAGGCTGGAATGCAGTGGCTCAATCACAGCTCACTAGAGCCTCAAACTCCTGGCCTCAAGCAATCCTCCTGCCTCAGCCTCCTGAGTAGCTAGAATCACAAGTGTGCACCACCACGCCTGGCTAATTTTCTGTTTTTAGCAGAGACGAGGCCTCACTGTGTTTTTCAGGCCAGTCTCAAAATTCTGGTGTCAAGCAATCTTTCTGCCTCAGCCTCCCACAGTGCTGGCATTGCAGGTGGGAGTCCCTGCGCCTGGCCGACTACTTTAAGTGTGGAGCTAGCGCGCTGACTCATGCACAGCACAGCAGACCCACGCAGAGCTGCTTGTCTTGGCTCTGAGAACGCGCATCACACGGTGGGTCAGTGTGAATCCCAGCACCTCCCTCTGGTCAACAGAGCCACAGACAGCAGGCCCGTGACAGTGCGAACAAGGACCTCAGTCAACAGGGAGGGGCACAGCCTGGGAATCCGGAGGAATCCTACGGCACAGAAGACACAGAGAAACACTTACCGTCTGTGGCTCGGAAGCCTGCCCACACTCGCATCACACCGGGAAAGCTGGCAGCCCACGTACGTTACCCACTGATGTCCGCCTTCTGGGGAAACTCTCGGCTTCTCGGGGCGACTTCGACGTAAGCCTTCAGCGGAGAAATTCCGTCTGTATGTCCTAACAGCAGAACTGAGTTCTATGAGTCAATACTGAAGGCGTGGAAAAGTGATGCCTTCAGGATTGAACCTGTGATTAAGATGCTGTCTGCAGACTGCAGCTTAATTCACAGAGGTGTGTGTATATGTGTGTGTGCACAATTTATTCGTGTAACAGATATTTATTGAGTACCTACTATGTGTGCACAGTGTTTTAGGGACAAAACCATGGGGTTTTGCAGTGAGCAAAATCATGGGATCCTGCCTGCATGGAGCTAGCCAAACGGGATGACGGAAAATACTTAGAAATGAATTCAGTATGTTCAGGCAGAACGCTCTTTGATTCTAGTTTCAAACAAAATGTGGGTCTGCACAGGAAAGCTTCTAAACCTGTTGCAGCTCCCAGTTCTAGAAGAATTCGCTCTGGCCAGTGACAATGAAGTCTGCGGAGGAAGCGGGCGGTGTGGTCCGGGGTTCATCCTGCTTCCCTGGAAGCTTGGGTCGGGGGAGGCAGTGGCTTCCCCGTCCTTCTGGATACACCTGATGCGTGACACTTTAGCTGGATCGATGCACTGCTCCTTCCAGCGTGCGGATCACCACAAACACCTAAGGGTCTGCCAGGGTGTTGAGCTCTTAGCCGGTGCGTGATGAATAGACGTCAGGAATCGATGGAGCTGAGTGAAGTGTGGATTGGGGAATGTGGTTGGTTTAGGGATCAGTCAGGGTCAAGCAGGGCTAGAGCCAGGGAGGAACTGAGTTGGTGCTGGGTGTCAATGTCAGAAAAAGGCAGCTCTGAAACAGAAGGCTAGGACCACCGATGGAGGGGCTTTGCTCCTGACCTGCAGGTAGGGAGGACTTGAATGGAGACAGTGCCTGTGGGCTCCCCAGGGAGCTCTTTTGCTGGGACGAATTCAAGAAGTCCACTTCCTGGAGCCTCATCTCCTCCTCTGTGGGGGCTGCTGCCCTCCCCACCAGTGCCCGCGGCTGCCAGCCTGAGCCTCCTAGCAGGCCTCCCTCCGAGGACGCATCTCCTTATGAGCTGGCTTTCTGCATCTGAGGAGGGAGATATGTTTTTCTGACATCTGTGGGGTGCCTACAATTTAGACCTTTGCAGGCTTTGATAGAAGACAGTCTCCTCATAGTTCACTTTCTGCAATTCTTTTCTTCCTACGGGCCGAGGATGGGGCCTGGCTTGTTTCGGGGCAGGCAGCCGAAGGAGAAAACGCTAAATGCCATTTGTGTAACTGCCCAGATCTCATCCACAGGCTCCTCAGTTTCAAACAATGCTTTCCTTTGCTTGGGTTTCAATTGTGTTCAGTTTCGAAGGGTTTTGGAAGTCTTTTCTAAAACTACTTTCAGCAAGCCTTGAAAGTCAATTATATGTTGAGATTTATTTAAAGTCAACATCATTTAGACATGATTTGCATATAACAAAACAAAATGTTATATTTTGTTGTATGTAAGTTATGATAAAAATGTTAAGAACACAGCTTGGATAAATTTATTCACTGCAGTAATCACCACCACAACTGAAATATAGAACATTCCTATCCCCTGAAAAGTTCTCTGCATCCCATTTGAGTCAACCCCTGTCCTCACCCCAATAACCACTGACCAGATTTCTGCTGCATTAGACAGACTTTAAAAACACAAATATAAAATCATTATTAGAAAGCTCATGGCTATAGCCTGGCGTCTCTGTTTTGCACTTTTTTATACACAACATAGTTGCATTTTACAAGTTTGGTTGCAATTGCATTATTTGTTTGTTTATTTTCAATCATTCATTCATTCATTCCGACGGAGCTTCACTCTGTCACTGCAGCCTTGAACTCCTGGGCTCTTTGTCCTGCCTCCTCAGCCTCCTGAGTCGCTGGAACTACAGGCATGCAATACCATGCCTGGCTAAATTTTTTTTTTCTTCTTTTTTTTCAATAGAGACAGAATCTCTCTGATTACCCAGGCTGGTTTCAAACTCCTTGGCTCAAGTGATCCTCCTGCCTCTGTCTCGGATTACAGGCATGAGCCATGGTGTCCAGCCCAACTAGTGACAATTGGAACAAACACCACATAGTGGATGCTCACAGGGCACCTGGTGGCTCCAGCCTGTCACCTGCGTGACTTGTTATTACAGTCACGCACCCCATGACACCATACCATAGATGCCACGATGGTCCTGTAACGTTACAGAGGAGCTGAAAAGCTGCTGTCACCTAGTGATGTGGCCGTCCTAAGTTTGTAACACAGTCACTTTGTTTCTTTCTATAAATCTAGTGTGGCCTAAGTGTCCAGTGTCATGTGCGGGAATGTCCCAGATGTTCCCATTCATGCCCCACTCACTGACGCCCTCACGGCAAGTTCCCTATACGGGGCACCAGTTTTTAACCTTTGTCTTCCTTATTTTTGCCAAAGCTTTTCTATGTTTAGACATATTTAGAGCCGCAAATGTTGCCATTATGCTACAGCTACCGGCAGTATTGGGCTCAGGTGCGTCCTGCACAGGTCTGTAGCCCAGGAGCAATAGGCCGTCCCACTTAGCCTAGGTGTGGAGTAGGCTGGGCTGTCTAGGTGTGGGAAACTGTACTCTACAATGCTCGGACAATGCTGAACTCACGGAACAACACATGTCTTGGAACCTACACCTGTGTTTAAGTCACATGTGACTGTGCCAGTATCCTGGACGCCGAAGAATAGCTTCCCTGAGCACGGCTACCTCAACGAGGCCCACACGGTGGCCCGGCAGGTCACCAGGATCCTGGTGGGATGCACTTTCTCGTCTTAAAAATTAACTTTTTTTTTCTAAAAGTTACACAAATACTTTTAAAATACCTCAAGAAAAGTAAATAGAAGGTTAATGCCTGGTGGACCAATGCCATATTTTGCCTAAAAGGTAGATAAAAAAGCTAAAATCGGGCCAGGCACGGTGGCTCACGCTTATAATCCCAGTACTGTGGGAGGCCGAGGCAGGCAGATCACGAGGTCAAGAGATCGAGACCATCCTGGCCAACATGGTGGAACCCTGTCTCTACTAAAAATAGAAAAATTAGCCAGGAGTGGTAGTTCCTGCCTGTAGCCCCAGCTACTCAGGAGGCTGCGGCAGGAGAATTGCTTGAACCTGGGAAGCAAAGGTTGCAATGAGCTGAGATTGCGCCACTGCACTCCAGCCTAGCGACAGAGTGAGACTCTGTCTCAAAAAAATAAAGAAAAGCAAAGAAAAGCTGAAATATATTTAAAAATTTAGATTTCAGAAAGAAAAGATTGATCATCTCCTAGCAGATCCTGCTGGTAATTTTTCATATTATTTCTGAGGTCATCCATGTATAATAGACATAATTTTGTTTTGAAAGGCCAACTTCTTTCCATATCATTGGATAAGTTGATGGTTTATATAAATATCTCACCTACTTATCCAATAATATGAAAAGAAGATGGTCTTTAGAGGCAAAATTATATGTTTATTATATGCAATAGACACAGTGTATATTATACATAATACAGAAGAAACACACTATCTGTATGTATGCAATTAGCAGCGTAATTGAAGGGAAATGCCTTCACAGCAAAATCGTGAGGCCGAGGCACTGGCCCCGCTGGACTTGGCTGTGGTCACACTCTCACAAGCTCTCCTCCTGTGGGTCAGGGGAGCCATGAAAGCAGGTTCTCCAAACACAAGCACACACCTGTGGGCCATTCTGGATGAGCAGCCAGCAGCAAGCCCCTGTGATCAGCCATTATTGGGTGTCCCATGAAGCTTGGCCGTGTGGACGCAGGATGGCACCATTAGTGTCAGGTGACCTGTCAGCTCCCTTCTTGTACCATGAGGTGAAAGTTGAATGTAAGGAGGAAACATTCTTATTCTAATTAAACTAAATTGTGTACAGGCTAGAATGATTTGATGTAATGGAGAAAGTGTGAACATATAAGAAGCACTAAATGGTGGTCTAGTGGCATGAATTGAAGTTCCCATTATATCTGCTTATGAGTGGTTCAAAATAACTGAAAGAACTTTTTAAAAAGGCTACAGAGCCCTAATGGCAAAACAATTAAGAAAAGTTAACAGGAACACAAAGCACAATCTAGGTAACTCTAAACCATCAATTACGTGGAGATTTGGAAACTTAAAAGGCCGATTGTAAATGAAACCAACAGTAAAGGGACAGGCGTGCACTTGGAGACTCTGGCCTTACCCTTCAAAGAAGGCTGCACCCAGCAAGGGTGCCCGCTCCCGCCTATCCTCATTTTGAAAGTACACCCTTCTCAATTTTTAATGGAAAAGGCAAGAAACATGGATATATTTTGATTTCCGCGTAAACAGGCCACAAATACCCAAAAATCGGACTCTCCTGCCAACGAAACATTTTGTACCACTGTTTTTGCACATGGAGGTCACTCATTTCCAAAAAGGATTCCTGAAACATGTCCCCAGTAAGTCACATACCTAAAAGCACTTTAGAAGTCTTGGAAGAGTCCCCTCCTATCCCATCCTCAAACCATCTCCCCTGTTGATTCATTTTACTTAAAAGTCCGCCCCAGAAGAGCACCCGTGATGGCACTCCTGTAAATGTGCATTGATGCATCTGTCTTCCATTGCTCACACACAGAGCCTTCCTTCTAAATCTTCACACAACACGACAATGGACTTGGCTCGCTGTCTCTCCTCGTCTTCTCAGCCAGGACAGAACCAGACCACGCGGCACCCTCTGTGTGCCACGAGGCCCAAGAAACGGTGTGAGCCCAGAAAATGTACACAGGCAGACAGGCAGACAGGCAGACAGAATGAGCGAATGAACGGCCTTTGTATCTTCTCCTGAGAACAAGATTTTAGAGACATTTAAAGAAAGGCAGGAAATTTCCAGCTTCTGGTCCAGCAGGTAAAGATGTTGGATGCCCTCACTCCCATGCACTCCAATAAAAACCTGTACAAACTGGAAATCAGCAACTCCTGGATCACTCAGAGAAGTGAGGTCACAGGCAAACTGCTGCTCCCAAAAGTGGAGCGACAGACAGGCAGGTGTCCAGCGCCACAGCCGGCAGGAGTGCGGCCCCGTAAGCAGAAGTGGAGACTGGAACCCGTACAGGGTAGGAAGACTTAATCCTGCTTGAGGAATTGCCAGGGGATCGGTGTGGACAAGCCTTAGAGATCAATCTCGGCGGGGGGCTTATTCCTAGGAGTCCCCACACTCTCATGGGTTTTACCTCCAGGAACCCTACTAAAGTTCTCACAGTGAAGATGAGAGAAAAACCCCCGGGACTCCCAGCAGGGGGAGGAAAAAGGAACCATCTTAAAATATGTCCGAAATAAGCTGGGCACGGTGGCTCACGCCTGTAATCCCAGCACTTTGGAAGGCTGAGGAGGGGGATCATAAGGTCAGGAGATCAAGACTAGCCTGGCCAACATGGTGAAACTCCGTCTCTAATAAAAATACAAAAATTAGCTGGGTGTGGTGGCGCGTGCCTGTAATCCCAGCTACTTTGGAGGCTGAGGCAGGAGAATCGCCTGAACCCAGGAGGCAGAGGTTGCAGTGAGCCAAGATCGTGCCACTGCACTCCAGTCTGGCAACAGAACAATACTCCGTCTCAAAATATATATATATGTAAATATATATATATATATATATATATATATATACACACACACATATACACACATATATATACACACACATATATATACCTCTATGTATAGGTATATGTGTGTATATACCTATATATATGTATATGTGTATATATATGCATATACATGTATATATAGGTATATACACACATATACGTATATATACACATACATCTGTATATAGATGTATATGCATATATGTGTATATATATGTAAACAACAGAAATATTCTGTTTGTCATTAAAAGGCCAGTCTCAAACAAAACTCTCTGATCAGAGCCTAGTCTGCTGGTATTTTATCAAAGCCTAACCAGCACCACCCTCCCTGCCACGTCCCAGGGGAAAGGAGCCATTCTTTCTCACCCAAGGGGAAAAACAAGTTTGCGAGAGCCAGGAGCCCAGGGCCAGGCTGGCTGCAGAGGGAAGAAGGGGGGCCAAGCAGGTCGTGAAGGGTGCTTTGAGGGTGAGAAGCACAGGAGGGGAGCAGAGGCCCCTGCCCGTGACCTTCCCGTGGCACAGCTGTGTGTGTGTGCTGACGTTAACCAACCCTCCTGTGAATGAGCTTGTGCTGCTGGTCCTGCCTCTTCCTGACCCAGTGCCTGCTGAAGGTAGAGGGAAGAGGACAGAGGACGCCGTAAGGCAAGAAGGCAGCCCCGAGCCCCTCCTGGCCAATCCTGAGCTATTGCTTGGTGCACCGCAGGCCAGTCACACAGCCACACAGCCACGCAGCCACGCAGCCACGCAGCCACGCAGCCTTCCCACTAAGCCTTCGGAACTGCCCCAGCGTCCACACAAAGAGAAGAGAGCTTGAGTCGGCCCACATGCAAGCCAGACTCTGCAACGTATCAGACAACAGGAAACCCACTTTTGTCTCATGATTACCAACCTCCACGGGCTTAGGAATCATCCAGAATCTCAGAATCTCGTGACACAAAGGCCAAGAACACCTTAACGGAGAGAACTGCAAGCTTGGGCAGTGCGCACCACACCTTGACGTCGTTTTTGCGAGACTGGTTTTGGTGTCCCGTTGGATGAGTGGCTGCTCTCAGCGCCGGGACTTGGCTGCTGACGTAGACTCGGTCGGTACATCACCATTCAGCAGTAACGGCATCCCACGTCCAGGCACAAGGTCAGGATCGCCAAGCCTCTGACCGCTGGGTCACGGAAATTTTCATATTTTCTCAGCACTAACGTCTTCTGCTTGCAAGAGTTGCCATAGGATGGGGGCTCAGGTGTCCAATATGCAGTCAGAAAGCACAGAAGCTTCCTGTTTTCATGCAACGTGATTCACTGAGGATTCCAAGTTCATTGCTGTCTAGATTACAATCAGCAATGCTGGCACCAGGACGAGGCACGGGTGCACTTGGGGCTCTCAGGTCACGCCACAGTCAGCCCAAATGCAAGCCCTTTACCTGCCCCAGGTTACACTCCTCTCAACCCTGTACCACCTTCTCAGCTGACCCCTGAGGACCACCACCAGGTAAGACTGAACCTGGGCTTCCAGCCTCATTGAGATGGATAATAGTTGAGAGAACTCTCTCAGAATGAAGTTATGAGTGATAAAGGGTTAGGAAACAGCAAAGATTATTCTGATGGTGCCTTGCAGGTTGGCTGAAGGAGAGAGTAAAGGAAAACTCAGGCCACGAGGGATGAAGGTTGTTTTCTATTGCAACTTTGCCAGGGCAGGAAGGAGACTTTGCGTCTTTGCCGTGTCGTGATGCTCCCAGGACACCTCCTTGCCCTTTGTAGAACCTCCGTGAACATGCGTTCCGTTGAAGAGAAGCTGCTGGAGAGAAGGTCCCGGCTGGGAAAGCCACATGCACATTGGCGCGTGCATACCACCTGCAGGGCACTGTCACTGCCCCCACCGCAGAAAAGGTTATTTGAATGCAGCCTTTTCACTGACCTCTCCACTTTGGGTCTAAGGTCTTTCTCAGGTGGTGAGGTGATCTTGGTGCAAAAACTAGAAAGAATTGGCCTCCCTTGGTCAACCACGCAGACACTGCATCAGATGCAGAACCTGTCATAGCGCCAGGAGTCATGGAAGCAAACCCGAGCTCATTGGTCCAGGCGCTCTTGTGGTGAGGACTCTGCCAGGATTGAGGGCCCAGGACCACAGGCTCTCTGCTGCTGCTGTCGACTTTGATGGGGGCCACGGCAAGCCACAGCATCTATATTGGGCCTAATTAAATTGCATCCACAGCAGCTGACGTCTTGGTTCTGGAATCCCAATTTCCAGCCAGTTGTGTGATCTAAGAGTGCGATGGTGTCAGAGCCTGAGGGGTAAGCAGGCTGCGGCACTTCTCAGTCTTGCTGTCCGCATCCCCAGCTGTGCAGCAGAGCAAGGAGGCCAGGTTGCACCTCCCGTGGGCTCAGGGCACTGCAACTCCTCAACCAGAGACTCACCACATGCATGTGCATGAACAGATTCTCAGGGGAGAGGGCCCTCACTTTCATCAGAATTCAGATTTGCCCACACCCCCGAAAACTGCAGCCAGCTCTGAGCCTCTCTGCCCTGCAGCCAAGGTTTGTTTTCTGGTTGCTTTTGTGCAGATCTGATGACGACGCTTCCTCCGTTCACTGAAAGACTTCCCAGACCCTTGGTTTTCCCCCAAGACACCTACCAGCCTTGCATCTCCCACTCCCCAAATACGCCCACCGCCTGAGGACAGCTGGCTTTTCTTCTTTTTTCTTTTTTTAAATTGCATTTTAGGTTTTGGGGTACATGTGAAGAACATGCAAGATTGTTGCATAGGTACCCACGTGGCAGTGTGAGTTGGGGCCTTCCTCCCCATCACCTATATCTGGCATTTCTCCCCATGCTATCTCTCACCACCTCCCCACCCCCCGTCCCTCCCCTGTTTCCCCCCACAGACCCCAGTGTGTAGTGCTCCCCTCCCTGTGTCCATGTGTTCTCATTGTTCAACACCCGCCTATGACTGAGAACATGCAGTGTTTGATTTTCTGCTCTTGTGTCAGTTTGCTGAGAATGATGGTTTCCAGGTTCATCCATGTCCCTACAAAGGACGCGAACTCATTGTTTTTGATGGCTGCGTAATATTCCATGGTGTACATGTGCCACATTTTCCCTGGCCAGTCTATCATCAATGGGCATTTGGGTTGGTTCCAGGTCTTTGCTATTGTAAACAGTGCTGCTATGAACATTCGTGTGTATGTGTCCTTGTAGTAGAACGATTTATAATCCTTTGGATATATACCCGGTAGTGGGATTGCTGGGTCAAATGGATTTTCTATGCCTAGGTCCTAGCTGCGTTCTTTCGAGTCTGCACCACTGCACAGGCTCTTTTCTTCACCTGAGTTACCTCTGATGGCCAGGATGGCAAGTCCTGCTCCCAAGCAAAGACAGGTCGCCGGGAAGCTCCCTGTGAGTCTTCCCCTCTGCTGCAGGGCTGACGTGCTCTCTAACTGCCCATTTTATTTCACCAACAATTACACGCTATAATGTCTTGATTACACTCAGTGTAAGGCTGGGTGCTCCAGAGATGCACATAGATACAACCACTCTACACACGCACACACACACATGCACACACACGCGCACATGCACACACATGCACACACACACACGGGCAAGCACATGCACACGCATACACACACACGCACACACGCACACACACACACGCACACACGTGGACAGAGAGCTGGGCATCGGCTCACAGATCACAGACCCAGAAGGGCTGTCGTGAGGCTGGAAGCTCGCATCAAGTCTCAACCCCACCTGCTGGTGGCGGGGTCCCGGCCGGCTTCCTATGCTGCCCCTGACGTGGACTTTCTTCTTCCCAAGGAAACCTCAGTCTTCCCTCTTAAGACTTTCCACTGGTTGGATGAGACCTACCTGCATTGTGGAAACAATCTGCTTTACTTCAGGTCAATTGACTGTAAACGCAAATCACATCTACAAAGACCTCCCACAGCCACCCCCAGTCTGGTTGACCAAGCAACTGAGAGCCACAGCCCAGCCAGGTCAACACACAAAACTCACCACCACACCCTCCTTCCCCATGAAGAACGCACTGAGCACTGTGCCTCCGGAACACCTAACACACCTCCCGGTGCACAGTAAGTGTCTGCTATGTGGATTATTAAAAGTGACAGGTTCAGGCACTGATAAATCCCATCACTAATACTTTAAAAATACAAACAACAGTTCTCCCCGTTTGTCAGCGTGTGTGTGTGTGTGTGTGTGTGTGTGCGTGTGTGTACCTAATTTATCAGTTTCCTGAAGCCCTTTGGAAACTTGTGTGCGTTGGGATCGTACATTCCACTGTGGCCCAACGCAAATGTTTCTCAGTCCCCTTCCTCCAAGTCTCTGAAGTCACGAAGCTGTGCACACTGTTCTCACTATTTAGAGGGATACAAAATGCAACTAAAAGCAATTAAGTGATTTGGGGAAAATGTAGAGTGTATCAATGGCAAATATGAGGGCAGGGAGCACGGGCCCCCGAAGCAGCTGTCAGCCAACCCGGCTGCTCCGTGGCCGTGATTTAAAGCTTCTGTTTAGACTGCTATCCACATCCATCCAGGAAATAAATGGCCGCAGTGCAGACTCCAACATCCAAACCAGATGGAAGTGTTCACGCTCCTTCAGAAAGTTTAAATCACCTCACAACGCGAGGTTTAACGTTCTTATCAACTTCTGGGAATATCTCAAACAAGGCTGTATGATGGATGAAATGGAAGACTGTAACAAAATACGAACAAATGAAACGAATTATGTCTCTCGATATACCATAATAACCCACAGGTAGAATAATACAAAGAGACTTTGCTTGGCCCCCCCAAATCAAATGTCTCGTAATTATTTCATATTGCATTTTGTGCCTTATATTATCCATGAGAACTAGCTCAATTCACACTTTTCTGTACTCCACTTTGTGAGGATAGCAACCACAAAAAATCCTCTCATTCTGACACATGTTTTTGAAAGGAAGTATCTGGCCAGGTGCGGTGGCTCATGCCTGTAATCCCAGCACTTTGGGCATCCAAGGCAGAAGGATCACTTGATCTCAGGAGTTTGAGACCAGCCTGGGCACCATGGCAAAACCCTGACTCTACAGAAAAAATACAAAAAATTAGCTGGGCATGGTGCCCTGCACCTGTAGTCCCAGTAACTCAGGAGGCTGAGGTGGGATAATTGCTTGAGCCTGGGGGGCTGAGGTTTCAGTGATCTGAATACTGAATTCTAATTCAAGGACTAATCCATTGATTTGTAATTTATTGTAAATAGGTATAATTTTTAAAATAAATTTCTGTTGCTTCTATATTATTACCAAATTTCATAAATGTGTACTAATGGGCCATTTGCTCTTATTCCTTCATTTATGAGACACTGGTCCAAACAGGTATTTGGGAAAAAGATAACGGCAGCACAAGAAGAATCAGGAATGGGACTGTTTGAAACACTGAGTCCTGTGACTAGCACCTGTATTCTTGAACACGTCACCAAGACCGCTCTTCACGGTACCACGGAGGCTCCGATTCTGCCTCTCCGTCTCCACCAAGGCGTTTTCCGCCGTGTGAGGTTTTCATTTCTTTACTCTTTCAGAATAGCTTACTCAACACAGTGCAGCTGCTCACATATGAAATGAGAAAGCCCACTGGAATTTTTTTTTTTTCTCTGATACGGACTCTTGCTCTTATTGCTGAGACAGGAGTGCAATGGCTCGATCTCAGCTCGTTTCAACCTCGCCCTCCCAGGTTCAAGCGATTCGCCTGCCTCAGCCTCTTGAGTAGCTACGATTACAAGCATGTGCCACCATGGCCGACCAAGTTTTGTATTTTTAGTAGAGATGAGGTTTCTCCATGTTGGTCAGGCTGGTCTCAAACTCTCGACCTCAGGAGATCTACCTGCCTCCATGTCCCAAAGCGCTGAGATTACAGGCGTGGGCCACCACGCCCTGCCAGAAATATTTTAGAAAAAGAAGGTGCATAAAGGTATTCCCGCCATCTTCTTGACACCCACTGGGTGTCCAAAGGAACATTGGCAGGTTGCCCTTCAAACAGAAATTGTCTCTCCCACAGATGAGGTTTTACTCAGTGGTTTCTGTTTCACACCCGTGGACAAGGTCCCTCCTCCCTCCGAGGGCAGCCCCCGCTCACAGGTGGGCGTCATCACCAGCACCGGCTTCCCCCCGACCCTGGCTGCCTCCCCGCGTCCCTTCACGCTGCCTGAAAAATAGTCTCCCGAATGAGTGCATGCTCCACGTACCTACAATTTGTTCTGTGAAACCACCTTTTAAGTTTTTGTCTGTTTTGACAGAACTATTTCTAAGGCTTTGCCACACGTGCTGTCTTTGTCGGTGGCATAAGCTAAGTGTGATTCGTCACTTTCCCAGGGACCTGGGTGTGGCCAAGACACGGTCTCCGGGACTTTGCCCTGCAGAGTTGGCACCTGAGTGAGAAGGAGCCCCGTTTGTTTGTGTCGCGGGTGTACGTCCGTGCTTCTCTGTCTTAGGTTGTTTGTCTGAATCGCATGCCCTTGTGTTGCGTTCTCTCCTTCTGCGACTTCCAGCCTGCTCTTGCTTTACATACAGAGAAACCAGAGTTTCTGAAGAAACAGGAATCAACTTGCCAAATCATGCACCTTGCTCTGATAGTCGTAGATTTACGGGAAATGACTGAACGTCTTCACAAAAAGTACCCTCGGTGCTGCTGGCAGCCCTTTCTTTCCCTGTGGCTCAGAAGCCAAGCTACTCATGACGCTTGGGTGGTCCTGACACCCAAAAGGCTGATCTGTTGATAAGTGGCACCCTCTGTCCATTGTGACACTTGAACGTTTCAAAAAAAAAAAAAGTCGTGGGCCTGGCACGGTGGCACAGGCCTATCATCCCAGTACTTTGGGAGGCCGACGCGGGCGGTCAGGAGTTCGAGACCAACCTGACCATCATGGTGAAACCTCGTCTCTACTAAAAAATATAAAAATCAGCTGGACATGGAGGCGCATGCCTGTAATCCCAGCTACTCAGGAGGCTGAGGCAGGAGAATCTCTTGAACCCAGGAGGCGGAGGTTGCAGTGAGCTGAGATTGTGACAGAGTGAGACTCCATCAAAAAAAAAAAAAAAAAAAAAAAGTTGGCGGCAAATCAGCACACACTTTTCTTCAAACTCAGGAGCAGGCGGCGATTTATTAGCAAAACATCAGGGAGAAAGTCTTGGTGATTGTCGCCCCATCTGCTAGCGATGGCTGGGTCCTTGTTGCTGAGTGGTGGGGACTATGTTTTCCCCTCTGTGGTAGGCCACCCGTCTATAGAATGGCACTCAGAGAAGGGAGGGGCGCAGTGTGGAATGCCACTCTGCCTCTTGGAAACACCAGCCTGGGCACCATGGTGTTTTGCGTTCAGGCTGCCCGGCTCTTGGGAGCCACATTCAAGAAAGTCTCTGAGTCAAAAGGCCAAGGAGTCCTCCGTGGGTGATTTTGCCTCATTAAACCAGGGTTGTAGCCCCTTCCCGCTCTGCTCCCAATTCAGCACCAGATCCAGCTCTCAGAGCCACCAAGTCTGAAGCCAGGCTGGTTGTGTTTCTTGCAAGTCAGCCAGAAGGTAGGGTTCATGCTGAGCTGATGGGCTGAGTCTCCCCACGCCACCCCAGCGCTGCCAGGAGGGCCAGGGCCGGCAGGGCGCTCCCTGCACTGCTGAGATTCGCCCAACCCCACTCCAGCCCCTGTCGTTCTGAAAGTTTTCTATTTGAGAGTCTTAATGCATATTTACACATATATTTAAAATATTAATATTTAAAATGTAATTAAAAGATTTAAACCCATTTTAATACTTAAGGGAGACAAACACAATGCCTGTCTGAGGCATTCACATCCTTGGGAGAATTGTTAGT
The DNA here is from genome assembly GCF_048565385.1 of Saimiri boliviensis. Classification (NCBI taxonomy): domain Eukaryota; kingdom Metazoa; phylum Chordata; class Mammalia; order Primates; family Cebidae; genus Saimiri; species Saimiri boliviensis. The sequence goes on from NC_133449.1 coordinate 298,889,184, forward strand.
CAGCATAATTCATTAATATGGAGGAGCAATCCTGATGTGCCTGATTTGGTTCTGGGAAGGTAAAACGGGGTGACCTGTGAACTGCCAGGAAGAGCTGGTGGCACGCTGCGCCCTCTGGTGTATTCAGCCCTGGAGCTGGGGGCAGAGGCGGGAATGCCTGTGGCTGAGAGGCCCCCCGCAGACAAGCCCTGAACTCTGATGGCAGCAGAGAGCAGCAGGGACATTTCCTGGGTTGGGGGTGGAGTCTCACCTTCTCTCTGTCCCAAAGCAAGGTCTCCTCCAAGACACCATTTATCAACTTCAGCCCTACTGACATCTGGGGTCAGGAATCTTCTTTGCTGGGGGCTGGCCCTGTGCTTCGTGGGACATTGGGCAGCACCCCTGGCCTCTCCCCACGACCTAGCACACTTGTGTCCCCAAGGGTAAGGACCAACACTGTGTCCAGGCATTGCCAAATGTCACAGGTGGCAAAGTCACTCCCAGCTGAAGGTCACTGATCTAGGAGGATGTGGGTTCCACACTCTGGCTTCATCTCTCATCTGTCCAGTTGGCTGGGGAGAGATGGGGCTTTTCTGGGGCACTTTGGAGACAGCCAAGATCCCCGAGGGGCCACCTAACAGCCCTAAGCTGATGCAGCATGGCCCTGCATGACTGTGAACTCTTTGTTGAAAGTCGAACAGGTACCATTTGCCCATGTTGTTAACCTAAAGGACAGATAAACATATGTCTAATTTTGCCTTTCTCACGTCTTTCTACCAGCAAATGCTAAATTCACTCGCTCAATCCATCTTCGGACTGATTGCCACAGAATAGAAGGATTTCAGTGGCATATTTCAAGGCAATCATCAGTCTCAGAAAAATAATGTAGCCCAGGTACCTCTCCGAGATTCAAAGTGTCCATTACTAAATTTATGTATTGTGTAATGGAGGGTAAGACATCCGAAAACAACACCCGATCCAGATGCCATCTGTTGAAAATGGAGAGGAATCAGTGGCCAAAATAATTCCTGTTGTCAAACCTCACCAGTGCTGAGCTGAGCTCTGGGCTGGGCAATGTTCTACACACTTGGCTCACAAGTTACACTCCCAAATCCACGCTAGTGTAGCATTTTACCAATTTATCAGTACCGTGGACAAAAACATGTTTTGTGAAACTTTAAAAAAAATTATAAATTAATAAGAAAATATAGAATCTACTAGAAAAGGGAAGAGCAAAAGATGAGAACTCAGAGTTCATAGAAAAGAAACACAAAAATATCAGTAAGAATTTAACTACGAGGCTCTAGTATACAACTTAGTTCTTAAGTAAATATTGCAGATCAAATACCACACAGGTACCCACTTTTTCATTTGAAAACAGCAACAGCAACGACATCAACAAACAAACAAAAACTTAAAAAAAAAAAAACAACCCTATTGCCGGCCAGAGTCTGGAAAACCAGGCACTGTCCTAATGACTGGGGGCATGTAAATTTCATATGCTACCTGGGAGAATTTGGGTAACAGCTAATAAATCTAATTCTACCAACTTGCTGATGGTATAATTCTACTATTATAAATATTCCCTAAATTCACCCAAAAGCAGTAAGTATGAGGAAATGCACAATGACTTAAAAAAAAAAAAAAAAGAACCGACTAAAATGCTCATTGAGGGGAGTTGCTGAATAAATTAAGATGTGGGGCTGGACACTGGGGAGCCACTGGAAAGAAAAGGATCCCTGTGGGAGGCAGAGGAACAATCTCCCAATTAAAGGTTGATTAAACTTTACTACATAGAAAAGTTACTGGTAACTCCATTGACTTCATGGAAGGCTGAGGTGCCTGTAGCCGGGATATGCATTCATTGTTTCTCTGAAAAGAAATTATTAAAGAGAGATGATCCCTGGAGAAAACGAAGAAGGCGTTGACAAAGAAGACTTTCATAATCTATTTTAATGATTGTGCAAATTTCTTTATTTAATTTTTGAAATAAATTAATTTAAAAATGCAAATCAAGCCAACTAAATAGCAAAAGGGAAAGACAGGCTCATTGATGGAGGAAGAAAGCCTTACCGTGGTGTTTCCCAAAGTGGGTTCCACCCGGAACACCCATTGTTCAGGCAAGGACAGATCAGGGTTTGGAGAGTGTCATGCTTCTACTCTGAAGACCAGGGTCCTGCAAGAAAGGAATGAGTTGCCTCTCTACAGCCTAAGCTGAAGGATCCAGCACTGCACCCCCGAGGGCTGCTGCCTCTTTTGTGCAAGGAAGAGGCGTTCATTCCCTCTGGGGACACTCCCAGCAGGTGCCCACAAGGCAGACTGGACTCAAGGACATGCAGAAAGATGGTCACAGGGTCTTGGGTTACTCATAGACAAATCACAGAAAGTGAGGTCATGAACAGAAGCCGCTGTCCGTGGGACCTGAGTGCGGGAGAACTGGCCTGGTGGCTCTAGGGAAACAGAAGCCTTTGCAAGATCCAGAGCTCCCAGGTGGTCAGTCCACAAGCAGGGATCTTGCAATCGAACTGTATGCTTTCCGCACGCGGGGCTGGCTGCTTCTCCATCATTTTAAATGTTTTGCTTCCATGAAGCACCGGTTTGTGGCTTTCTTAAGTCTACGGCAGCCTGCCACCCTCCTTAAGAACCAGGCCACTTCTCGCTTCTATTTCAAAATTAACTTTAAATTACATATTGATTCCAGCCCTATGAAATTTAGCAAACACTGCATTACATTTAAATAAATTATAATAATCAAGCCCCAGTGTTTGAATTAAAGCATTTTATTGCATGATTTGACTGAATACTGTAAAAACCTCATTAATTTGTATGCCGCTAATTTGTGATTTGTGATAAAGCAAAGGCAGGAGAATTGGGAAGAAAGGGACGCCCTCCTGACTAAAGGGTTTCTTTTTCTTTTTTTTTCCTTTCTTCCCCCCCCCACCGAAAATCTTTTTCATGAAAGTGCAAATCAGTACTGTAAACAAGGCTGCAGGGGGTCTTATTTAAAATACTTAAGAAAATAAACTTTTCAAATACCTTTTAGAAGCATCATTTACATGCATACAATTTATATGCTAATTACAAATCACTCTGCTCTATTTACTAGAGTAATTCCCTTGAGAACCTCAACTGGGTTTTGGGGGGTTTGTTTTGTTTTGTTTTTGCCTGTGTTAAGTTACTATTGCACTTGAAAGTTGCAATATGTGTGTCCTCCAACACATTTCATAATTTAAACTATTTTGTTTAATTAATTCAAATTCGTAAAAATTCCACTGAAGATTCTAAGGATCATTTTACTTTTTTCTCTTGCTTTCTAATGTGATCCTAAAATGTGCAGAAATGGCTGTTCTCTAGATCAGAGTTCCTAACAGAGGCAAGGAAACCAGCTTCAGGGTGGGGGTAGGGGGCACAGACTCTAGTCATAGCCTGGGGCTGGAATTCGATTTTTTCAGATTTTTTTTTGAGTTTAAGTGTGTGTGTGTCTGTGTCTGTGGGTGTATATGTGGATATCCACATGCACCTATATAAAAAAACACAACAAACTTGTAATTCTGGTGTTCGTTTTAAATTCCCAAATCATTTACTATCAGAGGTCACAATCCACAAACAAATCAAAGATTTCCCCCCAATCCAGAGCTATCACGCTCCCTGGAAAAAAAAATGGAATCAAATATTGAGGTCATGACTGCAAAAACAAATAGGTTTTCCAAGTATCCACAAAAGAATAGGAATGTAGCCTGCACTCAGGCTCCAGCCGCCCTGCCCCCAGAGAGACTGCTGGAAAGCCCTGTGTTCTGAAAACAAAAACGTTCTGGAGTGGGAAGGTGGGAAGAGCCGTGGAATCCATTTGATCCCTGGCCTGGCTGTGTAGCTCAGCCCTGATGCACTCTCAACTGATAAGCTCAGCTTCTTCTAATTTATTTACTCTACTAATTGGTTTACAAAATAAAATGAACATCAGCAACAAACACCCTCCTTCAAACCTTGTGAATTACATATTGCACCTCGCAGACTATAACTTTAGGTAGGAATATAATTAAGGATGCAAATACTCACAAGAGGGAAACTGGAATTCACAGAATTTAGCAAACGTTTTGGAATTTCAGCCTTACACAACATCATCATTCTTATGTGAAATATAATTAACGAAGAAAATGCCTCGGCTGTGTGGGCTAGGAAGGCAAATATAACCATCCTTTCCTGTGCCTTCAAGGTTAGAATTATTACAGCACTTATAATTTTATTTTAATTACCCATAATGAGACTCCACACATGTGATATAGTCGGCATGCTTTTGACAATAGAAGTTTCTGAGATGCCTCATTAAGTATTTTAGTATATATTTATGTGATTTTCACTCTGCCTCCCGGTTTTGGTGGCACCACAGCCCATGTAAAGGCATATGTACATATTTTAATAAAAAATACTACCATTAAAGATCATAAAATGATTACAATGAATCGATATTAAGATGTCACAGCTGTATAACCCTTTCTTTTTATGTACTCCCATGCTGAATTGTTTTATGACCTATCATAAACCTATTAAACTACTGGTAATAAAGGATTGTAATTAGTGATAAAACCTTGTTGCTTAGTGAGCCAAGACAGTCATCCTTACTTTGAATTTTATTGGAAGTAATCAAGTCAAAACCTTCAGCAATGTCAAATACCAGTCAGAGAACAAGGCTGTGCTTTTGCTGGGGACTGGTAACATTTCACCTTTCCTGGAGTTGGGACTCTAGCTTTATTTTGCTGGTTGGGAAGTCTTTAGGCTGTTTAGCTTGGTGTGGTTTTATCTTGTTTGTAAACAGAAGGGGCAGGAACATGCATTCCAAGGGGAAGAGAAGCAGGCCAAGGAAACCCTGAGCAGGGGATAGTCGTCCCCGCTGCCTGGCGCTGGAGCAGTCTGTGTCACCCACGTGGGACTCGGCCACGGAACAGCCAGGACCATGGCAAAGAAAAACCATGCTGCCGTGGATCTGAGGCCAAGCCAGGGATGAAGGGGCTGGGTAAGGGCTAAACAAAACATTCCACCTTTCCGGCTATCAAATCTAATTAACTGTTTCCTGGCCATCCTCAGGCAAAAGTGAGCATTGCCACTTGAGGCACGAAGCCCCCTCGCAAATCCACAGGGCATGGCCAGGCCCCGTCACCCTTGTCTGACGCTTCCTAAGACAATTGCTGTGCCAAGACCCTTCGAAGATGCTTCTGGGTGGGTGTGGTCTACTGAACTATGTCAATTTCAGTTCCTTTAATGTAAATGTCGCATATCTCAACCTCAAAATTCTGGGTGCAGCAATTTTATCAGGGGATCAGAGCCAGGAATATGTCTTTGCAAAGCCTAAAAGTGGAAAGTGCCCTTTTGTACCAGAGATCAGAGAGCACGCTCAAGCCCCAGGCCTGGGCAGCAAACAAGGGCATCACCCAGTCGAGCAGCAGCCCCTGACCCCACCAAAAGCAGACAGGCAGGGGAAGCCTGGTGCGTCTGGAGCTTCACTTCGAAAGTAAACGTAGCAGAAGACTCCTTGAAGTGGCAAACAGTGACCCAGTCCTTCACTGAGGGTCCAACAAACCCCAGATTATCCCAAAGAGGGAAGCCCAGGTACAGGGGCGCTTATTCCTCTTCTTTCCTTCCAACCGGACTTTGCGACCCCCATTGTGCTTGGCTTTTCACAGCCGTGAATTGAGCACTAGGGAAACTATAGTAACCAATAATCGGCTTCAGTTCAATGGAAACTATGTATCTTGGTGGATGACAAAGCCAGGGATAAACACGCACAGGCACAAGCACAGGCACACGCACGCGCACAGGCACACGCACAGGCACACCCACAGGCACAGGCACATGCACACGCACACGCACACGCACACCCACAGGCACAGGCACACACACACGCACAGGCACACCCACAGGCACAGGCACACGCACAGGCACAGGCACACGAACACGCACAGGCACACGCACAGGCACATGCACACGCACACCCACAGGCACAGGCACACGCACACGCACAGGCACACCCACAGGCACAGGCACAGGCACAGGCACACGCACAGGCACAGGCACACGCACAGGCACACGCACAGGCACACGCACACGCACAGGCACACGCACATGCACAGGCACACGCACAAGCACACGCACAGGCACACGCACATCCACGTGCCCAGGCAGAGGCACAGGCACACACAGGCACACGCACAAGCACACGCACAGGCACATGCACAAGAGCACAGGCACAGGCACACGCACAGGCACAGGCACAGGCACACGCACATGCACGTGCACAAGCAGAGGCACAGGCACACATAGGCACACGCACAGGCACACGCACAAGCGCACAGGCACAGGCACAGGCACACACAGGCATACGCACAGGCACACGCACACGCACAGGCACACGCACAGGCACAGGCACAGGCACACGCACAGGCATACGAACAGGCACGCACACACACAGGCGCACGCACATGCACGTGCACAGGCACACGCACACGAACAGGCACACGCAAATGCACAGGCACATGCACATGAACAGGCACACGCACAGGCACAGGAACACTCACATGCACACGCACAGGCACACGCACATGCACGTGCACAGGCACACGCACAGGCACAGGCACAGGCACACGCACATGCACGTGCACAGGCAGAGGCACAGGCACACAGGCACACGCACAAGCACACGCACAGGCACACGCACAAGCGCACAGGCACACGCACAGGCACAGGCACATGCACATGCACAGGCACAGGCACACGCACATGCACGTGCACAGGCAGAGGCACAGGCACACACAGGCACACACACAGGCATAGGCACAGGCACACACACATGCACGTGCACAGGCAGAGGCACAGGCACACACAGGCACACACACAGGCATAGGCACAGGCACACACACATGCACGTGCACAGGCAGAGGCACAGGCACACACAGGCACACGCACAAGCACACGCACAGGCACATGCACAAGCGCACAGGCACAGGCACACGCACAAGCGCACAGGCACAGGCACACGCACAGGCACGGGCACAGGCACATGCACATGCACATGCACAGGCAGAGGCACAGGCACACATAGGCACATGCACAGGCACACGCACAAGCGCACAGGCACAGGCACACACACAAGCACAGGCACACACACAGGCACAGGCACACACAGGCATACGCACAGGCACATGCACACACACAGACACACGCACAGGCAAAGGCACAGGCACACGCACAGGCATACGAACAGGCACGCACACACCCAGGCACACACATGGGCACGTGCACAGGCACATGCACATGCACAGGCACAGGCACATGTACAGGCACACGAGCAGTCACAGGCACACTCACATGCACACGCACAGGCACACGCAAATGCACTGGCACAGGCACACGCACACGCACAGGCACACGCACACGCACAGGCACAGGCACATGCACACGCACAGGCACATGCACACAGGCACACGCACAGTCACAGGCACATGCACACGCACATGCACACGCGCATGCAAAGGCACACACAGGCACGGGCACAGGCACATGCACAGGCACATGCACACGCACAGGCACACACACACGTACAGGCACAGGCACATGCATAAGCACAGGCATATGCACAGGCACACGCACAGGCACAGGCACACGCACACACACAGGCATGCTCACATGCACACGCACATGCACACAGGCACAGGCACACGCACACACAGGCACAGGCACAGGCACAAACACATGCACGTGCACACACACACGCACAGGCACACGCACAAGTGCACAGGCACACGCACAGGCACAGGCACAGGCACATGCACACGCACAGGCACATGCACACAGGCACACGCACAGTCACAGGCACACGCACACGCACAGGCATACACACAGGCACACACACAGGCACACTCACATGCACACGCACACGCACACAGGCACAGGCACACGCACAGACACACGCACAAGCACACACACAGGCACACATACACGCACACAGGCACAGGAACACGTGCACAGGCACACGCACATGCACACCACCAGAGCCTGCTGTAGGACCACAGAGAGAGGCACAGCACGGCCAGGAGCCAGCCTGTGTCAAACCAGCCTCAGCACGGAGTCCTGCCCCCACCTGAGGAGTGCAGAGGCCTGCGCACGAGGTCAGGTGCAAGGGAGGCTCCTGTGTGGAGCAGGATTCACGCAGAGATGCTGGGAAATGAACCCGATATTCAATGGAAGCGTGACATTGAATCCAAGGGGCCGGTTGGTTGACTGTGGAGGCAGACAAAAACAATTAATCACAAGTGTGTTGGGGTCTCTCTTCAGACCTGGAAAGGGCTGGGATTACAGCAGTAGAAATCTCTATATTATTCATGTTATTTGTATTCTCCTGACTATAATTCTACCTTATCACGAATACAATGTGTGCTTTCCTGTTTGCACTGTACCGGCATCAGGGGCCTATTCGTGTCGTCTCCAGGACATTATAAAATGAAATTAAAATGCATGCCTGCTCCCCTAAATGTCAGCATGGCTGCGTCATTTCCATCACTTGAGGTCTACGTGGAGTCGGGGGCACCGGAGGCTGATGACTTCAGCTAGCAAATCAGGAAGATGGCTCCTCAGTTTTACTTTTTACCTTAAACATATCCAGAGTCATATGGCTACACACACAAGCTGTAGCCGTTGGTCAGGATTTAAGCTGCTAGAAGAAAGTTAAGCTTCTGCGTCGACTGGCCGAGGTACCAGCCATACGCTGACAAGTAATTAAACCGGCATATCTGTGACAACTGTCATCTCTTATTTCTGTGCACTTGGATGTGAACCAAGAAAGCCAGAGAGAGAGAGAGAGAGAGAGAGAGAGGAGAGAGAGTATGAGTGAGCCCTCTTCATCGAAGGCCACTGCTGGGCCCCCCAGCTGAACAGTTTAGGGGAATTGAGCATTTAGAGGTTTGACACCCAGATCAAAAGGGTCAGCGCTCCCTTCACCAATTAGCAGCAGGGAGAAGCCCAGCAACTAAGGTGTGAATTTCACCTCCGCAATTTGGAGGAAGCTGAGCATAAATGCATTCTCACACTCTTGAGCGGCAGCGGCTCAGTGGTGACGCCTCCACTGCTGTCCCTGGAAGCTGGAAGGCAGGCAGCCCCCTCTCCAGGGCCGGCAGGGCCTGGACCCCTTCCCAGGTGGTCTTGTTGGGGTTGCTGCCTGCATTACTTGTAGCCTGAACAAAAACTCCTCTCTGCCCACACTCTCCACCCAGACATGCGATAGATATTCTACAGAGATCTCCTTATGTGTGGAGACATTTTATATTAACAGAGAAGTGGGGCCAATGGAGTTCTCAATGGCTCAAAATGATAGGAAGAGGTGAGTGGCGACAAACTCACCTTCCCAGGCTAGAGGCTCAAGCTGATGGAGTCCTCTGCCTGTCACCCTGGTCTGAGCTCCTGTTTGTGCCAGGAACTTCATTTGTTTGATGCATTTGAAAACGCTGTTAGGAGGACTATTAACTCTCAATTGAGATGGCTCCAGCCTTTCCAAGATAAACAGGCAATTAGGTTTCTCTACAGTCTGGGTCCTGGGAGGATGAGAGACCTGTGTTAGGTCAGAAGCCCAGCTTTCAGGGGAAGGACTCAGGGTGACTGCCTATGCCATTATCTCCTGCTTGGCACCCCAGTGACTTGCTAAAGATTACTTGCCTGACACCGGATGCCACTATATAGCAACGCGAGAATGAGGAAAAATATTACAAAGCACTTCAAACCTCCAGACATTCCTGTTTGCAGTAAGATTTGAGATTTTTAAGTAAAAATGTTAAACATTTAAGATGAGTTATTTACTCTCCCTAAAGACTATTATAATACCCCAAAATATGGAGGAATGAGAAGGACATTTGTTGGGGATCTAACTGCAAAAATGTCTGAAGTGTTTGCATTTAAAACCTCTTAATACTTTGCTCGTCTTTTCTGTTCAAATGGACTCTAAGCTTTGTTAATTTCCAAGTAGTTAAACTTGGAATTACTTGCCAATCTTGGAAACACAGACCCCCAATCGAAGGCCTATCACACATTCTGTTTATTTTTCTCCTAATGAAAAGTGTGACAAGCAAATAATTAAACTGAAAAGCGAGCATAAATTAGAGTCTACAGCTACAGAACAGATCGCCTTTTGAAGACTGCATTTTAAAAGCTGTGCTTCGGGAGAACACTCACTCCAGTCATTTAAATTATCTGGCTTAAACTGTATGTGGTTCTTCTGTAAGGTGGTTTATCCCATTTCATCAAACAGAATGTTTGATGTACCTCGGCATAACAAATTATTTGTGTTGGATTTATTTCAGTGAATTCCCCTTCTCCTTCTGGTTTCAAGAGAGTAAGCCCTGGGTTTCTAAACATTACGAAAACAGCCAGATCTGAGAGACATTGTATCCACAACAAAGGGAAATGAGTGACCAGCCCAGTTACATTGTCTTTTGAACAACAAGTCAATGCAGACAGAAGTAAATGACAGTTAATTACAAATTACATTCTGGTTGGGGCCGCTCGGGCCTCTCGCCTGCAGAAAGCTCAGGCCCTGGGGCGCTCACCTGCCTGCCGAGGGCCACGAGGAGACCCGGGCTGGGGCGCTGCACAGGCTTCAAAACAAGCTGCTAAACACAAAAGCTTATTGGATTACAGAGATTTAGGAAAAGGCATTCAGATCTCTCTCCACAACTGCAGGAGGCGGGGGCGGGGATTTCTGGAGGACGGATCACTGCAGGGTTTTGAATTCGGGTCTCACTTTCTGTGCAGGGAAATGGCCCCCAGCTTGTTTGCTGCTGCTGGAAAACTGGTCCCATCGTGGGCAGGCTCCCTCCGGGAGGCACAGCAGGGCTGGGGGCCCGTTCTAACTTGGCCCGCTAATTGCTTTTCAAACAGGGACAAGTTAGACTGTGCTGATGCCATGGGAGATTCTTAATCCGGTGAATTCGGCAGTGCACTTCGAGTGTTTATTTTTTATCAGAGGACGGTTGCCATCACTGTCAGCAGACCATTTGATTTACTAATAATGTTTCACATTCTTTTAATTGGAACAGTAAATGAATGTATTACATTTTAAGTCAAATTTTAAGTTAATACATTTGCAAAAATAAGACAATGTCGAAAATAATTAATGTCATCATTGGTGCATTAAAAAGACCCTGGCTTTTGTAATTCACTAAAGCAATTTCTATTCATTTAGTTGAGCTAAATGCTTATTGTTAAAGACAAAAGACCCAACAGTTTGACACTGAGCTCATTATATATGTTAGAAACACTCAGAAACCCAAGGCCACACCACACACCACACAGCTGAAGACTGGGGGTTGGGGAGCGTTGCCTGGGATGGAAATGCGGACCACACCGTTCTCCTCAGTCACTTTCCATTCGGACCTAATGAAAACTTCAGAATCAAGCTTGTTGGAAACAGCGGAAGAACAATTTTTGTTGTTGTTTTTAAGTGACGGGGTGATCAGTAAACTCTGGAGAAGTTTAATGGGTTTATCTCCCCCTCTCCCTCTCCCTCTCTCTCCCTCCCTCTCTCCCCGTCTCCCTCTCTCTCCGTCCCTCTCCCTCTCTCTCCCTCCCTCTCCTCTCTCTCCCTCCCTCTCCCTTTCCCTCTCCCTCCCTCCCCTTTCCCTCCCCCTCTCCCTCTCTCTCCCTCCATCTCTCCCAGTCTCCCTCTCCCTTTCCCTCCCTCTCCCTCTCCCTCTCTCTCCCTCCTTCTCTCCCTTCCCCTCCCTCCCCCCCTCCCTCCCCCCTCTCTCTCTCTCCCTCTCCCTCCCTCTCTCCCTCTCTCCCCCTCCCTCCCCCTCTCCCTCCCCCTCTCCTTCCCTCTCTCCCTCTCTCCCCCTTTCTCCCCCTCTCCCTCCCTCTCCCTCCCCCTCTCCCTCTCTCTCCCTCCCCCTCCCTCCCTCTCTCCCTCTCTCCCCCTTCCTCCCCCTCTCCCTCCCTCTCTCTCTCCCTCTCTCTCCCTCCCTCCCCCTCTCCCTCTCCCTCTCTTTCTCTCTCTCCCCCTCTCCCTCCCTCTCTCCCTTTCCCTCTCCCACCCCCTTTCCCTCTCTCCCCTTCCCTCTCCCTCCCCCTCTCCCTCTCTCCCTCCCCCTCTCCCTCTCTCCCTCTCCCTCCCCCTCTCTCTCTCCCTCCCCCTCTCTCTCCCTCCCTCTCTCCCTCTCTCCCCCTCCCTCTCCCTCTCTCCCCCTCCCTCCCCTCTCTCCCCTTCCCTCCCCCTCTCCCTCCCTCTCTCTCCCTCTCTCTCTTTCCTCTCTCTCCCTCTCCCAAGCCCTCTCTCTGAAGACTCTAGCAGCTCAGATCTCACTCCTTACTCCCAGCTGATTTGGAAAAATATTTGAATTTTTAAAGAAAGCATTCGGAAACACATGCAGAAAAACACATCTTTTGAAAGTGCAGTGACATCCAGAAGATTAAACACCCCTCCTTCCCTTCAAAGGCATTGGCGAGGCGACCCGCAGGGACTTCCGGTGTGGTGCTGACCTCTCCGGGGCTAGGAGGCGGCTCTCGGCCACACTGTCCCCACACTTAGCCAGGGCACAGGCTCCTGTTAACACGGCCACCACAAGAAGCCCCCTTTTGTATGCAGGGAGTGAGAAATCCTTACTGCATTCCACATTTTGGGGGAAAAACTACCCCGCCTTCTCCCTGACTCCAAGTGTCACAGGTGAGACAAACACTGTAGTTTGCAAGGAATTCTCAACAAGGTAAAAGCGAGATTCAACCCTGCTGAGCTACCTCCAGTGCTATCCCCCCTGCTCATTCGAAAAGAATGCCTGGCTGTTTATCACCAAACAAAACAAATGAAGCAATTTTCAAGACACCGTCCAGAATGAGTGGGTGTGAGCATACTGAAGGCTTCGTAAATACCTCCGAAAGGCTACACTCTAAAACTCTTACTTCCATGAGGCAAAATTTGAAAATCGCCTTTTAGAAATGTTGGTGTCTTGCATTAAGAGGCACAGATGTTATACTTCCAATATAAAGGACAGAAATTGGTTAATTTATGGAATCGTAGGAGTCTTCTCCCTCCTGGGTATGTGATCACAGTGAGACACCCCAGCCCCTGCTGACAGGACACCTGTAGGAGCTCTTTCCCTAAAATTAGGTAGAAAAAGATCTGCCTTCTCCGTGCTTAGGGGAGTGGCCTTCTTATCGGCAGGCAGCAGTGGAGTGAAGCGGACTGCAATGACAGTGACAGGCGACATCCATCATGTCATCAGCACAGCGAGGGATGTGACCCAGCCTCACCCTCCTGCGGATGCTGGAGGAACCCCCGAGCCAGGAGGCAGGGAGCGCTTAACCCTGTGAGCCCCGGGTTCCCGCTGTGCGTCACCAGGCCTCTGTCTCGTGTGGGAAGCCTACAGGATACAGCAAATCTTTACAGGCCTCGCAGTCTACCCTCGTGACAAGCGCGCACCAGGCCACCTCCTAACACGATTCAATGGTATCACGAGAATGGGGCATGCCTCGTGGAGCCACCGCCACGGCCTGGGGAGGACTGTGGTTGCCCTCGGTGCAGGCAGTGCGGAGAGAGGCAGGGAACACCGTGGACTGGCCCAGGGGACCTCTCCGTTTTCCGAAACAGCAGCTGATGTCCAGGCAATGGCTTCTGTGTGTGTGTGTTTGCCCATACGCTACAGGTTCACTCTGAGAGTTCTGGGAACGTGTATACATGTCGACAGGGTTCGTAGATTTCTTTGCACATCCTTCGTAGACAAATGGCGAGGCACGCTAGGGTTGGGAAACACTGTTGGTCCTTGTCCCTGAGAAAAACCTAAATTCTGTAAGTGGCTGTGGTCATCCTATGGTAAACGGCATTTTCGGATGCAATCTTGAACTCCTGAGCTGTCAAGTGCCTGATGGTGATCTCCAGGCACACACATACAGTGGCGTTTCCGGCCAGCACGCATTCGTATTTCTAGAAGGGCTGTTATGGTTACAATATGAAATTTAAAAGTTTAACTTACAACGTTTTCTAGATCGTGTTTTTGTATGACTTCTGCCTTCTCTTCTGTTAAGTCCCAACAAGCTCTTCTTGGGTTGAAAAGAGAGGGGAAAAGCCAGTTGAATAGTAATATGGTTCTTTCATGTATATGCAAGAAAAAGATCTTTTCACACCTTGATGAAATTAGCATACATTTAAATACTAATGAATTGCCGGCGACTGGTTAAGAATACCAAGAACTACAGTCACACAAAGTCAGGCATCCCTAGGAAATCGCTCTGATTCTAGCGGCACGTGGCCTGACGGAGGCATGATGTTTTCACAGGATGCTCAAACACACAGTTCCAGACGGGGGCAGGGGGGCAAGGGGATCATCTTCATCAGGAAAAACTTTCCTCAAAATGGAGAAGTTGAGTCCGAGTGATGGTGAAAAGCCTCCTGGCCTCGAGGCGCTGAGCTGCGCGGGGATTGGTGACGTGGCCGGGCCGTTCTGTGGTGGACTTGTTCCGTACGGGACGGGCTCAGGAGTTATCTGCGTGGGCATCTCACAGCAGCGTGCAAGGTGACGCTAAAGCTCTGATGACGCCTCTGCACACTGGCATCGGATATGACGGAGAGAGCCAGAAAATGTGAACTGTGTGCTTAGATGCTTGGAGTTAAATCGAGTTTGGCCTGACGCTGCCTCCTTGGTATTGACGTTCGGCCTAAAGGTTCATCTGTACGTAGTGAACAGCAGCGTGCGTGGAGGTGAACAGACCGACCTGCTCTTGTGCCAGTCGCAGAGTTTTGGCCAGCTGGGTGCTGACCTTATTGAAACGGTGTTCCAATAAGGCGAAGGCCAGGCTAGGACCCCTCTGGCTGTTTCTGCACCTCACTTCCACGTTCTGTCTGTAAACCTTCCACCACGTGGCTGCACTGGACTCTGTGAGTCTACCCTGGCTCGGAGGCCGCCTGATCAGTGATTCGTTCTTTGCTCAATTAAGCTCTGTTAAATTTAATTTGTCTGAGTTATTTTTTTTAAAACGTTGTGTTTAGGGAGGGGGACCCTCCCAAAGCGCTCCTCACGCCTGCGGCTGTGCCTGGGGCCTTGTGCGGGTGTAGACCGTCCTCGGCTCCAGCACGAGGGAAAACACGGGACTGCTGTCAGACAAACTTAAGGGAAGAATCCTATTCTGTTGTTTTGTTTTTTGTGTTCTTTTGAGACAGAGTTTCACTCTTGTCACCCAGGCTGGAGTGAAATGGCACAATCTCAGCTCACTGCAATCACTGCCTCCCGGGTTCAAGTGATTCTCCTGCCTCAGCATCCCGAGTAGCTGGGATTACAGGCATCTGCCACCACCATGCCCAGCTAATTTTTGTATTTTTAGTAGAGATGAGGTTTCACCTTGTTGGCCAGGCTGGTCTTGAACTCCTGACCTCAGGTGATCCACCTGCCTCAGCCTCCCAAACTGCTGGGATGACAGTTGGGAGCAACCACGCCTGGCCCTTATTTGTTTTCGATCTTCTGCTGTCATATGGTGTTGGCGATAATCTCATGATCTTTCAGTAAATGTTGTATATTGATGACAATCACATTATCAGTCCTGCGGTTTTAATCTAAAGTCTCAGCATCGAGTCTTGACTCTGCAGGGAGGTGCCACAGGACCTGGAGAGACTCGGTGTGTCTGTCCACACGGCGCTTGCTCGGCACCCTTGAGAGGCTCTTCCAGCAGCTTCTCCTTGCTCTGTTTCCTGCCACTATCCTGCCATCCAAAGCCACAACTTACTTTTCTTGTTTTTAAGTTTAATAATTTTAATAAGTTCCCAATTGTTGAAAATATAATTCCAGGAAAAATATTTAAAATTTCACAATTGGCAAGAGGAAAAACGACATCAAACTTCACACACACAAAAAAAATTTTTAAAAAATGTGAAAATTGATACGAAGTTATATTGTGGTTATTTTCTGATTTTTTAAAAAATACATTCGTTTTAAGGTAGGTGCAGTGGCTTAAGCCTGTAATCTCAGCACTCTGGGAGGCTGAGGTGAGTAGATCACTCTGGGAGACTGAGGTGGGTGAATCACTCTGGGAGACTGAGGTGGGTGAATCACTCTGGGAGGCTGAGGTGGGCAGATCACTTGAAGCCAGCAGTTCAAGATCAGCCTGGCCACATGGTGAAATCCCATCTCCACTAAAAATACAAAAACTAGCTGGGTGTAGTGTGTGTATCTGTAATCCCAACCACTCGGGAGGCTGAGGCACAAGAATCACTTGAATCTGGGAGCCGAGATTGCACCACTGCACTCCAGCCTGAGTGACAGAGTGAGAACCTGTCTCAAAGAAAAGAAAGTAAAAAAATGTAAAAATTAATTATTTTTGACTGGGCGCAGAGGCTCAGGCTTGTAATCCCAGCACTTTGAGAGGCCAAGGAGGGCGGATCATGAGGTCAGGAGTTCAAGACCATCCTGGCCAACACAGTGAAACCCGTCTTTACTAAAAATAGAAAAATTAGCTGTGCGTGGTGGCGGGCACCTGTAATTGCAGCTACTCTAGAGGCTGAGGCAGGAGAATCGCTTGAACCTGGGAGGCAGAGGTTGCAGTGAGCCAAGATCGTGCCGCCGCACCCCAGCCTGGGCGACGGAAGTAGACTCTGTCTCAAAGAAAACATATTATTTTCTGTGGTTTGCCCTGCTTTTTTTCACATGCTCCCTTAGTTTCTTAAAATGTATACAACACCGCCAATACAACCTCAGAAACACATGACAAAGATAGTATTAAAAAGGCAAAAGAGAACAAACCACTTTCTGCCATGGTTAAAAGCTTGGATAAATGATAATTAAGAAACATTCTCCTTCATAGAAATACACCTGTCGGGGCCTTAAGCCGGGCAGGGTTTCCAGGCCCTGAGGGGCATCTCTCAAGCATCAGGTGCTTGAGTCAGATTTTGGCTAGAAGAGACAGCAGGGGTTTAGGCCTGGGCCCTCAGGTGAGAGCGTAAAGGTCGTGTTTCTTGGGTTGCCATTCAACAGAGACGCAGAGCGGTCATTCGCTAGAGTTGACATTACTGGCAAGCAGTGCCAGAGCTGGATCTTGTCCTGGTCTGTAAGGGGAGGCCAGGCCACCATGTCGTGAGTACAGGACAAGCTGGCTGGGGCAGAGCTAGGACTCAGTGACACATGGGAAAGTCCATTTGATGTCCCCTACAGGAGCAGCTTGGTTACGGTCAGCATCGGAGGGAAAAGGCCACAGGACAAGGCTTCCTGAAAATCCGTCTTCCCTTGGAATGAAATGGACAGGCACAGGGCAAGGCTTCTAGAGACAGCAGGGGATGGAGGCTCCCCCTTGCTATTTGTGAAAAGCTTATTTAGGAAAAAGGAGTGGAAAGCTTTCCTACAGACCACGGACCTGAGAAAGTCCCGTGCCCGCCTCCCTTCCCGCCACCTGCTTTAGCGGCCTCTGAGCACTACGGAGAGGCCCCACTTCCAACAGTGTCCTGCAGACTTCCAGGCTGAAAATAGCCATCCTGGGGGGATGGCGGTAGGGACAGTGTCCAACTGTGAGGGATGGAAGGTCGCAGGGAGATCTCTGCCACTGATGTACTGAAGAATCCACCACGGGCTGGGCTCACACTTGTAATTCCAACACTTTGGGAGGCCAAAGCAGGAGGATCACTTGAGCACAGGAGTTCGAGACCAGCCTGGGCAACACAGTGAGAGCCGGTCTCTGCAAAAAATTTAAAAAGTTAGCCTGTCGTGGTGGTGTACACCTGTGGCCCCAGCTACTGAGGTGGCTGAGGCAGAAGGACAGACTGAGCCTGCAGTGAGCTGTGACTGGGCCACTGCACTCTAGCCTGGGCAACAGAGCAAGACCCTGTCTCAAATAAACGTAATAGTAAAATAAGAGTAATAATAATGTTAACAGTGCAAGGGCCAGGCGCAGTGGCTCACGCCTGTAATCCCGGCACTTCGGGAGGCCGAGGCAGATGGATCACTTGAGGTTACGAGTTCAAGACCAGTCTGGCTAACATGGTGAAACCCTGTCTCTACTGAAAATACAAAATATCAGCCAAGCGTGATGGCGCGCACCTGTGGTCCCAGCTACTCTGGAGGCTGAGGAGGCAGGAGAAGCACTTGAACCCGGGAGGTGCAGGCTGCAGTGAGCTGAGATCCCACCATTGCACTCCAGCCTGGGCAACAAGAGCAAGGTTGTGTGTCAAAAAAAAAAAAAAAAAGTGCAAATAATAGCCTGCGCTGCTGTTCATCAAACACCTGGGGAGCAGTAGGCCTCGTGCTCTGCGTTTTCTACGTACTGGGTCGTTTAAGATTCACCTTGCAGGCAGGTACCGGCTGGACTCAGCCCTTGATGTTTTCTCTTAACCAACAGTCCGGGAGGAGTCATCCAGTGCCAGGCACTCAGGGCCCTTCTGGCACATGCCAGCTTCTTGTAGGAAGCGGCAGGCACAATTTTAATCAGGGGAAAAGGAGAGTCAATGGTGGGGGGAGAGAAATGTTGAGAATGTGGGCTGGCTGTGGAGAAGCCCCAGGTGGGCTTGTGCAGCCGCTGCCACGTTCCCTCGGGAGGGATGTCCCAGCACAGAAGCCTGCCCTGGAGACCACGGCACTGAGAGCCTTCCAGATCCAAAGCAGGGTTCTGCGGATCATGGCTGTTTCCCAGGTCAGGTGACCTACGAGGATGACTTCTCCCTCATCCCAGCGACCCCTCACCTTCCCTCTCATCTCAGTAACACCTTGAACCACTTCTCTGAGTGGCTGCATTTCTTTGGTGTCCTTTCTCAGACAGCTTATTGGCGTTTCAGAGGCTGTGGCAAGTCTGACTCTGGACTCTGGGGGAAGGGACCCAGCCTCCTCGATTTGGTCTCTCCTCCTCCACATGGCGGGGATGAATCTACCCCCATATCAGGCAGACACATGTCTAGGTGGTAACACTCCCAAGTAGTTTCGGGGATGCTCATGCCTCCTCACGGGACGCCGGGCACACACCCTGAGTTACGTGACATCTACTGCAGCCCTGCCTCCCATGTTGAGTGAGACCCACTCCTCTGTAGGTCACTGGCACCTGCTCTTAGTTTATAGAACAGTGAGCGCAGCCACCCCTCTCCCTGATGACAGGCTGACCCCCGTGGTCGTCTGTGTGACGGGAGGTAGAGGCACCCATGTCTCCCCTGCTTGGAAACAGGCTCACCCTGGTCCTTCTCTCCTCTGGGTGGTGACAGGCACACCTGACCATCCTCTGCAGAACAGCGCAACCCCCCGACCCCCTCCGCCACTGGGACGCTGGGCTGGGGCTGTCCCCCATGCAAGAAGCATATCACACGGCTTGTGTGTCGTCAAGCATGCGTCTCTGCCACATGACGTGGGCTTTCTGATCCTCCTCCATGTGGCGGTGGTGGACACGCTTCCGCTCTCGGATCCAGGGTGCACCCACATGGCACTCGCACGTGACAATGGACACTCTCTTCTCTGCTATCTACTTACAGGCAGGCTCAGGCCTCCCATGCACACCAAGTGTCTGTCCACGCAGCCACGCCTTTCTCAGCAGGTGATTTATATGAGGGTCTGAACTGTTGCCTGAAATCTTTCTCAAAAATATGTAAGTGAAGTAATTAAAGAACATAGATGCCACTCGTGTGTACATTTTAATAGGCTTTGCAGAACAATACGTAAGATAGTCCTGTGACTACCACAGTCTTGTAACTGAAATACTCTTATTCTCACTGAAATCGGAGTGCATGGAACAGCAGTTGTAAAAGATAAAGCCGTTCTGTCAATACAGACTTGTGTTAAAAATTCTGTTGTACCCAATTACTCCCAATTACTCACTTGTACTTTTCCAGCATACAATTTCCAACAAATGAACTCAGTCATAAACATTTGCAGTTGACATTTTATCCCATGACGAAGAGAATTAAACTGGCATTTTGAGGGGGGTTATATCTTATTTTTCAAATTACTCTGCATTTGACCTCGGACATTTTATTAGTAAACCAAGGCAAGAACTGGCTGTTGTGATCATTTATAAAACACGCCAGGAAGGTCAGAGGGCACCGGGCTTCCCTCCTCAGCGGGCAGGTGTCGCCTTTTGACCCCACCTTCTCTGTCCATCTTCTGCCCAGGGCTCCGTTTGTGGAGATGGCTTCCTTGCTTGTGTGACGGCGAAGTGACAGTTGCTTTTAACGCAACACGACAAGACCATGATCGTTTGAGGCTGTTTTTCAGAGGGGGCAGCTGAAGTGTTGGTGCAAGATAGTCAAGGAAACGGGAGGGAGCCGGGGGCGGGGAGCCCGGGACCTGTGGGACTCTTGGGTCTCCTCCCTCCCCAGTTCCCAAATTCCCAGCCGGTCTTAGCCGCGTCTTCCAGCAAGGGTAACCCGGACCACTCATCCCGACCCTTCAGAACGTCTCTTTCTGAGGAGTGTGTAGTTTCTCTAAGCTGAAGGCTGATTTAAAGAAGAATTTGTGCCCGGGGGAAAGGCCCCGTTGGCCTTTTAGTACATTACAATTCCAAAGGCAATCACAAAAGAAGATAGGCTTGCTGGAGTTAATGAGATTCCTCACCAAAAACACTAATCTGGGTTAAAACTAAAAGAATGCTGATAAGGATATTACAGCTCACACTGAGAACAAGAAAGGTGCTCTGCTAAGATCAATTGTGCATATTAGGAGGCGGCCTTTAATAGTGGTTAAAAAAATCTGAGGAAATGGATGTTGGAGACAAAGCCTCTTAGATGAGCAGCGGCTGAAACAGAATAAAACAGACCATTTTCACTTTTTTTTCTTTTTTTTTTTTTTTTTAAATAACGTTCCAGGTACAAATCAACTAATATTAGCAGAAGTTTAACATCACTTTAAAAGCAAGCGATTGACCCACTGCGAAAGTACAGAGTGAAATGTAGCGATACACTGATTATCTCTGTTTCCCCTCAGGCAAATACCTCTCTCTTAAGCACGAGCACTGCAACATTTTGTTTTATTACCTTGTGGGATAAGTGAGGAAAAAAGCCGTCTGTACCTGGGGAATTAAAATATTCAGCTTTGTCATATCAGGGTCTGTTCTCAATTTCATGCAGGGCGCATAATTATAACACTGTTTAAATTGAGCCCAGAAGAAAGATGGGTTCAAGTGCAAATTAATTTCAGATTATCACAACAAAGGCAATCATATCTCAACAAGCTTGCCAGCAGAACACTCCGCTAAGGTCCCCGGGTCCTTCCCCTCCCCAACTTACAACAAAGACCTTTCAGCTCCAATTAAGCTAATGGTCTCAAACAGCCCTTCTGCCCACCTTTTTGGGATTTTCCTATTTGCACAGTTGAATGTGGCAAAGCTGCAAAAGAGAAAAAGGCAGGAGAGGATCCGGGCTGGGGTGGGGAGAGGAGGTGGGGGAAAGACAGCCGGGAAAGGTCAGGGCTTCCTATCCATCAAGTGGTAAAATAAACAGGAGGGCCCGTCCGGGCCTGCACATCCTCAACTCGCCTTATTCAGCGGAGCCCGGCAGAGCCGCGGCCACGCGGACAGGGGCCTGCGTTTGCCTGAACGCCAGCAAGCAGCCTCTGAAGCCACAGAGCCCCGCTCCGCGCCTCCACCCAGCCACAGCACGGCTTCTATAGAAACCCAGCGTCTCCTTCAATCCTGGGGGACCTGCTGGGGAAGGAGGGAAAGCCAGGGCTGAAAACATTCGAGTCAAGCCTCATTACTTCCTCATTACCTTTGCAAAAGTGGAGGGAAAGAAATGTCTATCTGGGGAGCGAGGCTGCGATGTCGCTGCGCCCTGCCTGGTTACTGCACAGCCGACCGTGGCGCGCCGCCGCTGGGGGACGGGGCTGGCGGGGTCCTCCCGCGCCTCTGCAGCGGTGATCCCCTCGTTAAGGTTTTTAAGGCAAATTGCCAGTGCTCGTCACCGTGTCCGCCGTGGGGGTGGGGGGCTCACCCCACCGCCCCGCCCTGCAGATGGGGGAGGTGAAGGAAACGCCCTCTGGAGTTTGCACCCTAATTCCCTGTTCATTGCCTTCACCTGCTTTTATTTGGCGCTGCCCGGAGGACAGACGCCCTTGACGCCAACACAAACGCAGCCTCCGCGGCCGGCCTCGCCCCTGTGGCCTGGGGTCCCTGCTCATGGTGGGGTTCGGCTGAGCACAGATGACCTCGCAATAAGGCTTCCGTTCTTCCACTGTGGCCTCTTTTCTCTCTGCCTCTGAGTGTCTTTCTGCTGAATTGTTCTCCTCCGGCCTGCGGTTGCTTCTCAGGGTGGATGACAGGCACAGCCTGGCCGAGGCTGACCGCGTTCCCGGGTCCGGCCTCTGTGGAAACCAGGGCTTGAGTTGAATCTAGGATGTGCCCATGACCGCAGGGCCTTGAGCCACCGCAGACACCAGCGCCGATTCTAAAACAGGATCCTGCGATCAAAGGCCCAGGAGGCTGGTGCGGTGCTCAGAGAGGACGTCTTCCTGTAGGAAGGTTTTCATCTGGGGATAGTTTGCAGACATTGTAAGCTGCACGGCAGTGAGTGCCCACGCACCCGCTCCGTCCCCGGGTGACCTGCTGGAAACTGGCTTCCAGCCCTCCCCTGCTGCGTCTTTGGATTTGAAGTCTTTGTCAGCAACTGCTTTTATTTTTTGTGCTGTGTTTTCTCAGAAGATGCTGTTTCCCCCCGTGTGTCTACCTCTTCTTCCTGTCTCCTCTTCCCCATCCCTGTTATTTTTTGGGGGGATCTGAGCCTCGTTCCATCACCCAGGCTGGAGAGCAATGGTGCGGTCTCGGCTCATTGCAACCTCCGCCTCCCAGGTTCAAGTGATTATCCTGCCTCGGCCCCCCAGGTAGCTGGGATTACAGGTGCCCACCATCACAACTGTCCACTTTTGTATTTGTAGTAGAGATGGAGTTTCACCGTGTTGGCCAGGCAGGTCTCCAACTCCTGACCTCAGACGATCCTCCTGCCTCGGTCTCCCAAAGTGCTGGGATTTACAAGCGTGAGCTGCCACGCCCAGCCCCCGTCCTTATTCTGATACATTTGTGCCCATCTGCTGTTTCCCAAAGCCTGCACTTCACTGTCTCTGTGCTTGCTTTTTGGTTCTCTGTGAAGATGGAGGCGTCGCATTCGAGCGACAGGAAGCAGTAGCAACACCCGTGTCCCCAGCAGTGCCCAGCAGCCGGTGGCGGGCCAGGTGTTGACAGGAATTTGACGGAGAGCGACACAGAATTAAACACTAAGAGGCTGCAGCCGGGGGCTCCAGGGGAGGGAGAATGGACTTTGTGGTGGAGAGGAGGTACGGTGGCACCATCTGCGTTTGTCAGGGACAAATGTCCCTAAATGGAGATAAGCCTTTGGGATTTTGCTCTGCGGCCTGGAGCGCTCCACCCAGAGCCTGGATGTGGTGGGGAAGGGGCTTCCTCTGCCTACCAGAGGTTTTCCTAATGGGGGCCAACACTGAAAATCAAGGACGTCCACCCGTCAATCATCAGTGCCTCCTCGCCTGGGGCCTGGGCTGCAGAAGGGAGCAGGCCGAGGACTTAGGACGCCTGGAAATGAAAAGGAGCCACAGAAGTGTAAATGGCATTGTTAGGCACCGGGGAGGCGGGGCTCCGGGGGCGGGGCACATTCCCCGCTCCTGGGGAGACCCTGCAGCTTCCTTCCCCCCAGGGGGGCCTCTGTCCCCATTCTACATCTGAGTGAGCAGATTCTGGCGCTCAGGCCCACGCAGCTGGAGGTGGCCTCTCACGGGAAGGCCCCTGCGGAGTCAGAGAGGAGTGAGGGCCGGGGAGGGCCACAGGGCCCAGGGGCTTGGGGCCGACGGGAGGTGGAGGAGGAAGCCGAGGCTGGGGCCTGGGGACAAGCCACTCCTGCCGTGACATGGCCTTGGCAGGAATCTCTCCCGGATGCCCCAGTGCAGTGCTGGCCTTTGCAGGGGCTCTCCCCAGGCAGTGGCCTCTGTCTTCCCCGGGGTCCGGCAGGGCAGCCTCCGGCTCTGCCCACAGGTTCTCTCCCTTTTTTTTAAACCTCATTTGGGGGAGTCTGTTGTCTGGGCCAAGACTCCAGACCTGGGGTCCTCCCCAGACAGCAGAGCACCTAACTACCTGTGGTTCCTGAGGTGAGCGGGCACACGCCTGCTTCCCAGGCACACTCAGTGCTCCCCTGGCCTTCAAATGGGGCCCTGAGGTGTGAGCTGGGGCTGGGGAGGGTCAGGAAAGCAGCCATGGACTCACTTTGAATTGGAACCCTCTGGGGTGAGCAGGAAGACAAGCAGTTCTGGCTGAGGATGCAGCAGGGAGGGTGGCCTCCTGGGGGTGTGGAGCATCCCCCGTCCCCCGCAGGGCCAGCGAGGCTCCCTCTCCAGAGCTGTGTTGAAACGGGGCCATGCACACTTTTATTGATTCTTTGAATTCTTTTCAGAAATAGTTTCAGCATTGCTGTGATCTGAACGTCTGTGTTCCTCAAAATTCCTGTGTCGAATCCTCACCCTTGAAGTAATGCTATGAGCAGGTGGGGACTTTGGGAGGTGATTTGGTCATGGGGATGGGGCCCTCATCCATGGGATTAGTGTCCTGAAAGGAGGAACCCCACATAGTCCCCTTGCTCTCTCCGCCCACAGG
This sequence comes from Saimiri boliviensis, assembly GCF_048565385.1. Taxonomy (NCBI): domain Eukaryota; kingdom Metazoa; phylum Chordata; class Mammalia; order Primates; family Cebidae; genus Saimiri; species Saimiri boliviensis. The sequence continues at coordinate 298,913,730 of NC_133449.1, forward strand.
GACACAGCGAGAAGGCGCCTTCCGTGAACCAGGATAGGAGGCATCGCCAGACGGGAAATCTGCAGATGCCCCAGTCTTGGACTTGCAACTTTCAGAACCATGAGAAATGAATTTCTGGTTTGTTTCAGCCACGGAGACCATGGCATTTTGCTAAAGCTGCCTGAACAAACTGAGACAGGGAGTACTCATGTCCAATGTGACAGCAGGTGAATTCACAGCAGCCGTGCTCAGGTGCGAGGAGGAGCTAGCCCTTCGTTCTTCGTTTGGTGCGTACTGGACACCACTGGGCAGGCCCCTGGACATTGTTGGGGAGCAGAAGGCTGTGCCCCGGCAAGTGCAAGCTTGGATTCTGGGAGCCCTGGATGCCTACGCCCCTTGTCTTCTGTCCCCAGGTCTCACTTGTTTTGTTGCTGTTAATATTTTGCATGGGTGCGTGACGAAGGGACACATTTATGGGTACATGTGATATTCGGGTGCACGTGTGCAGTGTGTAGAGATCAAATCACAGAGCATATTCATCACTTCAAACATTCATCGTTCCTCCTGTTAGGAATATTCCAAATTTTTCTTCCAGCTATTTTGAATGATGTAATAAATCATTGTTGACTACAGTAAACCTGCTGTACTTTCCACAACTAGGCAATATTCCTTCTACCAAATTGTAACCAACTCATTCCTTCCCGGCTGCTAACCAACTCCTCCTTTTCTGCCTTGCCTTCCCCGCCTCAGGTGACATCATCCTACTCTCTGCCTCCCTGACTTCCCAGATGAGGGTGAGAACAAGCGACATTTCTCTTTCCGTGCTTGACCTATTTCGTGTTCCGTTGTGCGCATGCACTGTGGTTTCCTTATCCATCTGTCCCCTGCTGGGTCTGTGGGTTGATCTGTATCGTGTCTACTGCGGGAGCTGTAGCAATGCACATGGGGTCTGACATCTTTTCCGCACACAGGTGGTGATGACGCCCCTTCAGAAAAGCAGCCCGGCCTGGGTGCAGTGGCTCACGCCTGGAATCCCAGTGTTTTCAGAGGCTGAAATAGGCGGATCACTTGAGCTCGTGCGTTCTAGACCAGCTTGGGCAACATGATGAGACCCCATCTCTACAAAAATAGAAAACATTAGCCAGGCGTGGTGGTGCACGCTTGGAGTCCACGCTACCCTGGAGAATGAGGTGCAGGATCACATGAGTTTGGGTTGTGAGGGGCAGAGGTTGCGCAGAGTGAGAGTGCGCCACTGCACTCCAGCCTGAGTGCCAGAGCGAGACCCGGTCCAAAGGAGGGTGGGTGAGTGGGTGAGAGGAGGCAAAGCCAAGCTCAAGTTCAGCGTCCCCTTGGTCCTGATGAGGACGAGACTGGGTCCCGCCCCAGGGCAGGCTCCATGGAGCGCTTTCTCTGCCTCAATGACCTCGCTCACCATCAGCCTCTCTGTCCCCCGGGCCTCCCCTGCGCTCCACTGGTCCAGGAACACCCACAGCCAGGCCTGATACTGTCAGGCTGAGGGTGCCCCCCAGGGCTCCCTGCCTGCCTGCTCCCCAGGGTGGATATGTCTTGCTATTGCAGCTGCGTGGCAGGCACCCAGGGGCAGTGGCCCATGACCAGGGAACCCCAAAACCCTTTTCTGAAGGAGCAGGTGAACTGAAGCCCTGTCCAGGGAGCTGAGGCACCAGATGAACCTGACTGGGGTCTGAGTCCGGGCAAGGGGAAGATTTGCAGGCTCAGCACAGGGTCCGGGAGAGGGCCGCGCGGCCATCAGCCTACCAGGCACTCTTGCTCTCCTCACCATCTAGCATGGCTGTGTGGAGTGATGAGCGTCGTGTCTATAAGTACCTAACAGCAGGAGCCGGGAGTTGAAAATGCGCTACATGGAAGAACACTCAGCTGCTTGAGGACATAATTTAGACAGTAAGATACCCGCTTTAGGAGCACATCATGTCTTAACGGCGGCTGTGCTGATGTTAAGCTAACATGAGCCACCTCCTAAGAGTTCTGGCCAGTGGTTTCCACAGAGTCTTGAGGGGTTCATCCTCAGCAGTGTCAGGATGGGGTGGGTGGTGATGGCTTCTCCGGGGAAGCCTTCCTCGTTTGCCAGGTCTGGCAGTGCCCTGGCCTCCCTCCTTCAAGTCCTGTGATATGAACGCCTGAAGGTCCTTGAAGCAGGCCTGCATCAGGTACAGCTGCAGCCTCCCCACCCTCACAGCCTGGCTGGGGACCAGCAGGCACACTTGTCACCGGGGCCCTATAGACAGCAATGTTGAAACGTAGGCCCCACTGCGGGCACAGCATGGGGTCCCCTCCCATCCTGGGGAACTGAGCACTCGGGCATGAATGCTGGCTTGGAGGGACCCTTGCAGACAGTTGGGGGCACCCGGCCTCACATGGCTGTGGTCCCTTACCCAACAGAAGGCTGTAGCCTCCCTCAGACCAGTGACCAGAAGGCAGACAAATCGCAGGAGGGTAAGGGAAACATGCCTGTTTGAATTCAAAACAAGAACTAGCTACGGAGGATACAAAGTCTGGCATCACGCTGTTCATAGTCCCTTACCATTCTGTTTCCCAGACTTCTGAAGCCAAGATCCGACCCAGGCAAAGTGGATCCAGAGCCAGCCTCCTTCTGCTGTGTAACCCTCAGCACACACAGAAAGAGAGAGCTCATATTCGCCTTGGAATCAGTCAGTTATCAATCTATCAATCATCCATTCATCCATCCATCTATCACCTATCTATATACCCAACTATCCATCTATCATCCATCTATTATTAATCTATCATCTATCCATCTAGCATATATCCATCTGTCTATCCATCCATTTATCCATCTATATTTGTCTATTCATTCATCTATTATCTATCCACTTACCTATTCACCTGTCATCTACTGTCTGTCTATCCAACTGTCTAGTATCTATCTATCTATCTATGGAGAAATACAGAGACACAGAGAGAAGGGAAGAGACAGAGAAAGCCAGAAAGAAAAAGAGTGAGGGAAGGAGAGAGAGTCTTGCTAGCCCAGCTAAACTCTTTGAAGACATCAGTGTACTGAGTGTGATACCTCACCTCCTCTCACCACATCCCTCAGCATCACCAAGCTTCAGGTTTGTAAAACAGAGCTCACTTTCAGCACTGGGAAAACATAGAAGTTTCCAGCTTCAAGGATTGATTCCGATTATATATTTTTCTTCTGTTTTGGTGATCAGTGGTAAAATCCTAATTACATCTTGCCTTTAACCACCCACAGAAACCACCCACAGAAACGTCACGGTCACCTTTCTTCAGACTTAAAGAGAAAGCCCTTGCTTCTCCATTCCTTGGAGTGAGTGAGTGCTCTCCAAGTCAGATGTTTGCTTTTTGGTTCTATAAACAAGCAGGTTCTGTCTGCTGAGGGATCAGGGAACGTGAACCTGATGCTACGGCTTTATAATGATGACCACAAAATGCCTTTAGAAAGAGAATTGCAATCCAGCTTAATCTGGGAAGACATTTCACCCTAGAAACCAAAATCGACAGTAGATATGGCTGTTGTTATCCAGAACACGAAGGACTGCCCATCGATAATGCTAATCTCGAGCTCCACCACAAAGACACCTTTGGAATTCTGCATTTGTGGTTATTAGAATCAATCAAGACAGAACGTATACATTTTAACTTTGTGTGTTTTATCTAATCATTTTTATTAGATTTGCTGTAAGATGTATGACTGTGTCTTACAGTCATTTTGATTGTTAATATAATTCAAAGATTAATGACAATTGCCTACTAGACATCTACATAGCAATTAACCTGCACTTGGCTCATACGTCTTTTAGAATGTTCATTTCGTTCGTTGAACGTGTGTATTCTGGATTTTTGGAAATCCATGTTTGAACACATACCTCTTCATGTGCTATTAGAATTGATTTGCCAAGACAGACTATCAGTCGTACATAAAACCAGCAGAACCCGTGCTGTGTCTAAGAAATCTTAGTTGGTTTCATCTGAAAACTAAAGCAGCCCTGGAGCCCTCAGCTGTGAGGTGTGGAAGGCTAGAGAAGTCAGCAGCATGCAACACATTAGTGGTTAGGCTTCAGAAATATTTACATGAAATTGAAAGAAATTCCAGACAAGTCACATCAGGACCTGTGAACACATTTGAAGGACACACATAAATATTGCCGGCATTAAAATGAGTAATCCAGAGAAAACAAATTAAGATGGCCAATGATAATGGTCTCATGTGACAAACGTATATGACATGTTCCTTTATGGTTTATCGCATTTTACCTTGCAGTAGGAAAATGATGTCTGTTTTCTGGGGACTAGCAGAGGAGGGGTCCCGGGCCTGGACGGTGTGAGGCCTCTTGCCCAGAGTTGCAATGGGGTCACTGCTAGTGGCCCTGCAGGTTGCTTTGGGGGAATTATATGCCCGCAATGAAGAACAAAGAGATACAAAAAGAAAATAGGAACCCCAAGGAAGGTCCTCAACCTAGAGGCCAAGAGAGGGAGAAAGCAGGGGGACGAGAACTCCAGAAACCCTGGCGGTGGCGGTGGCGGTGGCGGTGGGCAGGGCGTCCAGAGCCCTAAGTTGGGCCCCATGGAGCCAGGAGCACACGGGCATCAGGAGAGGCCATGGCACGCTGCTCTCCCACCTACAAGCCGTTCCTCCGAAGGCAAGCATGATCATTACAGTGGCTGCTATTGTAAAAGGCATTCAAATAAAAGTAAAACACATTTCTGTTACTAAACACAAAATTCAACTCTCTCAGGTTTCCTACAAATGTCTCCACATGTTTAATACTTACATATTAAACAAATGTGTTTGCTTTTTGAAGTTTCAGAAACATGATGCTTTAATTTAACATATTCTCCAAATAAACATACTTGAATATCAGTCCAAGACATTTTATTTACTTTTTTTTTTTTTAAAGAATGCAATAGAATGCTACAACCCATGACTTCTTAGAGCTGAGTTTCACGCTGAGCCTGTGGGAGTTGGCCGTGATGGAGAATTAACACAGGGAAAGCTTGTCCTGGTGGCCGATGGGTGGAGGAACGGGGCGTCTCATGGGGCAGAGATAGGAACGCAGGGCTGAGAGCAACCCCTTCCTTTAGCCATTTTGTTTTTGTGCAGGAGCCTCAAGCTGCTTCATCAGGTCTATCTTCTCTCAAGACTTCACTGTCGTGACCAGGAGCAGGTGGCAGCTGCGCCCACGCTCGGGACGGCAAAAGGGGCTCACGCTGGAGACTCCCTGTCCCATGCATTTGAGGGGTGGGCACAAAACAGAGACTTCTTTTTTAAAAAGTTGGAAACCATCATTCTCAGCAAACTGACACAAGAGCAGAAAATCAAACACCGAATGTTCTCACTCATAGGCGAGTGTTGAACAATGAGAACACATGGACACAGGGAGGGGAGCATCACACACTGGGGTCCGTTGGGGGGAAATGGGGGAGGGACGAGGGGTGGGGAGGTGAGAAGAGAGAGCATGGGGAGAAAGGACAGATACAGGCCAGGGGACGGAAGGCAGAAAACCACACTGCCATGTGTGTACCTATGCAACAATCTTGCATGTCCTTCACATGTACCCCAAAACCTAAAATGCAATTAAACACACACACACACACACACACACACACACACACACACACAAAGTTGTACTTTGAGTTCAGTAGTTTTTGGGGTAAATGTGGTTTAGGGTTTGTGGATTTTAGATGGAGTTTCGCTCTTGTTACCCAAGCTGGAGTGCAATGGCGCGATCTCGGCTCACCGCAACCTCCGCCTCCTGGGTTCAGGCAATTCTCCTGCCTCAGCCTCCTGAGTAGCTTGGATTACAGGCATGTGCCACCACGCCCAGCTACTTTTTTGTATTTTTAGTAGAGACGAGGTTTCACCATGTTGACCAGGATGGTCTCGATCTCTTGACCTTGTGATCCACCCGCCTCGGCCTCCCAAAGTGCTGGGATTACAGGCTTGAGCCACCGCGCCCGGCCTGAGCCTGTTTTCTTTGGAAGACAAATCACACTGTCAAGAGATGCCCCACGCAGAGGACTCCTGTGACTCCTGCCAGGCCTGAGCCTCTGGGACCCAGGGTCCAGCCATGAGCATGGCCAACTGTGGGGACCAGCTGAATACTGGGACTGTGACTTAAAACTCTGAAGAGTTAAGTGTGAACACCTGGGTTTTCCCAATTTTACGTAACTGGCAGTTCTTAAAATTTGAATGTATTCTCTTAAGGATTTAGTGAAGGAGAAATGAATGAAAATGAGAAATTATGCCTTTTGAGATTGAAGCTGATAATCCGAGATTACTTTATGAGAAACAAAATATTTGTGGAACTGTCCATCCCCTTGGGCCTCTGGATGAGCCCGAGGAGAAACTCCATGCCGCAGGTCATTACCGTAGGGATTTTCTCTTGTTCATGGAATGTTCGGCACACCTGAAGTCAATGGTTGCTGTGAAAATCTTTTTGACTTGTGTGAATTCCTTGGGGGCATCAAATTTGAGTGTACTAATGCAGCAGGTCCGGCTACGGGACAGCACTCTGCTTCTCTGATCATGCTGAAGTCTGCACCCAGGCTGCATGCAAGGGGAGGGGAGAAGGGCCCCCTGAAAACGCTGGCATCTGTGCCCTGTGCCCATCATCCTTCACACCTAAAGACACCGAGAGCCAGGCTGCTGGGAGACACCCAGACAGAAACTCTCCCACAGCTACCGGTGAGAGGTCTCAAGAGCTTCATGGCACAAATACACCTAAACTTAACACCCCTGGTATAAGAGTAAAATCCCAGACGGTAGCACCAAGTCCAGGGAAACTTTCCGCACAAAGGTGGCCCCTGAAATGTTCCACGGGATGATCAGGATTTAACTGTCACACCATGGAAGGATGCTTTTCTATGTTCTGGTCAAGTTACCTGAATGAACATTTGGCAAACAACAAAAATGTTTCACGATGTTGGAAAATCCTTGTGCAATATAAGCTTGAAAAGCAAGGCATGAAAATACAGATGTAATAGTATTCCATTCATGTAAAATATTACGTAAAATACTATTTAACTATTTAGTGCTTATCTCTAAGTGTGGGGTTATGAAGTATATTTCGTCCTTTGTACTTCTCTCTTTTTCAAATGACATTGAGAATGATAGGAAGACATACAGGTGACAGCAGACTCAGAAACAGGTGCAGACGGTTATGAGCTGAATCACACCCATACCCCCCACCCACCCATTTCCTGTGTGGAAGTCCTAATCCCTGCTACCTTGGAATATGACCTTATTTGGAAATAGAGTCCCTGCCAAAGAATGAGTTAAGATAAGATCATATGGGAGTAATCCAACATGCCCGGTGTCCTTACCAAAAGGGGACATTTGGACGTGGAGAGGGACATGTACAGTGAGAAGGCCATGTGCACAAGTGGGCAGAGACGGGGTGACGCTGGAAGCTGGGACAGAGGCGCGGAGCAGAGACTCCCTCACAGCGTCACGGACCTCAGACCTCAGGCTCTAGATACAGGAGAGAATGCGTTTCTGCTTCTTAGGTCACCCAGTGGGAGATACTTGCTTAGCACAGCTCTGGGAAAGGAATACACAGATGTCTAGAGATGTAAATGCAGCTGTGGGTACGGAAACAGATGGGACAGAGATACATGAGTCCATATCAATACGGAATTACAGATACGGAAATTTATATAGACACAGATATGATACAGATGTGCATGAAGTGGTAATAGATGTATGTTTCACATAGAATTAATATACAAATCAGTATGAATATGAACACAAACACAGATGCTGTGGACATAGATACAGATATGTGTGGGTGTAGATAGGGGTATAATCTTTTTTTTTTTTTTTTTTTTTGAGACAGAGTCTTGCTCTGTCACCTAGGCTGGAGCTCAATGGCAGGATCTCGGCTAACTGCAACCTCCGTCTCTCGGGCCCAAGGGATTCTCCTGCCTCAGCCTTCTGAGTAACTGGGATTACAGGCATGTACCACCACAGCCGGCTAACTTTTGGATTTTTAGTAGAGACAGGATTTCGCCATGTTGGCAAGGCTGAGCTCGAACTCCTGACCTCAGGTGATTTGCCCACCTCAGCCTTCCAAAGTGATGGGATTACAGGCATGAGCCACCATGCCCAGCCGGGGTATAATCTTAAACAGTAGGTAATAGAGACGAGGACTAGAAAAGACCGTGGTGGAACACGATTCCCTGAAAACCATCTTCTCACTACGCAGAGCTGTGTCGGACTTTGAGGGATTCCTTGTGGTGCTCCTGTCCACCCCTTGGCATTTCTTGTTTTGAATGATGCCGTCCGGATTCCTCGTGAGCTCACAAGTGACATGTGTATAGATGATGACATTCACCTGAGTGACGGATGGCCTCACATATGGGACTAGTCCCCTGAGCGGCGGGGCAGGGCACCCAGCTTTTCCCAGCAAGCCTCCCCTCAATGGTAGAAGCAAATGTTTTTCCTTTTTTTCCCTGTTATTTTGAACTCACATGATAAAAATCACCCTTCTGCCATTTTATGTTTTTAATTAATGTCATTCCATTTATATTTATACCCTTAGGCTGTTTTAGCAACAAACTATCATTTTACCAATTGAGGCAGAAGTTTTCATTCACCTTATGTATCGAAGATAGCATTTTATTTCAATGGAATGATTTCATCTTTAAGGGTATAAAGTCCCCCTGATATGTCAGTCGTCAGCATTGACCCCTGCAATGGCAATCGGACTCCCTGACGCTGCCGTGAAACTTTGTCTTTTTAGGAAGTCCGCATGGCGTGGCCCGCTGCAGGCCACGTAGATCAGATGGAAACTTGGTTCCTGGCCACTCCGGGCTGTCGTGATTACCTCCTCCTGCACTGAAGGCAGACCCGCCCCTGCAAGTGGCCAGCGGCTGGGCGGCTGCTGTCCATGGCCGGCGAGCAGCACTCCCTCACTTCACACTCTGTCCACGCTGGCGTCTCCCAGATAACCCGAGTGTGAGGTTGTGAGCACTGATAACCCCAGGACACCATGAGCCTTCCCAAAATAGGAGCAGACTCCGGGGCCCTCACTCACGCATCACTTAGGCAAAATCCGCTGCAGAAGTGGGTCATCTCTCTAGCCACATCACCAGTCAGAGATCGGTGAGAAGGCTGAACCCGCTCGCCCCAGAAACCCCGCCGGCCAACACTGAGAAACACGTGTCAGTTTCTGGTAACAGGACATGGAGGGACACTGAGGTTTGATCTTAGCAAAACAAGCCCTGGAATGCTGCTCTGAGTGTTTCGGTTTGGGAAATCTGCTGGCACCTCTGTTCTGTCTACAGGAAGCCTGCCGGGGGCTGGAGGGCTGGTCCACCTGGCTTTCCTCACAGGCCTGGTTCTGAACGTTTCCTTAGAGACACATGACCTGCTGGGGAGGCCGTGGGTGGCTTATTAGAACAAGGACAGGCAGTGTTTAGGGACAGCAAGGCCAATCTTGGCTGTGCCTGCTTTTCGGAAGGTTGATCCTCCTTCAAAACACCCGCACGTTGTGGAGCCTGGTGCTGAGGGCTCCATGTCTCATCTGCAGGGCAGAAAGAACCAATTTTCACAAGGCTCACAGAGGGCCATGAAAACTCCAGCTGCTTCACCCAACCGTGCCCGCTCCCCAGGGTGGGAGGGAGCCACTGAGGTTCCTCGTCTCTGCTGAGTGAGGACATGGTACTGAAAGTGTATTGGTAAGTATTAAAGGCACAATCCCTTTATATCAAATGCTATTTTGAAAAGCCATTGAAGGGCAGGGCATGGTGGTTCACCCCTATAATCCTAGCACTTTGGGAGGCTGAGGTGGGAGGATCACCTAAGGTCAGGCGGTTGAGACCAGCCCGGCCAACATGGTGAAACCCCATCTCTATAAAAATTAGCCGGGCAGGATGGCAGGTGCCTGTAATCCCAGCTACTCGGGAGGCTGAGGCAGGAGGACCGCTGAACCCGGGAGGCGGAGGTTGCAGTGAGCAGAAATCACGCCTTTGTACTCCAGATTGGGTGACAGAGCTAGATTCCACCTTCAATAAATAAACAAAAGCCATCAAGGGAGCCCCTTCAGCCATCTTCTTTCTTTCCCGACTTCCAAAGGGAACTCAGACAAACTAAGGTTGTCATCCCCTGAAAGAGTCTCCTTTATACACTGCGGTGTCAAGGGCAGTGGCCGCGCTCACAGTACGAACCACTTGGCTCACATCAACAGACGCTTCAGCACGTTTCGCCCCCGCGTGTTCTGTGAATGGAATGTCGCTTCTGACTTGTGAGAAGAGGAACCTTTCTTTTCCCTCTGTTAGCACGTGTCTGTTTTTTTCTTGTGTTTTTCAGTCATTTTCAGACCAGGCCCCTGTATCCATTTATAATTAAGTAAACAGGAAAAATTAACCTCCAGATTTAGGGGTAATTTTTAGCTTTGAAAGATCTGCTGTATCATTGAAATAATTTTTTAAAAAGTGTCCCCGGTCTTTTCGATGAAGGAAGGGAGGGAGAAAGACGTCAGCGTGGTGGGCAGCACAGTGACATTGCAATGCCTCTGACGGTGACAATGTGAGGAAGGATCCCCCAGAGTGCTTCCTTCCTCCTAAGAATGAGCTTTTCTGAATAAAGCTCTGTGGACAGAGAGGGACAATGAATGATGAGCTTTCAGAGGTGAAGATAAGAAAATCCAGTTTGTGGGTATCTGGCAGTCCCAGCAAGGAGAAGAGACACAGGTTCAGCTTTGAGGGAATCGCCAAGGCCCCGTGTTCCCCTAGACCAGGCAGCCCCAAACTACGGCCCGCGGGCCGCATGCGGCCCCCTGAGGCCATCTATCCGGCCCCCCGCTGCACTTCAGGAAGGGGCACCTCTTTCATTGGTGGTCAGTGAGAGGAGCACAGTATGTGGAGGCCCTCCAACGGTCTGAGGGACAGTGAACTGGCCCCCTGTGTAAAAAGTCTGGGGACGCCTGGTCTAAACGCAGTGTTCCAGACTCTTCTAGGAAGTGAAAAGCCAGCTGCATGTAAGCAGCTCTGTCGTCCACGGAAACAACCAGTTCCCTTGATTTCTTGGTCAGGTTGTAGGGGAAGGGACAGAGTCCGGCTGGAACTCGGCACAGGCGGCTGATCCGGGTTGGATCCCCGGGAGGTGACGGAACCGTGGTGACTAAGAACATGTCTGGCTGGCAGGTAGGAGATCTCCCGGACCAGACTGGAAGCCCAGAGGCTGGAAATGAGAAGCTGAACAGAAGAAACCCACAAGAAAGGACTTAAGAGTTTTTTGCCTAGGAGAAGACATCAGAGGCACATTCAGCAGAGGTTTCGGTGAAAATGAGCCAAGTCGGGGTGCAATAACGCACAGCACCCCGGTCTCAGTTGTCTTAAGCAGCCAAGGGTTTTTTTCGCGCTGGGTGCATGCCCATCAGGGACGGCTGGGGGTGTCCCAACTTAGAAGGTCCCTGGCCACTCGAGCAGAGAGCACACACTGCAAGCCATTCCTTGGTCCCGTGACTTACTCGGTGACATGACTCCTGAAAGGCTCTGTTGACGTGACGCTGGTGACTTGCTGAAATTCCACTGGCCAAGCCTCTCACTCCCATGACTGGCTTAGAGAGGAGAGGGGAGCACAATCCTGCCATGGGCTCGAAACGGGGAGAACCAGAAATATCTGCCGATGGCACTGCTGGCTCCGCCCTTCCGTCCCCACACAGCTGCCTTGTTTTTCTTCCACACGAGATGCTCGGCTTCTTCTCAAATCTAGTTGTGACATCAAACTGAAAGTTAAGGATTGCGGTGGAGAAGTGTAGCCTCCAGCTCAAGTCATGATGGGAAAGCTGTCGTGACTCCCGCCCCAACCCCAACACACTCAGGATACCACGGTGACACAGGAAGAAGATAATGGCAACAAACACTTTCATCCAGAAAGGAAAAGAATGTGACACGAACAGTTCATTTGAAAAAGACATTTGAAAAGACATTTGAAATCTTTTCTAGACTAGTATTTTGAGAGCTTTCTATCCTGGGAGTATATATTTTATTTTTCTTGATTGGCCCCTAATTTTACTCCTTGGTAGTGGTTTTATGTGCGTTTTTTTTTTCCTGTAAATATTGGCTTCATTCCTTAGAAGATGATTTCTTCTCCATTTTCACCCCTGACCACATTAAGATCTTACTTTTCTTAGAAGCTGAGCATCTTCCAGTCCCACTTCTTGTTTATAAACTGTTAGGGACGAAGGGCTCTCTGAAGCCTCCGCCCAGCCTGGTGGTTTCTTTGACAGCGTGGGCATCTTGCCTTTTGCCTGGTGTCTCATCTGTCGGTCTTGCATTCTGGTCAGTTCCTTGTGCTGAGATCCACACTCATGGCTCCCGAACCTTTGACATTTGCTCTCTCTCCTCCATGCCTCACTGCTAAGGACATTTCGGGTGCCCGGTGCTTACCAGCCTTGGTGACTGGGCCATGCATTTAGCCTTCTCTCCACTGCTCCTGCTTCTTCAGAGTTAGAGTATTTGCCGACCACAATACTCTCTATTGTCTCTCTACTCTGAAATCCCCTAAGTCATTCAGAACTTTCCAGAATGTGCGTAATAACGCTATTATTAATTTAATCTTTGCCACAAAGCTACCTTCCAGTTCTCCTTGGTTGCTCCAAGACTTTCTTAATTTTATCTGCAGCATTTAAGGATAAGAGGTAATTGCCTCTTTTAACACTAAAAGTCCCCAAAATTATCCATTCAAAAAAATTTTTTTTTGACACAAAGTCTTACTCTGTTACCCAGGCTAGAGTCCAGTGGTACAATCTTGGCCTGCTGCCACCTCCACCTTCTGGGTTCAAGCAATTCTCCTGTGTCAGCCTCCTGAGTAGCTGGGACTACAGTTGCCAGCTACCACACCTGGCTACTTTCTGTATTTTTGGTAGAGACGGGATTTCACCATATTGACCAGGCTGGTTTTGAACTCCTGAACTCAGGTGGTCCACCCACCTTGGCCTCCAAAAGTGCAGGGATTACAGGCATGAGCCACCATGCCTAGCACAAATTCAATTTTTAATCGTCTTATTATGGACTGAATGTTTATACCCCGTCCCCCAAATTCACATGTTGACATCCAAACCCCCGTGTGATGGCGTTAGAAGGTGGGGGCCTTTGGAAGTCATTAGGTTATGAGGTGGATTCATGCATTGTAAAAGGGACCCCAGAGAAAGCTCTTGCTTTTTTTCTGCCATGTGAGAATACAAAAAGCCAGCAATCTGAAAGCCAGTCAGCAATCTGAAGGCCAGAACCTAACTATGCTGTTAGGACATTTACTTATTTTCTAACTATAAAAAATAAATTTCTGTTTATAAGCCAATCAGTCTACAGTACTGTTGTAGCTGCCTGGAATGAGACTTCATCTGAAACCATTTTTAAGTGTGTAGTTGAATAGTGTTAAGTACATTCACATTGTTATACAACCAATCCCCTGAACTCCTTCTGCATGCAAAGTTGAAAGTCTATGCCCACCAAACCCGAACTCCCTACCTCCCACCCTCACCCCTCAGCCCCTAGTAACCACTGTTCTATTTTCTGTCTCTGCAAATTTGACTATTCTAGATACCTCACATATGCGGAATAATATGGTGTTTGTCTTTTTGTAGCTAGATTATTTCACTTAGCATAATGTCTTTCTGTACCTTACATTTCCACTAACAGTGCACAAGGGTTCCAGTTCCTCCACGTCCTTGCCAACAATTGTGATTGCTCTCAGAGCTAATGGGCATGAGGTAGCATCCCATGCATTGTGGTTTTCATTGTGATTCTCTAATGACTAGCTATACTGAGCACATTTTAATGTGCTTTTTGGTCATTTGTATATCTTCTTTGGAGTAATATCTATTCAAGTCCTTGGCTCATTAAAAAAAAAAATCGTTTCTGAGTTTTGGAAACACTTTATGTATTCTGTATATTAACCCCTTATCAAATATATGTTATGTTAGTATTTATTTCCATTTTGGGTGTTGCCTGTTCACTCTGTTGACAGTATCTTTAGATATACTGACATTTTAAATTTCAATACAGTTTAATATTACTATCGTTACTTCTTTTGCCAATGTTTTTGGTGTCATCTTCAAGAAATCATTGCCAAGTCCAATGCCACGAAGATTTCTCTCTGTATTTTCTTCTAAGAATGTTATAGTTTTAGGTCTTATGTTTAGGAATCTGCTCCACTTTGAATTGACTACTGTCTATGGTATAGGGTGAGGATTCAACTTTTTTTTTTTTTTTTTTTTTTGCTAGTGGATATTCAGTATCTCAGCACCATTTGTTGAAAAGACTATCCTCTCCATAGAATGGTCTAGAAACTCTTGTTGAAAATCATTTGACCAAATACATCAGGATTCATTTCTGGGCTCTCTTTACTGTTCCGTTGGTCTATGTTTGCCTTTATGACAGTACTGTGGTTTTCACTGTGGTGTCTTTGTATTAAGTTTCAAAATTAAGAAGTAGGAGTCCTCCATCTTCTTTCTTTTTGCTCGAGATTGCTTGGTTATTTCGAATCCCTTGAGATTTCACATGAATATTAGTATAGATTTTTATATTTCTCCAAAAACAAATGCCATTGGGATTTTTACAAAGATTTCATTAAGTTTGTAGACTGCTTTTTTTTTTTTTTCTAGTACTGACATCTTAACAACAGTAAATCGTCCAGTCCATGAACATTGATATTTTACCATGTGTTTATGTCTTCTTTAATGTTTTAGCAACAGTTTGGGATTATTTGTACAAGTCTTTCACCTAATTTGGTTGAGTTTATTCTGAAGTGTTTTATTATTTTTGATGCCATTGTAAACAGAATTATTTTCTTATTTCCTTTTCTAATCATTTATTGTTGTTGCACAGAAATACAACAATTTTTGTCTATTGATTTTGTGTCCTGTAATTTTGCTGTATTTATTAGTTCTAACAAATTGTTGTAGAATTTAGGGTTTTTACAAATAAAATCATGCCTGCAAACAGAGACAACTTGATACCTTTTATTTCTTTCTCTTGCATAATTGTTGTTCTGGGTAGACCTTTTAATACCATGCTAAATAGAAATGTCAAGGGCGGGCATCCTTATCTTATTTCTGACATTAGAGGAAACATTTTCACTCTTTCATCTTTGAGTATGATGTTAGCTTTGGACTTTTCAGGGATGACCTTTATTACATAGACCTAATTTTCTTCTAGTCTTACTTTGTTGGTGTTCTTATCAAGAAAGGGTATTGAATTTTGTCAAATGCTTTTTCTGCATTTGCGTAATCATGTAGTTTGTTTTTCCCCATTATTTTTTTATATGGCATATGGCATTGATTGATTTTTATATGTTGAACCATCCTTGCATTCCAGGAACAAATGTCATTTCATCATGGTGCACAATCCCCTTAATGTGCTGTTGAATTCTGTCAGTATTTTGTTGAGGACTTTTCCATCATATTTATCAGGAATATTGGTCTGTGTTTTCTTAGTTTTGTGTTGGTCTGTTTTGGATTTACTATCAGGATAACAGTGGCCTAATTAAATAAATTTGAAAATGTTTCCTTTTTTTAAAAAAAACTTTTTTGAAAGACTGTGGAGAATTAAGGTTAGATTTTCTTTAAATGTTTGGTAGGATTCACCAGTGAAGCTATCTGGTTTTGTGCTTTTCTTTGTTGAGAGGTTTTTGTGTTGACTCAATCTCCTTGCTGATTCTAAGTCTGTTTAAATTTTCAATTTCTTCATGATTCAGTCTTGGTAGGGTGTGTGTTTCTAAGAATTTATCCGTTTGTCTAAGTTAACCAATTTATTGCTGTAAATAATTCATAGTATTTTCTCAGAATTCTTTTGATTTTTGTATAATTGATTGTAATTTTCCTTCTATCACTTCTAATTTTAGTTATTTGAGCCTTCCCTCTTTTAGTCAACCCAGCTAAAGGTTTATCAATTTTGCTTATCTTTTTGAAGAACCAACTTTTGCTTTCATTGATTTTCCCTATTGTATCTGTTGTCTGTTTGTTCATCTCTATTATAGTTTTTATTAACTCAATTTTCTGTTCTTAACTGCCTGCAAGTAGTCTAATTATTTTCTGAGGTAATGTTTTTCTTTCAATAACCTTTAAAGGCGGACAACAGAAACATAAATACATGAAAATATTTTTATTTTCTGCCTTGTTTCCTTAGTGCTACATGTTTATTATTACCTCCCAAGTTTCCACAGGTAATAGTTTTTCAAACATTTTGTCACCATAAGATGAATACTATTCTTCCCGACATTGATAATTCTGTTGTTAATCAGTCCCAGACTGATGAGATATCTATCTAGCTATCCATCTATCTCTCTCTATTGATCTATCCACATTTTTTTCCTCTCTGGTTTTCAGTAGTGCTGTTGATTCCATGTAACAATTTATATGTCAGTTAGGATAATGCACTAGACAACATCTAAAATTGTTTCTGCAATGAAAGACAATAAATGTGCAGGTTCTATGTCTACCGTGGGTCACTACTGGGGGTGAGTGACTCCCATGTTTATGAGCTTGTCATGCAGGGGTGGAGGCTCCTAGAGGCATTACTGTGTTGAAAGTCTCCTTGGTGGAGGCAAGAAAAGACGGCAGATAGGATCCTGATTCCTCAAGCCTCGGGCTGGAAGTAAAACTCTTCACTTTCCATTGGCCAAAGGAAGTCACAAAGACATGGCCACCTTCAAGATGGAGAGGGCACAAGCTGACTGTGTGCCCAGAGCGGGTATCCAAGAATGTAGACAGCTTCAGGACTTCAATAAAAGTCAGCTCATGGCCATGGGAAATGCCTACAAAGCAGAGGGCAGAAAGAGTGTTGCTCACAATTTTAAAGAAAAAAAAATAAAACTTAGAAATCCAAGATAAACATCAAATAGAAAAACTGGCAAAAAAAATTAATAAAAAAGTGATTCACAGAGAAGCAACTCATGTATCTAGCACATCTGTGAAAAGATGCTTGAATTCCCATGAATGAAACTGACGGTAAAATATGATTGTATGCTTTTTTGCTTTGGCAAATGGAGACAATAAACCAGAAGACACCTAGTGCCTGCAGGATGTGGAGCAAAGAATGTTGACTGATACAGCCTTTGGGAAGCTCTGGCCACATTCATCAACTTCACAAACGTGTCAGTTCGGCAAGCCCACCCCTGAAAAGCTATGGTAGAAATGAAAAGCATAGTTACTTGAAGATCTAAGTACAAAAATGATTATTCCAGTGTTTCAGGGCAACAGAGTGGATAGGTTATAATGAGTCCATTTCAAAAACATGACAGGTTGATTTCAAAAAAAAAAAAACAAATTAGAGATATGCCAGGTGGCAACATCTGCTAGATATTATTAACCATGGAGCAAAAGGGAGACATGGGTCTGTGGTATGTGGTTTCCCTTCTGTAAGGCAAACAAGGGGCCTTACCATGTGCGTAAATGTATGTTTCTTTGGACTGTGAGAACACAGGAGACCTGAAAGCTTGAGCACCTGCAGATGGCAGTGGGCTCTCCAGGGTGGAGGACATGCGGCTGATTGGGAGGAAGGTGAGGAAAGAATGGGGTGTGTGGCAGTGATGAACTCATAAAGAAAGAAAAACAGCATAAAACTCAGCATGACGTCACTATCCCATTTGCGCATTTTTGCAATTTTATATGTTTGCATATTAAAACATCTTAAAAAATCAATATTTAACTTTAGTCTGTGCCACTCGATCCCTTTTAAAAACACAGTCTTAACTCTGGCCCCACCGTGCTAGCAAGAAGGTTGATTAAACTCACAGGCCTGTCCTCTGCAGATACGCCATGTTCCTGACCCTACCTGCTGCGCTTCTTGGTGATCTGTGAAGCTGGAGGATGTGTGCCAGAGAGATGTTCGACAAAAGGGCTTGCGTGATTGGCCAGCTGCTGAGCAAGGCCAGTGTGTAACCTTCCCCTATGATGTGGTTTCTCAGGACCATGCAGGACCTCAGAGAAAAGGCCCTGTCAGCTGGTTTTTAAGACAGAGAATGTTGTGAAAAACTTACCATAAGGTTCCTGCACCGTATTTCAGGGAGTGAAACTTAAAATCCCAAAAGAATGCACAGTGATGGCTTCTATTGCCCTCTCATGTATACCTCACAATTCTATTTCCAAACTTTCATCATGTGCTATTCTTCTCCAAAAACGTCCAGAATTTCAAATAGCATTGATCCTTTTGTGATACAATTACACTGTTTTTTGTGTCATCACTAAAACTGAAAGAAACCAAAGAAAGATATGTTTATTTCTACGATTGAGGGCAGACAGAGTTTTGAGGCTTGGGACGTAGTTAAAAAAATAATTTAGAAAGCCAAATTGCTAACTTCTGGTTACTTTAAACGGAGGCACTCTGGCTCCAGATTCCAGTCCCACAAGCAGTCATGGCACAGTGCATTCCATCAATGGCTGTGCCATTGACCAGCAATTCAAAACCACCAAATCAATTGTTCTATGGTCAATTCGAGGCCACACAGCATGGATTACATGCTTGTCAGTCAAATAGACATGGATTAAATTCACTTAGATTTGTATGTCTATTGAGATACCTATTATTTAAATAACGCTGAGCGATATTCATCTCCCTTCACGTGGAGTAAGTATATACTGCTTTGCCTGTCAATACACAACTGAATTATTATTTCATTCAATGTAGTAAACCATCTTTCCAGGTGCTGGAGACACGGGAAAGGATAATTCATAAGAGTGGCCCAGAGTACAGGGCCATACATTAATGCCATGTGATAAACATCAGACACTTGCCAAACCCAGGCAGAGAAAAGAGCCCTTGTTCTTCACCTGGGTAGCTGGGATCTGGAAGTCATCTTTTCCCCAAATGGTACCCATCTTGCAGACTAAAAAGAAACACTAAGGTTCATGAGGCAAAAATACTCGAAAGGTTTCCCTTAAACTGTCCATTTCATGACAAATTTAAGCAAGCTCCATCCTCGTTCTGCCTGCAGGTGGAATATCATGCACGGGGCAGGGAAACAGACATTCCTGGCCATGAGCCTGGTGCTGCTCTCCGTGCAGTGGATCTTGGTAAGTTACTCAACCTAGATAGCAGTTTCCTTGTCTGAACAGCACGGGTGGGTAGGTATCAGACAGATGAGGACAGCAGCGCGTAGCTGTGGATGATGCTGAGCACTGCAGCGGCTGCTTCCATCAGCCCTTCCTTCTTCCTCTTCCCCCTTCTGCTCTCTCCACCCCTTTGCAGCCCACGTTCCGTGTAATATTACAGTCAAACCTCCTCTGAGAAAAGTGAAGAGTTTCGCTCTTGTTGCCCAGGCTGGAAAGCAATGGTGCAATCTCAGCTCACTGCAATCTCTGCCTCTTGGTTTCAAGTGATTCTCCTGCCTCAGCCTCCTAAGTAGCGGAGATGACAGGCATCCCCGCCACCACACTTGGCTAATTTTGTATTTTTAGTAGACAAGGGCCCTCACCATGTTGGTGGACCTCCTCCAAGACAGTGAATTTTAATTGTCAACCTGGCTTGGCTGGGGTGCCCGGTTGGTGGCCAAACACCTAGTCTAGATGTCGCTTTCTAAATATGATTAACATTTAAATTAGAAGACTTTTTGTTTGTTTGTTTCTTGGGTTTTTTTTTTTTTTCTTAGAGATGGTGTCTCACTATGTTATGTTGCCCAGGCTGATCCTGAACTCCTGGCCTCAAACGACCCTCCCTCCTCCACCACCCAAAAGTCCTGGGATTACCGGCGTGAGCCCCCAAAGCTGGCCTAAATCAGAAGACTTTGAATAAAGCAGATGACCCGTGATAGTGCAAATGGGTCTCTTCCAAACTGGAAAACCATGAGAGCAAAGACTGATGGTCCCCAAAGGGAAGGGATTTTGCCTTCGCACAGCAAAATGGAAATTCCGCCTGGGTTTTCAGCCTGTGGACTCAGGACTGCAGCATCAACCCCTGCCTGCATTTCCCGTCTGCTGGCCTGCCCTGCCGGCTTCAGGCTTGACAGTTCCAACAACAGTATGATCCTATCCCTTCAAGTACAGCTAAAATAAGATAAAATAAAGCAAAATTAATTATACACATGTGTGTGTGTGTGTGCGCGCACACACACACACCCTGTAGCTTCTGGCTCTCTGGAGACCTCAGGTTAACATGTCCCATCATGGCTGTCACCTGCCTGGCTCCATCTGACCCATCTAACTGCCCTCACAGAAGAGCCTCCATGCAGGCAGGTGCATTTTTGGGGTACCTGGCCCAATCCCTCTCACAGAACCCCCTCCACCATGACCTTGCCCCTGCTCCTCCCTCCAGAAGGCCCAGCCCTCCTCCCAGCAACTGGTCTCAGCCGTCCCACAGAGTCCTGGGTTGCAGGACAGTGGACCTGGACGGTGTGTCCACAGCCTCGGCCTCAGCGTGCCAGCAGGACCGAGAAGCAGTGGCGCTGCAGGCCGGGACTGGTCCGTGGCAGGGCCTCTGTGCCTGCAGCCTCCATGCTCCTGGGGGCCACGCTGAGGAATGCTCACAGACATGGGTCTTTTTTCCCAACTCAACACCCAACAGGATGGCGCACATGGTCAGGGACAGAAAACCCGCTCAGCTCAGCTCAAAACCGAAGGATGTGCCACCTGGTGTAATGAAAGTGGAAGGAGAGACATAGTGTTAACTCCCCTTGTTTGTTAGACCCAGTTTCCATGTCCCGGTTCCCGCGGCCTCCAGGTCTCTTGGGCCCCAGTGCAGATGTCTCCATCATGTGGCCCCTGCTGCCTGCTCCTGGGGATCTGACGGCGGGCTCAGCATGGACTCCAGCCACTAGCCTTGGTCTTCCTGCAGGCACCTGCACCCACGGAGGCCCTGGTGGCTCCACCTCTCCAGGGCTCCCTGGACCTGGGACCAGCCACCCAGGGGTAAATGTCACAGCCTGGAGGTGCTGGGAGGAGAGCCTCTGGGGCAAATATTGGCTCATCTGGCCCAAGTCAAGGAAACCAGCAGACGAATTCCCCTTCCTTCTCGCCTCCACATCCGCCCGGCTGTTCTAAGCCGGTGGTTTCACACATCCTGCCCAGAGTGCCCCTGACTTTCCTAGTGAGGCTGGTGAGATGAGAAGTGCTCCACCTGGAACCGGCACCTCCCTTTCCTCGTTGCTTATTTCCCGCTCGCCCCGCCCTGCCCCGCACTCCTTGAAATTGCCAACCCATAAATGCAGCCTCGGCACCTGCATTTGCTAGTGTGCCTGGCCTGAGGAAACCTCCATCATCGAAACTCAGACAGACACCATCTCAGAGCTACCCTCGGGGGCCTGCGGGTGCAATGTGAACACAGTCTATGAAGAAGTGAACATTATGTGTTTAAAATTATCCTGGAAGCCACATGCTCCCCTAACTATGTCCTCAAGTCTGTCTTTGCCTGTAGGCAGCAGGACCCCAATAATATGGTCTCTGACTCTGACTGAGGGAAATGTGGAAACACAGAAAGTGTGGGAGGCACCACGTCTGCAATTTCCCCTTGGTAGGTGAGGGAAGAGAAGGAGGTGGAGTTTGGGAAGACACTGAGATTTGCGGTTACCCAGTCTACTCACTAGGTGGTACCATCGTCCCAGGGCAGCTTGGTTGCCAACTACCAGATATGGGGGTGGGGTGGGGTGGAATGAGGTGGGATGAGATGGAGTGGGGTGGGATGAGGTGGGGTGGGTGGGAAATAACCTCCTGGGGAGGGGTGAGGGTGGATTTAGGTTGCCGGCAGCTGGTGGTGGGATATTTGGAGCGCAGGAAGACTCTCAGCTGTGTGGCTGTTAAGAAGCAGTCTGTATTTTTCCTCTGGCCTTTTTAAGATAATATGTCATAATGTATGAAGACACACACATGTGACCCGGGGGAACTTTTGATTTAACGCAGTGTTTGGGTTGCAGTTTCAAATGCAAACATTTAGTCTTCTCCATCCGTAGGAGACATGATCAGCATCCAAGTGAATGAAAATAGGCAAAAGTCTTTTTAGACACCTTCCTGTTGACAACAAACACTTACCACCCGGGCGTAATAAATATACTTAAATGTTTATGAAAACGAATACACTAAACTTCTGAAAATAATTTATTACAGAAACTAAAAGAAAAAGATAGAAAGTAGGTGCATACTTTTAGTAACACCCAATAAGACACCATTTCCATAATGACAGGACAGAAAGTCAGAGGGAAAAAAATAATGAAATGGAAAGTAAGAAAAGATTATAAACAGTTACATGGATATTGCTGAACACCAAACACTGGAGCTTATGCATATTAAATTATTTAATATTTGCAATAATCCTGTAAAGTAGGAGCCATTGTTATCCTTATATCTCAGATGATAAAATTGAGATAGATTTGTTCCCAGAGCCCATGCTCCTAACAAAGCAAAGTTCTATTCAATGTGCAGTTGGGTGATAATCAAAGCCTCTTCTTATACCTCCAGCCAGAAACACCTCCTGGCTCAACCTGTCACCATGGAAAACTGCAATACCCACTGTGTGTCACTGTCAGAGAGCTGTGAGTCTCTGTCTGTAATACCCACTGTGTGTCACTCTTAGAGAGCTGTGAGTCTCTGTCTGCAATACCCACTGTGTGTCACTGTCAGAGAGCTGTGAGTCTCTGTCTGTAATACCCACTGTGTGTCACTCTTAGAGAGCTGTGAGTCTCTGTCTGCAATACCCACTGTGTGTCACTGTCAGAGAGCTGTGAGTCTCTGTCTGCAATACCCACTGTGTGTCACTGTCAGAGAGCTGTGAGTCTCTGTCTGCAATACCCACTGTGTGTCACTGTCAGAGAGCTGTGAGTCTCTGTCTGTAATACCCACTGTGTGTCACTGTCAGAGAGCTGTGAGTCTCTGTCTGCAGTACCCACTGTGTGTCAATGTTAGAGAGCTGTGAGTCTCTGTCTGTAGTACCCACTGTGTGTCACTGCTAGAGAGTTGTGAGTCTCTGTCTGCAATACCCACTGTGTGTCACTGCTAGAGAGTTGTGAGTCTCTGTCTGCAATACACACTGTGTGTCACTGCTAGAGAGTTGTGAGTCTCTGTCTGCAGTACCCACTGTGTGTCACTGTCAGAGAGCTGTGAGTCTCTGTCTGCAGTACCCACTGTGTGTCACTGCTAGAGAGTTGTGAGTCTCTGTCAGTAGTCACGGGTCTATAGTGATTTCCTCGTGGAGACAATAATATGTATGGCGATGCCTGGTTATTGTGGGACCCTTCTTGTTACCCTGGGGCAAGGGATAAGGGCTGTTTCTCATTAGATATAGATGCCCTCATTGCCTCAAAAAGCTGAAGTTGAACAATAGCAGTGAGGCCTCCAAAGTTTCGGCATCATTCTACAATCAAGAGGCAGAGGGCAGAAGACATTGGACCTAGGTCTCTGCCTGCTTGTCCAGCTGGGTTCTGTGCCATGAGGCAAGATTACGCTTTTCCGGTGGCTCTCACTTTCATTCTGTTTTTATATCTCTAAATTGCTTCACCTTTAATATCATGATTTGAAATACACACGTGTGAAAGGTATGGGGGTCATGAGACATGTCCTTGCTCATCGTGCAGCTTGAGTGGGGAGAAGACAATGGCTTGAGTCGGGAGAAGACAATGGCTTGAGTCGGGAGAAGACAATGTCTTCTTATCTCGACACTGATGGGGGTGTCACTTGCCAAATAATCCCAGATGAGTGACAGTAGCAGGGAGGGTACAGTCAGCTTACAAAGGTAAACTCCTAACTCATTCTATTCCAGAGTCAGAGGTCCAAGAAAACTTTGTAAACCTACAACCTTCTGGAGCAACTACAGGATCGCTTTAGAAATCTAAAAAGAACCACCTGATTGACAGCTCAAGCCTTCCCGCTTGTCGTTTGGAAAATCTTCCCAAGGACCCTAGGTTTTCAGTGTCTCTTCATGCACTTTTAGGATGAAATATTTATTAAAACATTAATGTCTAGTTCGGAAACAGTAATTCTTGTACTTTATTTAAAAACAAAAGGAATAGAGGCTCATAGTGTCCAACAAACAGGAATGAGAGAGGAGAGTTTATCCAGGCGAACAGCTTCGCACATCAAAGCCCCTCATGGTGGAAGAGCTCTGAAGAGTTCTTGGGGCATGGACCCTTCTCTGAGTGGTTTGTTTTGCTGGCTCTTTTATTTAATTTATTACAGGAAGGTGCATTAATGGGTCTCGGATGCAAAGTTCTTGTAGGTTGACCTTGATTCAGAAACTGAGAGAAAAGAGTCATCCTCTTTGACGTCGGGAGGGACTGAGTTATTTGTTACCTCCTGTGGACCACGGGCAACTCTACTCCCAAGTTTGTCCTTGTTATTCTAGTAATGCACAAATACAGACCCTTTTTAAAGGATGTATTCATCCGAGATTTTCAAAGGAATTCAACGTGGATTACTAATTTGATGGTCTGCAGGGACCCACTTAGCTTCTTCACCATTGTGTTTCCTTCTTTTCATGGACCTGTTTTGGCGTCCTTCGGAGTGCTGGGAGATCCTGGATGTGGAGTGCGAATGTGGGGAATGGTCATATTGCCTGGAACACTGAGAGCTGCATTGCCTTCGCTGACGGGAAACCCACTGGAGAGAGCAGAGCTTGTCCTGTCGGAAGCCTGGAGCGTGGTTTCCTGAGGGTCAGCGGTGGGAGCGGCAGACGCCTGCATTTGCAGTTCCCCGCCCCCTGTGCCTTCCCGGACTGTTCAGCAGGAGTCCGTTTGAGACCTGCACAGACCTTTTAAGATTTGATGCCGTAACTCTGAGGAGTCAGAGGATCCCACACAAGGGAGATGTCATCAAAGTTCACTGATTCCCCATCATGAGGGTGTGCAAGGGGGGTGTCAGCCTCTTCAGAGGAAAGCTTCCAAAGCTGTATGTTTGCTGTTCTCCAGCCTCTGTAGACCCCTCATGGGCGCACCCTCCTGGTGGAACAGAGGTGGGAGCCAGTGACCTCGGACCTGAGACCCCAGGACAGACATACCAGGAAAATGTCCACAGGGGAAACCCATTTGCCAAAGATGTTTGTTTCTAACTAAGTTTAGCAATTTTTAAAAAAATATAAATAAGCAGATCTTTGTTAGAGAAAGAATACCTATGGAAAAGATATTTTATTTCTCCTCGGTAAATTCAGTTTAACAGGATGTAATCATCAGAAATACATAGTTGATCATTGTCCCCAGGTCCTGACACAGTTTGTAAAACTCTGAATTTCCTGTGTGATGGGTGAGACGAGCATCTTTTGTCATTCTCAACAATTGCCTTTAAACCATCCTGAGTTTATACTAATGACATGACTCCCGGTGGGCTCCCAGATAGCTTCAGGATGGGGCTGGTTGCCAGAGGAGCTCCCTGTGAGGAGAGGGCAGGGACTTTCAGCCCCACTCACCCTCAATCTCCAAGGAGGGCAGGGGCTGGAGATGGAGCCCCATCACCAGGGGTCAGTGATCTGACCAGTCTTGCCTGTGTAATCTAACCTCCATAAAACCCCTAAGTGGTGGGGTCCAAGAACTCTTGGCTGGGTGAACACACGGAGGTGCTGGGAGGCGGTGTACTCAGAAGGGCGTGGAAGCTCTGGGCTGCGGCGACCCCTCCCCACGCATCCCTTCCCAGGGGGTGTCCTTTACGATAAACTAGTCCCAGGAAGTCAAGTGCTTTCCTGAGTACCAGGAGCTGTTTTAGCAAATTGTCACACCTGAGTAGGTCTGGGAGGCCTGGGACATGTGACTGGTGTCGTGGGCAGGAAGCTAAATTTCACCAGGTGGATCTGCACCCGCTCTGGGTGTTAGTGTCTGAGTGGCACTCAATCACTGGACACCCAGTTGGCGTCAGAGTTGGAGGACTGGCCGGCAGAAACAACAGCAACAAAATACTGCACACAGCTGGTGTCAGAGGTGTGGCGAGTTTGAAACGCTTCGGACAAGGGTTTGTTGCATGAGCAGAGGTTAAAAGCCGGTAACACTCGAAATCTGTTTACAGGGTTGGGATTTTGAAGGCAGCTCGGGAAGGAATCCACCCGCGTCCACGTCCCACCCTCCACTGCGGTGACGGCCTTGACTTTGCCACCCACGTCCTCATCTGTAAGGGGACGGAAGTCACACGCACCCTGCAAGGTGGTGCTGGACACACCAAACACGTGCAACGTGGCTACCGCTCTGGTTATTCCCATGACTGGAGCATTTATCGTATGCATAGCTGCAGACCTACGCCAGGGCAGAAATCATTCAAATGCTCAGGAAGCTCAGTCAAGACCAAAAGAAGGGATTCTTGTCATCAGGGCCCAGGGGTCTGACAGCGTCCCCATGAGCGTCGCAACAACCTTTCCAGTCCACTGTTGCCTCAGACAACACAATTTTTTCTTGACAGAGGGCAAAAACTAAACAAAATGAAAACCAGGAAACACAAAACATAGAACCCTGACTGTGAAGACACAGCCAGCAGAGAGCACAGAGCCAAAACCCAACTGCAAAGCCAGCCCAGTACCTGAAACCCAGCCACTCATGTTCTAGGAACAGAGCCAAAACCCAACTGCAAAGCCAGCCCAGTACCCGAAACCCAGCCACTCATGTTCTAGGGACAGAGCCAAAACCCAACTGCAAAGCCAGCCCAGTACCCGAAACCCAGCCACTCGTGTTCTAGGGACAGAGCCAAAACCCAACTGCAAAGCCAGCCCAGTACCCTAAACCCAGCCACTCATGTTCTAGGGACAGAGCTTTAGACCCGGAATGTGCACTCTGAGAGTTTACAGAAACTTCTGAAACTAAACGTTCGGTTTTGACATGACTCAGCACCTGCTGAATATGTAATTGTCCTAAACAAGTCACTCTAGTGACACAAGGAGCAGAGAAGAAGTTTCCCCGATGGAGACTAGGAGCATAGGGGCACCTACCAGCAATGACTGGATGGCTGCTCTTCTTGTTGCCAAGGGAGGAACTTCTGTTAAGACATTTCTCCAAAGTACCAGGCTCCTAACCATGCGTTTCATCCTGAAAGTTTTGATTGACCGTGTTGAGTACACCTCCCTCCAACAACAGCTGAGTAGGAATGACCAGCACAGCACAGTGTCTGCCTTTACAGACGACACGAGAGAATGCTCTCCCACCACGTGTGAAGCCAGGGACCTGGGCCGTGCATACATAGACCAACTGCTGTCCGTCTTAGTTTGTCTGCACTGCTGTAAGAAAACGTCAGACTGGGGAGATTAAACGATAGAAATTTAACGCCAAGGGCCTGACATCGAGGTCAGCAGGATCGGTTTGTGGTGAGGGCCCCCTTCCTGGCTTGTAGACACTCGTCTTCTCACTGTGCCCTCACATTGCCTTTTCTCTGTGTGAGTTCGGGGGGTGGGGGAGAGAGAGAGAGAGAAGAAGAGAGAGAGGAGAGAGAGAGAGAGAAGGAGAGAGAGAGAAAAGGAGAGAGAGAGGAGAGAGAGAAGGAGAGAGAGAGGAGAGAGAGAGAAAAGGAGAGAGAGAGGAGAGAGAGAGAAAAGGAGAGAGAGAGGAGAGAGAGAGAAAAGGAGAGAGAGAGGAGAGAGAGAAGGAGAGAGAGAGGAGAGAGAGAGAAAAGGAGAGAGAGAGGAGAGAGAGAGAAAAGGAGAGAGAGAGGAGAGAGAGAGAAAAGGAGAGAGAGAAGAGAGAGAGGAGAGAGAGAGAGAAGGAGAGAGAGAGAGAGGAGAGAGAGAGAAAAGGAGAGAGAGAGGAGAGAGAGAAGGAGAGAGAGAGGAGAGAGAGAGAAAAGGAGAGAGAAAGGAGAGAGAGAAAAAAGGAGAGAGAGAGAGAAGAGAGAGAGGAGAGAGAGAGAGAAGGAGAGAGAGAGAGAGAAGAAGAGAGAGAGAAGGAGAGAGAGAGAAAAGGAGAGAGAGAGGAGAGAGAGAAGGAGAGAGAGAGGAGAGAGAGAGAAAAGGAGAGAGAGAGGAGAGAGAGAGAAAAGGAGAGAGAGAGAAGAGAGAGAGGAGAGAGAGAGAAGGAGAGAGAGAGAGAAGGAGAGAGAGAGAGAAGGAGAGAGAGAGAAAAGGAGAGAGAGAGAGAGAAGAGAGAGAGAGAAGGAGAGAGAGAGGAGAGAGAGAAGGAGAGAGAGAGGAGAGAGAGAGAAAAGGAGAGAGAGAGGAGAGAGAGAGAAAAGGAGAGAGAGAGGAGAGAGAGAGAAAAGGAGAGAGAGAGAAGAGAGAGAGGAGAGAGAGAGAGAAGGAGAGAGAGAGAGAGAAGGAGAGAGAGAGAAAAGGAGAGAGAGAGGAGAGAGAGAAGGAGAGAGAGAGGAGAGAGAGACAAAAGGAGAGAGAGAGGAGAGAGAGAGAAAAGGAGAGAGAGAGAGAAGAGAGAGAGGAGAGAGAGAGAGAAGGAGAGAGAGAGAAAAGGAGAGAGAGAGGAGAGAGAGGAGGAGAGAGAGAGGAGAGAGAGAGAAAAGGAGAGAGAGAGGAGAGAGAGAGAAAAGGAGAGAGAGAGGAGAGAGAGAGAAAAGGAGAGAGAGAGGAGAGAGAGAGGAGAGAGAGAGAAAAGGAGAGAGAGAGGAGAGAGAGAGAAAAGGAGAGAGAGAGGAGAGAGAGAGAAAAGGAGAGAGAGAAGAGAGAGAGGAGAGAGAAAAAGAAGGAGAGAGAGAGAAGAGAGAGAGGAGAGAGAGAGAGAAGGAGAGAGAGAGAGAGATAAGGAGAGAGAGAGAGAAGAGAGAGAGAAAAGGAGAGAGAGAGGAGAGAGAGAAGGAGAGAGAGAGGAGAGAGAGAGAGAAGGAGAGAGAGAGGAGAGAGAGAGAAAAGGAGAGAGAGAGGAGAGAGAGAGAAAAGGAGAGAGAGAGGAGAGAGAGAGAGAAGGAGAGAGAGAGAGAAGAGAGAGAGGAGAGAGAGAGAGAAGGAGAGAGAGAGAGAGAGAGAAGGAGAGAGAGAGAGAAGGAGAGAGAGAGAGAAGGAGAGAGAGAGTTCTTTCTTTTCTGAAAGGACATTATTACTATTGGCTTGAGGCCCCCAGTCTCATTTAACCTTAATGACTCCCTTTTCCAAATATAGACACACTGGAGGCTTGAGGCATCACATGCACGTTTTAGGGAACACGTACATTTAGTCCATGGAACCCTCTTAAAAGCTCACATTATGTCAGTTCGGAATGTCCAGGTCGCCTTTCTTAATACTAGCTACAAGACTTAACTCAAGATGGATTAAATACTTAAATATAAAACATCCCCCCTGCCAAAAACAAAATCCTGGAAGACAACGTAAACAATACCATTCTGGACATAGGCATGGGCAAAGATTCCGTGATGAAGACACCAAAAGCAACGACAACAAAAACAAAAATTGTCAAGTGTGATCTAACTAAACAAGAGCTCCCGTGCAGTGAAAGGAAGCACCAGCAGAGGAAGCAGGCAGCCTGCAGACAGCGAGAACGCATTTGCAAACTACGCATCTGACACAGATCTCACATCCAGCATCTATAAGGAACTTAAACGCATTTGCACAACGAAACAATTCCATGGAAAGGTGAGTGAAGAGCATCAACAGTCACTTTTGGGAAGAAGCCATACCAGCAGCCAACAAGCGTATGAGAAAAAGCTCAACGTCACTGATCCTTGGAGAACTGCGAATCAAAACCGCAACACGATAACATCTACCACCAGTCAGAATGGTGTGTATTAAAAAGTCAGAACATAACAGTTGCTGGTGAAGTTGTGGAAGAAAAGGAACAGATACACTTCTGGGAATGTACATTAGTTGATCGTGGAAAACAGTGTGATGATTCCTCAAAGAGCTGAAAGCAGAAGTACCATTTGGCCCAGCAATCCTATTACTGGGTATGTACCTAAAGGAACGTAAACGGTTCCATCCTAAAGACGCATGTGTGTGTATGTTCACTGCAGCACTCTTTGCAAAAGCAAAGACATGGAATCAACCTACATGCCCATCAATGGTTAGACGGGATAGGAAAAGCGTGGTACATCTGCACCATGGAACACTACGCAGCCATGAAGAAGAAACAGATCATGCTCTTTGTGTGAATGTGGATGAAACTGGAGGCTGTTACCCTTGGCAAACTAACACAGGAACAGAAAACCCAATATGGCATGTTTTCACTAGTAAGTGGGAGCTAAATGATGAGAACACATGGACACCGAGAGGGGAAGGGCACACACTGGGGCCTATTGGAGGGTGGAGGGCGGAGGAGGGAGAGGATCAGGAAAAATCACTAATGGGTACTAGGCTTAGCACCTGGGTGATCAAATAATCTGTACAACAAACCCCTGACATGGTTTACCTATATAACAAACCTGCACATACTCCCAGATTTAAAATAAAAGTTAAAAAACGCTGGGTGCGATGGCTCATGCCTGTAAAAGCAGCAATTTGGGAGGCCAAGGCAGGTGAATCACCTGAGGTCAGGAGTTTGAGACCAGCCTGGCCAACTTGGGGAAAACCCATCTCTACTAAAAATACAAAAATGAACCAGGCATGGTGGTGCACGCCTATAGTCCCAGCTACTCAGGAGGCTGAGGGAGGAGAATCGCTTGAACCCAGGAGGCAGAGGGTGCAGTGAGCTGAGATCATGCCACTGCACTCCAGCCTGGGCCTCCAAATGAGACTCCATCTAAAAAAAAAAAAAAGTTAGAAAAAGAATTTCTAGGTTAAAAAGAATTTTTACAAATGTGTATTTTAAACAATATGAATCCTAGGAAAGAACAAAAATCAGCTTAAACTAGGCTGCTCTGTGAACCCTTGGCAGTCAGCCCAGAACGTTACCAATACATGCCCCACCGCGCGTTCATTTCTTTAAGACTTAAAACTCGGACACACCCTTACTCAAATGCAGTGAGTGGTCGTGAAATAAAGCCTTCTGTGGGTTAGGAAGACCCGTGGCTGCAGGTGGCAGTCACCAGGCAGCTCCGTGACTTCTCCACACGTTTATTCAGCAGGATGAATATTTGGGATCAATCATGTATATTTTCCCTCCAATCAGGGAGTTTTCGTTTTGAAATCCCAGTGCCTACTAGCTTAACGGGGTCCTTTGCAGCATGTGACCACAGGGACCTTCCAGGAAGAGGCATGTCTGGGAACCTGCTCCAAGTTCTGATGGCCAGGCTGCTTGAAGCTGAGCTCCGGTAGTCACGTACAAATGCCACACGGCAGCCCTGGAGGCCACACTCCGAAGTCCAGTGGAAGTCCTTTGTCCATCAGGAGGCTTAGGGCCCAGATGTGAGATGATGCCCTTGTCCGCTGCAGTCAAGTGGCTAGTGGTCCTGATGTGTGAAGAGAAAAGAAGGTATAATTCCAGGGCCACAGGCATCCACACCAGCATCTTATTGGATAAGCACGTTTAACAGCAGACGGCTAACAGCTCATCAAGTAGTCTTGGCCTGTGTTCAGCATCCACTGGGATTTAGGAAGGATTTTAAACAACATTTTTAGAAAAAGATGATGTAACATTGATACAGAAATGTAGAAAAAAAAATTTAAGTTTCCAGGGATACGTATCTAAGGTGTGTGTAGTATATTTGCTGATCTTCAGGCCACGAAATGAGATCAAGTCAATCGTCATTGAAAAATGATGATTTAAGATTGTTCAGCAAGATCCCGTCAAGTCTAACCATTGAAATTTCACTCCTCCGTTAAGATATTTAAAAAATATATATCCAAATAGGCATTTGTGAAAAGTAATGTGAAAATCTTCAGCAGAAATTTTTATTAACAGACACAGACCTTTATAAAAGTATAAAACTGGAGAAATGTGACTTGGTGACTCCTACCAACTCTGCCATCCTGATTTTCTGCCACATGTGTAACAGGAGATACATGGTTATGATCTGTTTTGACTAACGCAATCCCTCTCACTGGGTAATCTCACACCGGCCATGTGGTGAGATGTCAAATAATTGGGAAATAAGAGCTGGACTGGGATTCCATTTCCCTCAACTTATATATGCAAGGTGACTCTCATCCAGGGTTTGTGGGCACGACAATGGATGCGAACTCTGGCTTACTCAGGCAAAGGAAGAATGCCAGAGGAGGGGACTGCCAGCTCAGGGAGTCGGCGGGTAGACTGGAGGACCCCTGAGAAGCACAGGCAGAACCAGGGAGGGAGGAACAGAGCTCACTGACAAAGGGGCAAACGTCACCCCCTTGCAGGGTCTTCCCGTAGCTCCAATGGGCAAGCCTTAGAATGCCAAGCAGTTCTGAGATTCTCCTTTCAAGGTCTTGGGTGGGAGGCTCAGTTGCCAAGTCTCTGGTTTTCACTGAGGAGCGGGAGGAGAGAGATCCCTATTTGACCTCCACCGTGGAGGGCAAGGGATGTCGTGCCCCTTAACGCAACATGCAATGAGGAATTCCATGTAATGGGGAGAAGGGCTTGCTTGATAGATGACACAGAAAAAAAGAGCGACATTCCCTGGAAGAATTTCATCACATAGGGCCTTGAAAATACTTTAATGTGAAAGATTAGCTGAAAGGAAACTTTCGCAGCAAACTGTGCTATGCACATTCTGTGTATCCTGTAATTTAGATGTTCAAACAACTGGGGCGGCTCAGTTTCAGCGCCAAGACGCTCTGGTCTACCAGTTGTGTACTTTGGCTGGAAGCTGAACACAGAGTGGAGACTGGAAGGTTCCATCCTCCCGAAATGTCTACTAGGGCGTTCATGCTGTGAGAGCGCAGAATGAGGACGCAGGGGAGCGCTGTGGAAGGAAGGCCGGCGTCCAGGGTGACAGCACAGACTGCTGCCAGCCAAGAAGAAAGGTTTAAAATGCAAAATCGCCCCCACACTGACCCAGGCTTTCAAAACCATGTGCTGAAGGAATGTGTGTGCTTCATGCAAACTGAACAGAACAGAGAGAGGCAGGTCAGGAGGGCGGCGCTCTCTGGGGGACTGTGGAGACAGACATGCTGGGCCTGCATGGTTGGTGAAGGCTGGGAGGAAGGCTTCTCTCCAGCAGAGGCAAGGCGAGCTCTAGAGGCCCCAGGGTGAGGGGCTGCGTGGCGGGGAACGGGGGACACAGATGCTGGCCTGCAGGGAACGATGGGAAGCAGTGGCTAGTGGCACGCTCCACCACAACATGGCAGGGCATCGATACCACTGCATTTAACAAACAAAACGGAGCCAGGTCATCTCTTAGGGTGCTGTTGCTGGATGCAAGGCCGGGGTTGCCGAGCGCTGCGAAAGCAAGTGTGAGTGAACGTGGAGGCAGCCACATCCAGGGTGGGCGCCACAGAATTATGCGGATGGTCCAACTGGGTTCTACACACACTGATTAAAGCCCTCGAGTTGACAGGGTCTTCATCAGCATAGCAATCAGAATGGGCCACAGGAGCAGTTAAGTTTGGAGAAGTACGAGGTGGTGGCTGGAATACAGATTTTGGGAGTAATGGCAATTCCCGTAGGTAACCAAGATGTTGCATCCGGCTTCCTGTCACTGCTGGGGGATGAGTGACAAGCAGAAGGTTGCAGAGAAACCTCTGATGAAAGTCACAGAGAGAGGCCAGGCACGGAGGCTTATGCGTTAATCCCAGCACTTTGGGAGTCCAAGGCAGGTGGATCACCTGAGGTCAGGAGTTCCAGACCATCCTGGCCAACATGGTGGAACCCCGTCTCTACTAAAAGCACAAAAATTAGCTCAAAGTGGTGGTGCACGCCTGTAGTCCCAGCTACTCAGGAGGCTGAGGCAGAAGAATCACTTGAACCCGGGAGACAGAGGTTGCAGTGAGCCAAGATGGTGCCACTGCACTCCAGCCTGGTCAATAGAGCAAGACTCTGTCTCAGAAAAAAAGAAGAGAAAAAAAAAAAAAAAGGAAGAAGAGACACAGGAGAAAGGGCCCACTTGGGGTTCCCAGCCACAGCGCACCTCAAGGTCTGGGGACACACTTGGCACCCCATGGCCTCTTCATACCTGCACAATGCAGAGCCTGGGGTAGATGCCCTGAGCTCTCCACTGCGGGGTCCTGCCTAGGAGTTTTTCTCGGGACTAGCCCTGGGGTGCAATCCATCTTCCCTCCTCACAAACCAGTGGCACGTCTATAAACTGCGGTGGGAGATGGTTTTCCCATGCTGGGAGCTCAGAGTGAGACAACGGGGTAGATTGCCAGGGAAGGGAAGGCATCTCCCTCGTCTGAAGCCTCCACAAATATATGTGTGTGTGTGTACCCACGCACACACACACATGCGTGCACACACACACACACACACACACGCACAATCTGTTGGGCTGATTGAAGACTAGTCCTGACTGAAGAACTAGGTAGGTTTCCCCCACACCTGCCCAGACTCTGGAATTCACGGAGAAGAGGAGGTATTCACATATCGTAAGGAAGGTCAGGACGATGGAATCAGACACCCACGTGCTTCTCTGAGGTGGAATCAGTAGATGATGTTGGCTTTGAACCCTCAGTGTTGCAGGAACTGGCAGCCACTCCCACTTTTGAGCCATCAACTGGGACCCTTACATTTAAGTGTGGGATAGCTGCTGTTAGAGTTGTCAAGGTCTGAGGCATAAACACTCATCTTCTCTCAATCTCAAGAACAGTCAAGAAATAAGACAGGAGATGGAAATAAATCATCACTTTTATTTCTGATGAAGTTGATTAGAAAAGGGGCACTGGAATAGCAGCCAAAGGGAGTTTCCAATGCTTTTCCCCTAAAATAGACCAACCACAAGCCTCCTGTGGGGCTGCAGACCCGAGACAAAGCGGTGAGGAGACTCAGAAGGAGGTGGTGAGTCTCTCAGAAGGAGACTCACGAAGTCCTCAGCAGAGCGGGATTGGATCCTCTCCCCAAATTCCCGAGTTAGTGAAGTCCTCCGCACTGAGAAGAAGCCAAGGTTTGGGGACAGGCTGGTAGAGTCACTCTTTTGGGAGACACAGCCAGGGAGGTGACTTTCCTGCTTTGCCTGTCTTTCAAAGGATGAAGTTTGCAGATAGAAATAATGAATTTCGGGGTTGTTTTAAAAATGTACAGAGATTATCTAGTATATAAAAATCACCAGCCAGGCACGGTGGCTCATGCCTGTAACCTCAGTACTTTGGGAGGCCAAGGCAGGCAAATCACAAGGTCAGGAGTTCGAGAGCAGCCTGGCCAACATGGTAAAACCCCATCTCTACTAAAAATATGAAAAATTAGCTGGGCATAGTGGTGGGTATCTGTAATTCCAGCTACTCAGGAGGCTGAGGCAGGAGAATAGCTTGAAGCTGGGAGGCGGAGGTTGCAGTGAGCCAAGATCAGGCCACTGCACTTCAGCCCAGGCTGAGACTCCATCTCAAATAAAAAAAAAAAAAAAAAAAAAAAAAAAGTCACCCAGCAAAGTGCATGGCACATAGGAAGTGCTAAAAATATTAGCTGTCAGACGATCCTTGTTATTATTTAAAACATTTCAGTTTCATGGAACTGCTTCTATTCTCTCAGTTTCCACATGTTAATTCTAAATAACAACCACATTGTCTATCATTCTTAGGATTGGAATTTGTGGAAATTAAATAGCTATCATATTGCAATTTTCTAAAAAGTGATTTAAAATAGAGATAAAATGTGAGACAATCTATGATGTCATTTTCAGGGCAAATATTGAGAACCTGGTCTCACTTTCTGCATAATCCCCAGGAAATCAAATTTCCCCAGGTGGACAGCTAACAGAAGGAAATGCTGGGGGTTGAATTGTATCAGGAGAAAACTTCAGGTCAGATCGTGCTTTTGTAACATACATACCTTTTTTTTTTTTTTTTTTTTTGCTCTCTAGACCGGGAGTGTTATTAGCGAACATTTAAAAAATTCCATTTTTAGCAATTTTATCCTTCTGTTTCTTATAAATGAGAAAGACAGTAGCAGTTCTCTTAGTTCTAGCATAAGGGTAGCTATTATCTATTCGACACTTAGAATATCTGGGGATGAAGAAAAGTGGGGGTACCCGAGGGGTGGCTGTCAAGAGCATTCCGGCGGGGTTCCGTGGACAGCTCTTTAAAAATGCACTGCACTTGGCCATCCCCACACGGACACTGCTTCTGAGATTAGTCTTAGGTATATTCTCATTGTTCCTGCACGAGATGGGAACGACTCCACAGTGGAGAGAAGTCGTCTGTGTTCCGATAAATAATTAAATAGAAGATTTTGTGAGTAAAAGAGGAGAAGGAGGGGCGCTCGGAAAAGTGAGGAAGCGGCCGGGGGTTATTTTCCTCCCTGACCTCAGCCCGCAGCTGCTGCCGTCAGCAGGGACAATAGCGCTCTCGTGCTTTCCATCTGACCCCACAGATTTTCATATATATTTAATGTCCCTCTATGTCCAAGATCATACAAGAAATTTGAACTTCTTTTTTCCTTCATTAGAAGAACAAAGAAAATAATTGAATAACAAAGTAGTTAAACAAAAATTTAAATTGGTTGATTGCCATCGCAAGGATGATGTCTTTTCCTACTTTTTAAAAAGCCTCAGACCTCAGGCAGAGATGGCATCAGTGACTGGATTCTCCCTCCGGTCCCAGGGCCTGGGATTCTGAGTCAGAGGCTGAGCCATCGGTGAGTGTTGGTGATGAAGATGAGCGAGGCAGCTCCGCCGGTGAGTCAGCAGCGACCCACGGTGCCCGGGCCCACGGGCCGTTTCTGGCTCCTGGGGAACCGTCCTGAAGGTGTCCTCTGCTGCGAGGATGGCTGGATCCCTGCCAGCCTCCCGATGCAGCTCTAGCCACAGCACCCCTCGGATCTGACGAGAGGGGAAGTTATTGAAAATTTGTGACATCTGTTTTCCCCACTCTGGTGTCAGTCCCATCTGAAGACGGACACAGACCTTCTCCTTGACCAAACTTTGTTCAGGTTCCTCTGGGCCATCTTTTCCCTGGGCCTGGTCCTCCGGTCTGCCAGGGCAGGTGCAGTAGGAGTCCGGCCGAGCCACTCCAGCGAGAACCCCGGGTCTTGGATGCGTCCTCTCAGGAATGTCCTATCCTCTGCCCCCAAACCTGCTTCTTCACTGTGAATCCACACCTGACTGGGCCGTATTTAGAACCGAACCCGGTTTCATCCTGAGGTCTCTGCTCCACTATTGCAGTAGTTTCTGCATCAAACCTGCTTTATTGGCTTTCATTGTTCAGCCAGCTCTGGTTCTCATTAACAAGACCAGGCCCCAATATTCATTCAACAGCCAGTGCGGCTTTGGACCGCTCTCACACTTTCTCCTGCAACACTGAATTGCAATGGCCACATGGCGAAACTCCCCAGGTCGCACTCCTCCGGGGAGCACCATTCCTGGTCCTCATGAAGGAACCCCCAAAGGCTCAGCCTCACGGTGGAAGGACGTGCTGCCTTGGCTTTTGTCTGTTTTGCGTTGTGTTCTGTTCGCAGCAGTTAACACTTGTCTTTAAATAGTAAACAGAAAATGAAAGCTCAGCTCCTCTACTTTCTCTCTGCGTTTCAGAGCAGTCATTCCTGAAGGGGGCCCGGGAAGCATGGCCTGGGACGGTTCCGGCAGCTTCTCTGTGGCCTGAGACTCAGGTAAAATAGCCTGCCCAGGCCGGGCGCGGTGGCTCACGCCTATAATCCCAACACTTTGCGAGGCCAAGGCGGGTGGATCACGGGATCAGGAGATCGAGACCATCCTGGCTACACGGTGAAACCCCATCTCTACCAAAAATACAAAAAACTAGCTGGGCGTGGTGGCGCACACCTGTAGTCCCAGCTACTCAGAGGCTGAGGCAGAAGAATCGCCTGAACCCAGGAGGCGGAGGTTGCAGTGAGCTGAGATTGCACCACTGCACTCCAGCCTGGGTGATAAAGCAAGTCTCTGTCTCAAAAAACAAAAACAAAACAAACAAACAAACAAACAAAAAAACCAGCCCGCCAAGCAAGTTCTTTCACGGCACAGCCCTGGCCTGTGGCGGCTTCACCTGGGGTCTTAGCTCTCAGAGGACAAAGGCTGATTCTTTTTTTTTTTTTTTTTTTTTTTTTTTGAGACGGAGTTTTGCTCTTGTTACCCAGGCTGGAGTGCAATGGTGCGATCTCGGCTCACCGCAACCTCCGCCTCCTGGGCTCAGGCAATTCTCCTGCCTCAGCCTCATGAGTAGCTGGGATTACAGGCGCGCGCCACCACGCCCAGCTAATTTTTGTATTTTTAGTAGAGACGGGGTTTCACCATGTTGACCAGGATGGTCTCGATCTCTCGACCTCGTGATCCACCCGCCTTGGCCTCCCAAAGTGCTGGGATTACAGGACAAAGGCTGACTCTATGTATTCCCAGCCATTCCGCGCCACGGGCCGTTGCTGCCCCTCCCCCATTCTAGAAATCCTCTCTCAACCCTGTCCCCTGTCCCTCGTCCCTCTGCTCATCTTAGCACCTGGATTTGGGGACATTTGTTGTGAGGAACTATTTTTTTTGAGAGAACCCTTGATTCTTTCAGGACATGTTTATATCCTGATATATTCTTTGATAAATAGAATCCTACCATTTTATTTTTTCACTTATTATTTGAAACAAATTTTAGACTTATAGAAAAGTTATAAAAATAATATAAGCTGGGCACAGTGGCTCACACCTCTAATCCCAGCACTTTGGGAGGCCGAGGCAGGCAGATCACCAGATCAGGAGTCCAAGACCAGCCTGGTTAGCAAGGTGAAACCCCATCTCTACTAAAAATACGGAAAATTAGCTGGACATGGTGGTGCACGCCTGTAATCCCACCTACTCAGGAGTCTGAGGTAGGAGAACTGCTTGAATCTAGGAGGCTGAGATTGCAGTGAGCCAAGATTGTGCCACTGCACTACAGCATGGGTGACAGAGTGAGACTAAAATAAATAAATAAAATTGTACAAAATCCTATATGCCTGTCACCCAGCTTCCTCTAATGTGAACACCTTGCATAGCCAGAATGTAATGATCAAAGCCAGGATTACAACAGTAGTAAACCACTATTAACCAAGGCAGAGTGGAGAGCCCAGGCAGACATCACAGTGGTGGGATGGATGGACAAACATTGTGAGACCCTCAATCCGCTGCACTGAGGACACAGCCTCGTTTCTATGTTATTCTTGCCAGAAATTCATAATATGTTCTAATAACGAAAAAATACTATACAAACCCAAACTGAGAAACATTCTACAAAAAATTGACCAGGGTTCTTCAGCTATGTTAAGAACACAAGAGGAAAGAGAGTTAGTTTGCTGGGACTGCCAAAGCTGAGTACCACAGACTGGACGGCTTACACAGAAGAAGCTTATTTTCTCAGTTCTGGGAGGCTGGAAGTTCAAGACCAGGGCACTAGCAGGGCTGGTTCCCGGCGAGGCCTCTCCCGGTGGCTTGCAGACAGTAGCCATCTTGCTGCATCCTCATCTGGCGTTTCTGCTCTGCCTGGACATTCCTGGCTTCTCTTTGTATGTTCAGATTCCCTCTTCTGATAAGAACACCAATTATTTGTAGAATGTTCCTTAACACTATAAATAGGATCTTTACAGAAGTACCAGCTGAGGGTACAGGTCCAGCTGAGGTTGTTGGGGTGGGTCAGGTTATTCCAAATAAGATCACATTCTGAAGTACTTGGGATCAGACCTCAACATAGGAGCTTTGTGGCAACACAACTTGGGCCATCACGGATGGTAACACTTGAATGTGACAGGGGATTCTGGACTCAGTCCTGAAGCAGAAAAAGGACATCAGTTGAAATACTGATAAAATTCTGAAAAGGTTCTGATAAAATTCACATTCTCGTGTTTTAAAGTTGATAACACTCTGGCATTGTCTATAGTATATCTCTTAAGAAAATCTATTTACAAAGAATTGGCCAAATGTGTCAGTCAGTTAATTTTTTTTTATATCTAACATACAAAGCTTTAAAGGACTAATTATTAAAAATGTTTATGTACCATTTTTTTTTCAAAAAGCAAATGAAAGATTGCAGATATTTATAGAAATATTTGGTGGCTTTTTCAGAATCCACTCAAAGGGATTTATTACCATAAACTAGAATATATTATTGATAGTGAAAAAAGGATAAAATACATTCTACATTCTACCTTGTAAAAGAAAAAAGAAAAATGAAGAGAGCCAGAGAAAAATGGTTTGCATCACTAAATAGCTACCCATGCTGAATGTTGCATGAGGTTATGGTAATGCAATGAGCCTGGGTGGATGCAGGAGCACTTTACAGAGCAGGGAGGACATGCCTGGGCTTTGCTGCAAACAGATCTCTTGGAAAGTAGCATGAAGCTGGTGTGGTCAACCAGCAGGCATAATTCCTGGCTGTGATCAAGTTCTCATGAGCTGCAAATAGAAAAGAAAACCCACTCTTTGTGATGTTGGAGTCGGAATTTTTTCTTGGTATTAAAGCAACTAATATCCATTGTAAACCAAGCAAATTATCAAACAAAGAAACTTAAAAAATAAACATTCCTGATTTTATAACCCCCAGATAATCTCTGTAAAGCCTTAAATTACACCAGGTTTCCTTCAGACTTTATTCTGATTCTATCTATCCGATATGATATGGCTGTGTCCCCACCCACATCTCACCATGAAATGTAGCTCCTATAATTCCCATATGTCATATAAATGACATAATCTCCACATGTCATGGGAAGAACCCAGTGGGAGGTAATTGAATCATGGAGGTGGGTTTCCCATGCTGCTCTTGTGACAGTGAAGTCTCACGAGATCTGATGGTTTTATAAATGGGAGATTCCCTGCAGAAGCTCTCTTGCCTGCCACCGTGTAAGATGTGACTTACTCCTCCTTGCTGTCCACCATGATTGTGAGGCCTCCCCAGCCACGTGGAACTGAGTCCATTAATCCTCTTTTTTTAAATAATTACTGAGTCTCAGGTCTGTCTTTATTAGCAGCATAAGAAAAGACCAATACACTATCCTTACACATTTTACTAAAATGGGATCATAATATTTACTAAATTTTACTATAACAATATATTATGAGCATATCTCCGCATGAAATAAAGATGTTTTTATTTTAATGGCTACGTCGAATTCCATTGTAATGCAATAATACTTTATTTAACCAAAACCCTATTTTTTAATATTAAAGCTATTTCTAATTTGGCACCACTACAAGTATTGCTAAATGGCTGTCCTTTCCACATGTGTCCAGTGATTTATTGGGTGAATTCCTAGAAGTGAAGGAATTTCTTTCTCGGTGTTAGGCAGAAAAATCTTTGAGGCTTTGGTGTTGCCAAATTCTTCTCCAGGAAGCTTGTATTAACTTGTGTTGTCAACAAGTATACAGAAGTGATTTCTTTCCTATACCTTTCCTCGCAATATATAAGATTACTTCGTAACCCTTGGCTAACCCAACAGAAAAATGTTTCTGTAAAGTGTTCATCAATTTAAGTTTAATCACAAGTAAATAGCAAAGCCCTTTAAAAGTTCAGTTGGAATTTATGTTTCTTCTTTGCAGATTGTGCATGTCCTTTGTCTATTTTCCTGGACTCTTGCTTTTCCTTGTTTATTCTTGGGTCCTTTATATATTGAGGGTATTAGTTCATTGACTATCATGTGGTTTGCAAAT
Organism: Saimiri boliviensis; assembly: GCF_048565385.1. Lineage (NCBI taxonomy): Eukaryota > Metazoa > Chordata > Mammalia > Primates > Cebidae > Saimiri > Saimiri boliviensis. The sequence goes on from NC_133449.1 coordinate 298,955,114, forward strand.
TCATTTTTTCCTAGTTTGTCAAACGGGCTGAGTCAGCCAGTTATCATTTGCAAGTCACATAAAGTATGAGTTCTCTAGTTCAAATAAAACATGTAGAAAATATTTGGTGACCTAACCAGCGGCCATCCATTGTGGTAGCATCTGAAATAGATCCTGTATAGACAAATGGCTTTAGGGTAGAAACAGCCACACTTGGGGGCCGCAGACCCAGGTTTCAATGCTGGTTGGGGATTCTCTCCGCTTCTTTGTGGGAGTAGCCCCAATTCTGCAATTTAACTTCTCTGACTTTATGTTCCTCACTTGCCCGTGGTGCCAATGGACAACCTGAGCCATCTCCCTGCAGGCTGCAGGTCTGATTGGCCAGGAGGCAACACCACACTCAAAGTGGGGTTTGCAGTCTATTCACCTGAGCTTGCTCCTGACCTCACCAAGGGACGGGATGACCAAGCTGCACAAGCTACACAGACAAAGAATCGCAAGGCACAGTCCCCAGCGCCTTCCTCCTGCGAGGCGTGCTAGCACACGGGCCGGGAAAACGCCTGCTTCCTTTATGAGGCTGTGGAATGCTGCTCTGCAGAGACTGGACCCGCGCCGCCATTCATTTCCTGAGGAGGTGGCCCAGCCAGGCCCAGGAGGCGAGGCTGGACGGAGGAAGGTCCGATGCGCTCCGAAGCCTGGACCCCGTGCGCAGCACCGGCCCTGGGGTTGGACGCGGCGGGGAGCTGCAGGCCCTGGGACGGGAATGCCAAAGTCTGGATGCTAATTGTCAGAGAAAGGAAACGGGGCTCTCACTGTTCAGAACCGAAGAGCCATGGAGAATTGGAGGTTAGAATTTGATCAGAACAGATTTTCTTCACGTCGGAGTGTGTTTCCTCAAAATAATAAAAGTCTAGACTCCCCTGTGCCTAGGCAGTCTAGACGGGAGGATGCGGGGCTCGCTGGGTCCCCTCAGCCCTGCGTGGAGGTGTCACTCCGCATTATCATTCAAGGCGTGTGATGAAGTGAAGTCCGCGCAGAAGCCCGCGGGTGTCTGAGCGGGGCCCCGCTCTCCAGGGCTGGCTCCTGCGAGGCCTCAGCGCTGCAGCCGCCTGACAGCCCGACCCTGGGCCCATCCTTACGCACAGCTCCCCACAGCCATGCTGGTGGCCTTGGGAATAGGCGTTCATAGTTTGTGTTTCTCTGGCAGCTGCGGTTGAATCTCCTTTGTGGTTGTGCCTTTGGCTGTGTGAATTGGACCCTTCCCTGCTCTTCTTTGATTTGCTGTCCGTATCAATATGCAACGAGGCCGACAGGCTGTTGGTCCTTCCCCGGCAAGGCTGGGCATGCTGGGCCTCGTGTCTGTGCCTGGGCATCTGATCAGCCTTCCCACTGCACGTCCTCCACACGTGGGTCTTGGGTGTGCGGTGCCCGCTGGCGCGACGTCCCATTCGAGTGTGGGGCCGCACTTCTGCAGATGCCAGCTGTCCCAGGAGGGCCAGGTTGGATGTGAGCCTGGCCGGATGTTATAGAGCTGCCTCAAGTGGCCTCCCTTCTTTCTGCTCCATGGATGAGAATCCCTGCAAAGGAACCTGAAGAGTATCTGCAGAGGCACTCTGTTGCTAGATGCGGTGGTTTGCGTGGAAAAGGGTAGAACGTGGCAGAGGGCCCCGTTCGGAACTCAGGCCTTCGGCCGCTGCACCCACAGAGCTGCACCAGGCCAGGGAGTGGCACTGGGACCCAGCCCGTGTGCTGGGTTCTCTACGCAGAAGGAGCAAGTGTTAGGCACGACCGGGAACCTCGTGCCTGATGACTCCCCAGCCCTGCTGGCCAGGGCAGCCAGAAAAGAAAACCTGGAACACTGCAGGTAAGAGCAGGGGGAGGCCGAGGCGGGCGCACATCCTGGACTGGTGCCTGGTGCAGAGGCAGAGGCCCCCACAGACCCTAAGAAGTGTGGAGATAAGCTCTATGCCCTTCTGTGTGGCTTTCAGCTGGCCCTGGTGTTCCAACCGTGTCACTCCAAACGGTCGCTCTGTTTTCCACATCTGCAGGCTGAGGCTGGCTGTCGGCTGCTCTGCTTCCGAATAGTCTGCAAATGAGTCCAGCACTTTACAGGGCTGCATTTAGAGCACCTTTGCACACTCCACCAAACCTGCCCAGTTCCACCAGCTTCACCACCGCCCCTGTGCCTCTGACCTCACCTGGTCTCCCAGGACATCCAGCTCCTCTTGGAAACACCACTTTCCCACTGAGTCCTGGTATTGAGGGTGGGGATGCTCCATAGTTATTTACAAAGTTGTAAAACAAAACAAAACAAAACAGAAACTTCAAACTTAGTGCCAAGTTCAGGGAGTTGTAGAAAGCATCTGCCCAAAGACCAAGATTCAAAGTGATCATGTTCATTTGCCCAAGACAGACAGCCTGGAACCACTCCGTTCACCCTCTCCACGTGACCAGTGACCACCAGCCGAGGGCACCGGGAGAACCTGCTGGCTCTCCGTCCAAGGCTTCACAACCTCTACCAGCCGATGGAGGTGCCCGGCTCCAATTAGCAAAGGAGAGAAACAGCAACGGGTGTGGAACGCAAAGTTGTGTCTCTGTGGCCTTTCGATCTAAGGACACGTGTCCTTATATTATCTGCTTTGCTAGCGCAAATCTAATTCTGGTGAAATAAAAGCACACAAAGAGAGGACTCTTTTATCCTTTTATCATTATCCTGAAAGCCATCATTGTTTCAGGCAATTTTTTTCTTTATGCAGAAGTAGAGCCGATCAGCTTGATGCCCATTGTCCTGACTCAATTTATAAGTCACTGCCAGCTTGAAGAAACTGCAGAAGAGAGGGGACGCTCCCATTGTTTGCATCCTCTCTGGGTTCCCTGTGCCAAATCTTCTCCAGGCGTAACCTGTCAGGGAGAGACTTGCTCAAGCAACTTTCCTGGCCGCAAGTGGTCCTTGGATAGAGCACTGACAAGACATTTCCTGTGCTGTGTGGTGTAATAGGAGCTACAGATTTTACTCCAGCTATGAGCTGCATGAGAGGAAATTGGAATGCCCAGAGACAGCGCGCAGTAATTAATCATCGTACGACCAAGCCTGTCAAGTCCCTTTCTGGGGCTGACGTTGCTGTCAATTACAGCCAGCCCGCCACCATCTGTAATTGTTTAAAATATCACCCGGTACCAGGATCCATGTTTTTAACACTTATGCCTCATTTACACCTCCCGAGGAACACTGTGTAAGAGAATCCGCTCAGCCGGGAGGCTGTGGGGCTCGTGTCCACCTCTAAACAAAACATCACTGGTCCATGTGAACATTCAGCAAAACCTTTGAGCTGTGAAATACAATCCTAACAATATTACTTTCATTTCCAGTTGAAATTCCAACAGCAGGATTCAATTCTGGTCAAGAGCTAACCGAAAGTAAGGGTAGGTTGTTGCACTTCGACGCAAGAATGGCAAATTAAAACAAGCATTATGGAACAGAAAGGAATGTCCATGCTTTTAAAGAAGGAATCCCCACTGAACATACGTAATGAGTCATGTTCATTCTCAGCAATGCCCGTATGCCTTTTTCATCTGAAGGGCGGCATTTGAACCTCTTGGGGCCCATGTGCTCGGTGTGGAATGCCACGAAGGCAATTCGCACACGAGGGCCCGCCCAGAGGAGAGCTCAGTGGCTAGCACTGAAGAGTTACGTTTTTCTAACCTTTTCTAAGTACACGTGTAGAATGGCTTTTGTTTATTTTATTGATCTATGAAATACATAGGGAATTTCTTAGCTCGGATAATTTCATAAATTAATAAAAAGGAGAAGGAACAAATCCCTTTTACAGAGAAACTCCAAATAACAGATGTCAGTGTTCTCTCCAGGAGCTCCCCCTCCACCTCTCCTCTGTGAGCGTCCACTGGGCTTTGTGATCCTTCCTAAGAGAGTCTGGAAGGGAAGCTCAGTGACTACCTGCAGAAGCCTGGCCGGCAGCATCCCAACCACCTGCCAGGTGACCTCACCAGAGGTTATCTGCTGAGATCCTGTACAGAGTCCTCGGTGGTAAGGAGCCACCTCACTTCTGTGGTTTTCTTCCCCAAAACCTATAACCCCATTCAAACCATGAGTAAACCTTAAACAAACTCAAATTGGGAGACTTCCTGCAAAATAACCTGACCAACATTCTTCAAACCGTCCAAGGCATGAAACACAAACACGTGTGAGAAACTGTCCCGGACTGGAGGAGGCTGAGGAGCTGCGGGAACCAAATGCCATGTGATGTCCTGGACGTGATGCCGGGTGGGAAACGCGGTGCTGCTGGAGAAACTGCTGAGCACCTCGTCACGTCTAGACTCGGCTAATAGAATTAGACCAGCGTTCACTTCTTAGTTTCGGTAAAGGTATCATCGTTACATGAGATGCGAATGTCAGAAAAAGCCAGGGAAAGTACATGCGGGGACTCTTGAAACTCTCTTCACAAATATCTATACATTTAAAACTATTCTTTTTAAAACTTTGTCTAAAAATCAGATTAGACATAGTCTTCTAAAACACTGAGCCAATGTAACTAACACGGAATCATGGAAGCTTCTCTGGAATGTTCTGCCTGCTCGGTGGTCCACCGAGCCCCTGGAATGCAGACTTTTTTCTTGATTGACGTATGCCGCATTTCGGCTCACAAAACATTTTTTAAAGGTATGATTTCTTATTCTTCTGAATGATACTTTACTCCACGTCATAAGGTGCTAGTAATAAGGAGACTCAAGTCCTTTTATTTTTCTAGTTTCAACATCTGTAAGTGCAGATGGAAATGAAATGGACAGTGAAAAATATCACTAAGTATTTGTTCCTATTGGAAAGCTACTTAAACGTGTACCATGTTTTCTTTATATTAATCTCTTTATTGTGTTCATGAAGTATATAATACGTAACTAGGGACCAGAGGATCTCCAGGCGGTAGTCCTGCGTTTTACACAAATACCCCCAAAGCATGTGCGTATGAAGCTGGTGTTACTTGGTATACACGGTCTACACTTTTTTCTGCCTTTCTTGCATGAATGGAAACAAACCTGGATCCAGCTACACAAGCTCCTTGGTGCTATATTTATCAAGGGTCACACAGAACTGGGGACTTCAGGCTCGTGCCTATAATCCCTGAACTTTGGGAGGCCAGGGCAGGCAGATCACTTGAACCCAGGAGTTTGAGACCAGCCTGGGCAACATGGCAACATCCCATCTCTGCAAAAATAAAATATAAATTAGCTGGGGCCAGGAGTTGGGGGGCAGGTAAGAGGCACCTATTGTCTCAGCCATTCTGGAGGCTGAGTTGGGAGGATCACTTGAGCTTGGGCAGTCAAGGCTACAGTGAGCCATGATTGAGGCACTGTGTTCCAACCTGGGTGACGGTGTGAGACCCTGTCTTAAAAAAAAGAAAAAAAAAAAAAAAGTACAGGCTTTACCCTAAGCCTCCCTCAGTTACACATGGATGGCTGCTCGTGGCGAGCTGTTAGATGACTTCCCCTCCTTTGTCCGGAAGTGTGTGGGATGTTGAGAACGTCTCTCCCAGCATACCATCACAGAAGAGTCATATGCAAAAACTAAAAGCCTTGAAGTCATTCCAGGTAATCTGGAGCCAACGTTTTCAACCTGGTGTGAAAACCCCAGGGAAGAGGCTTCCAAGGGAAATGCCGAGCAGATGGGCTCGAAGACGCTGCTTTCTGGAATCTCCGCATCCCTGGCGCCCTTTACCACGTCAGAAAAGGAAGGCCCCGTCTCACGACCAGGAACCTAGCGTCGGACCCCAGTCCTGCCCCTTGAGGCTCGAGGACACCAAATGAGGGGTGCAGGCGGAAAGGGTAAAGGGGTGAAACAACATTTCTGCAAGTCTAGGAGCTTCTGTCTCTTTGTAGTCATGTAATTTCAGGGAGGAATGAATCTAATTGTCATGTGAGCATTTAAAAAAATTTTTGATAGATCGCTATGTAATTTTTGGTCCATAATTCAGAGTTGCAGACCACCTGAAGGTATTTTTATCCCAAATTACTTTCGTTCCCATCTACTTATGCATGCTCTCAATTATAACAGCTACGGAATAAATAAATCTGAATCATGTTTCACTCTAGCCGTAAGAAATATTATCAATGAACATCTGTTTTAGAGGATTTGCTTCCAATGGCATTCAATTTTTACATTTAACAACTCTTAAATGTGCAATATATTTCTATTATTTTATTACAGTTTTAACAGTGTCTCCAATGATAATGCAATCCAGAAGAAAAGTTTATCAAAAATTATTTTAAAAAAATTAATTTTATATGTATTTTTCTTAAAAAGAAGAATGAGTAATGAAAAACTTTCTAAAAAGTACAGTAGATAAAAATTCACCTTTTTAATGTAATGGAAATAGAAGTTAAAGAAAAGATGGGCACTATTTTTAACTATTATTAAAAGATTGCTGTGTGCTGCTGAATAGATGTCTGTGGGTATCAAGCCAGTGTCACATTCCACTAATTCTAGATTGTTCACTCACTTTTGAGTAGATGAGGTGTGGTATCATGTGTCTATCAACCTTACATTTCAAGGCTGCTCATTGGTTTTGGTAGTAGATGGTGGTGGGCATCAAATCAGAAGAGTTATGTGATAATTTTGGCTTAAGAGGCTCACATTTATAATTTGCCAAATATGCATATTTTGCAAGTACTGAAATACAATGGGAAGTTTAAAATGTCAGCATAAACATGCATATGGGAAGACGCAGTTATTAAACATGATAGTAGAAGATGTGTCATGAGGGAGGTCGGGCCCCTGCTTCTGACGTGATCACGGCGGGACAAGGACAGAGACATCCCAAGGTCCCAGGGACCTCCTGCCTCCTTTGTCTGTCTTCTCCTCTTTTCCAGGCTGAGGGGCAGGCCCAGCTGGTTCTCCAGGATGGCTGGGATGAACTGGGCAGGACACGGCCTCCCGGAGAGACAAAGGTCAACTGAGTGACCGTCCCCAGCCCTCTGCGTCCGCGGGGAGACCCGACACCTGCGTCTGGTGGGTTGGCTGGACTCGGTGTAGACACGGTCAGGACGGCAGTGGCTTCCTCGGGAATCACTGTGAGACACACACATAGTCACCACCTTCACGATCTGTTTGTGACCAAGACTTCAAATAAGTCCAAGTCCGTTTTTGTATTACTTTCTCTTTCAATCCCATGAGCATTGGACGTGTTCCAGAAACTGTCAGAAATATGGTTTTGAAAAGTTTTTAGCTTGTTTCCATTTTTATATTTTCATAACATCTTATCAAGTTTTATCAATTTCACTCAATGTTTACACAAAGTGTGTGGGAGGCAAGTTGTCCTGGATTCTCACAATTTCTCTTCTCCTTCCACCCTCCCCTCCCCCCTCCCCCGTCCCCCCTCCCCTCCCCTTCCCTCCCCTCCCTTCCCTTCCCTTCCTCCCCTCCCTTCCCTTTCCTTTCCTTTTATTATTTTCTTTTCTTTCTTTTTTGAGACGGAGTCTTGCTCTGTCACCCAGGCTGAAGTGCAGCGACACATTGTGATCTCAGCTCACTCCAACCTTCACCTCCTGGGTTCAAGCGATTCTCCTGCCTCAGCCTCTGGAGTAGCTGGGACTACAGGCATGCACCACCATGCCCAGCTAATATTTTGTATTTTTTTTTTTTTTTTATAGTAGAGATGAGGTTTCACCATGTTAGCCAGGAAGGTCTCAATCCCCCACCCTTGTGATCCACCCGCCTTGGCCTCGGCCTCCCAAAGTGCTGGGATTACAGATGTGAGCCACTGCACCTGGCCAAATGACCATAACTAATAATCCTATCATTGGCTAGTTGCATGATCACAGCCTTGTTTCCTGGCAAGAGGTGGCACTAGAAACCTAAGGGCTTTGTTCTCATGGCTGTGTGTCCCAGGGTGAGGACACCACAGAGAGCCCGTGTGTGGAAATGTCACTCATGCGTGCCAGGTTTCCTGGCCCTCCAGCATGTGATGTGTCAGCCCTGACCACGCCAACCCTACATGTGAGGGAGAATGGGGGACTTGAGTGCTGAGATGCACGTGGGGCGGGGGCTGAGATGGACGTGGGGCCGGGGCTGAGATGGACGTGGGGCCGGGGCTGAGATGCACGTGGGGCGGGGGCTGAGATGCACGTGGGGCCGGGGCTGAGATGGACGTGGGGCCGGGGCTGAGATGGACGTGGGGCCGGGGCTGGGATGGACGTGGGGCCGGGGCTGAGATGGACGTGGGGCCGGGGCTGGGATGGACGTGGGGCCGGGGCTGAGATGGACGTGGGGCCCAGACCTGCCGGACAAAAGCCTCCTGCACAGCAGCCTCGCTAATCCTGCCTGCCATCTGGAAATCCTCCTGCGGACCTCCCTGACTGCATTGGCATAACCATGGCCTCTGGCTGGACTTGCCCTGCCCCTGCTCCCTGGGCATCCCTCCGCTGCACAGAGCTGCCCGTCAGCAGGGAGGCTTGGGTGTTCTTTTGCAAAGCCAGGAAGCCGCATGTCAGAGTCAACATGCTGGCTGGGAGGGGCTTCTGGGAACTGTATTTCTGGAAAACTTTTGAGGAGTGAAGGGAGCGGCAGGCGAGGTGCCTGCAGTGGGTACAGGAATGCATGCACAGTCCTCCCTGGCAAAGTCACCTTCCCAGGAGAAGACCCTGGGCCTCTTCACAAGACCAAACAATGTGTGTCCACTGTGGTGTGGGCCAGCCCTCCAGCCAAGACCTCTCTCGGAAGCAAAAGGCTTCCCTGGTTTCTTGTAATTACCAAGAGGCCCGAGCTGCAGTCCGCACGGCTGGGGGCCTGGCTGCATGTGGAGAACCAGGTCCCTCGGTCCTGAACAGTGCTCATCAGGAGCATCAGCCGCACTCACTCAGCGGTGCCAGCGCCTCCAGGCAGGGCAAGGTGAGAGTCCTTCGCAGCTCTTTGAACCAGCACTCCACCTAGTCTCTCGCAAACCCGCAATCCAACCGCACAGCCAGAACAAAGCAAGTTTTCTGCGTGTGACACATGAAGATCATCTGGTGAGAAAAGCCCTCCGGTGATCGAATGTTTTTATCCTGGTGCTGAGGTCTCCCAAGCTTCCCAGCTGCACTTCACAGAGTCGCTCCATGGCTGTAGACCTTTGGACAGGTATTATAACCACAATCATAGACAAACTGGGATTATTCGCTGGAATACATGCCTGATGGGCCCGCTTATAAGTGATGGTTAAGATTATTCCCTATCCACAAGCATTCCGCACGTTTCCTACCACAGATGAAAAAGCACGCTCCGTTCAAGGTGGCCAGACATAGAATAGAGCATTTAAATTCGAACAATTGAGAGGGAATGTCTCTTCATGATGCAGATGGCAAGTACCTATTCATCGACAAAACATAATGATCAATCAGTAGTCACTACTATGTACTGTAGAATAGTTTGTGAACAGAGGAGACTTAAAAAATGTGCACGTTAGCCGCAGCGAAGGGAACAGTTACGATCTCTGTCCCTCCAAATGTGTGCGTATCTGACAGCTTTCAAGATCCTGTCTCCCAGGAATCACACAGCGTGGTCCCTCAGCCCGGCCACCTCGTGCGCACCAGTGCATGTGGCATCACACTGGCTCCCTGGAGGCGTCCCTGGTGCTCCTCACTCTCACTGACCGGCTGAATCCCGCCTTCTGTGGGAGCCGGGTATCTCAGACAACGGGAGGCGCCTTTGCCGTTAAGACTCAAGAGCCCCAGAACCCGGTGGAGAGGAGCTTGTCTTATCCATCAGTCTCCCGCCCCCTTGCCCTGGGATCTCCTAGTCCCACCAGACGAGCCCAGTCAGGAGATGGCTTCTCTGAATACACCTTACACCAGCCCTTCCATCGATCAGAATTTATGTATGACTGTGTGTGCAGTTATTGTTATTTCTTTAATTTTAAGGAATGTTCTAAATGTTGTGTGGATACATTTCTTAATGTAAGGTAGTATAACTTACAAGCGTGACATTTTCTAAATGCGGTGATTGTCTAAGAGAATCAACACTATCCATGCCCATTTCTGCTTATAACATTTTAAACGTCACTGATTATCCCACCAGGCGGGTCCACATCCTTCATGGAGTTATGATCATTCCATGTCAGATGCAGGGACGGGCAGGTCACAGAGGCCAGCCCTCTGCTCAGCAGCTGAGGCTGCCAGGGCAGCTGCCATCAGCATACTGAGGTGCTGAAACCTAGGTAGAACTCTAGGCCTCGACAATCACATTTCGGTTCTTCTCACACAGCCCTGAACAAACACCCCAGAGGGAAATGTTAGGAGGATGAGCACAGAGAGAGGTGCGTGCTCCTGCCTGGGAGTGGCACAGCTCAGAAGCTGGGATCCAGGGAGCTCTGTGGGTGGGGCCAAGGCGGGGCTCTCCGGCACTGGACATCAGGGACCCGGCTGCAGAAGTGCTCCTGTGACCTGTGACGTGACGGTTCTGTTCCCCGCTCTGCCTCCGGTTAGCAGAGGACAGGGCTGGCGGCTTACCCATCTCACAGCCATGAACTGTGAGGAAGAACCGGTGAAGGTTGAGAGCCTTTTGATCTTCCTGAAAGATGGTTGCCAGATGGAGAAACAGGACTGTTAGAATATAACGAAGCTGTGCTCAAGATAGTCGTCATCTTGTTCAACTTTTCCCTGCAACTCCATATTAGAAGAGAGATTTATCATGTGCTGTGATGTGGGGGGAGGCTGGTAGAAGGGGGCTTACTTTTTGGGACCTAAGAGATGCAGAGGAGGGTAAGCATCTTCTCGCTCAGTCAGGAGGATGCTTGTGTATCAGGGAGACATGAAACATAAGGAACACATTTATGGAAATACCCGCTGATCTGTTTATTGTCAGGTTTGGAGAAAGGAGAAATGATTTGAGAGGCTTCTTCCACTTTGCTCACCCTTGACGCCCTGCTCCACAAAAAACCTTTTCCTTTCAGTCCTCTGGCTGAGTCTACATGAAGTCTCTGAGATTTACATACAAAAATACACTTAAAGTTGTATGTGTCTAAATATTCCCATCCCATACAGGTATTTCCATGAGTAGAAATAAAAGTAAACTTTATAGAGGTGCATTTGTATGACGTGGATACCATTGGAACAGTATGTATTTCTATTGGACCTAACTGGTCAAAAACAAACTTTCTCAAAAAGCAGCTTCATGAACTTTTAATCAAATACGTTAAACTTTTAGATAAACTTTCTAAGTATGTATTGAAATATCTTTTATAAAGAATTTAGTTGTAGGAACCAAGCTGTTTGTTTAAAATTCATTTTTTGTGGAGCCAAATTCTGGGTCAAAAACAATGGGTTCTGGCGTGCCTGCCATGGTGACAAATTCATGCTCACACCTGCCCACTTTGCGGAAGACGCGTCGACGATTTGTGGGCAGCACGCATTGTTCTGCCGGGACACACAGGGCTGATGGGCAGGTCTCTGGGTCCCACTCAGTGGTCCGGAGGGTGGATGGCCACACCTGAGACACACTACACACGACACTCTTTGGGATGTGCTGAAGAAAGAGCCTAGCAGGCTCCAGCAGACAGGCATGTGCTGGGCGGGTCCTCGGGACAGGGGTTTCCAGGGAATTCTGCCCGGCCACAACTGGACATGTCACCCTCTTCCCACCGTCCTTTAAACAATGGCAGGAACTCTGCACTGAGACTTGCCCCACTGTAGGCACCAGAATAGTAAGACGAATAATTCTCCACCGAAACTGCTGTGTTTAAAATAGAACTAGGCAGGAATTTAATCAAATTTCTCTCACTGAACATAGAGATTTTTAATGGAAATCTCGGAGTTGCGATATCGGACAAGTCACCTTTGGAAGAGTTAGTGGAGAGTGCACCACCCAGGTTTAAATATTGGCCACAGTGACCCTCGAGAGGCTGATGGAACAGGTGCACAGAAGTTACTGATGAAGGTAGCTGGTTGTGCATTGAAATATTTTATTAAGATGGAAAAGCCGCCAGGCAACAAGGCACATTTTGTTGTATCTATTAGACACTTTTTGAGAGGCAGTGTAACCATTTGGTTATACTGAGATTTAAAAAGTGTCATCAAAATTGAGATTTAAAAATGTTGTCGGCCAAGGGCTGTGGTTTATGTAATCCCAGCACTTTGGGTAGCTGAGGCAGGGGGATCACAAGGTCAGGAGTTCAAGACCAACCTGGCCAATATGGTGAAACCCTGTGTCTACTAAAAATACAAATCTTAGCCAGGCATAGTGGTGCGTGCCTATAGTCCCAGCTACTCGGGAGGTTGAGGCAGAATGGCTTGAACCCGGGAGATGGAGGTTGCAGTGAGCCAAGATCATGCCACTGCACTTCCTTCAGCCTGGGTGACAGAGAGAGACTCTATCTCAAAAAGAAAAAAAAAAAAAAAGGGTTACCAAAGTTGAGATCAAAATTGAGATTTAAAAACTGTTATAAATTGAGATTTAAAAATTCACCAAACTGAGATAGAAAAAGTGCTATACATACAGCATAACAAGCTGCCCTTAGACAGGGATCCCTTTTCTTCCCAGCTTTTCCTTGGTATTAGAGCTCACTCTAGGCTTTGAAGATCAGAAGCAAACACTGTGTTAACAACGTCCCAGAATGGCCTCAGCCGGAAACGGGGTCCCCAGGGTCCTGCGGGCTCCTTCAGGGTTTACTCAGCCCTGCAGTACCGCCTCAGCTTCCTCCCTTCTCAACGCCTGGTCCCCGGGCCATTGCGCTGTGCATGGACAGCAGGTGAGGACCTGGCTTTCCAGCTGGGCTGAGGAGCCTGGGGAGGTAGCCCGCAGAGGGCAGATGTTTCCGGTACCTGAAGCCTGGGTCCAAGCCCTGCCTCCCCTCGCCACCAAGCCTGGCCTCGCCCTCCCTGCTGCGTAGTCTCACTAAAGAGGGATGCTGCCTGGGGGCTGTGGCAGAGTTTATCCTCCACGGGCACGTGAACTGTAGCCACTCCTTGGACAGCACTGTGAGGGATGCTGGCTCCTGGAACCATTCACCTGAGCACCCACAGTGACTCCCTGAAGGGGAAGCTACTCCCCTCGTCCACTGCTCCATGTCCCAGAGCACTGCTCCCTGGGGCTCTGCACGGTGACTCCCCCAGGGGAGGACCGTCCTCTCTGCCACCTGGTCCGGAGGTGGAGCCCATCCACTCAGGGAGGACACTGGAGCTGGCAGCTCCCACCTCACCCATCTTTTCCTTCCTAACGTGAGAACCAGCCATGACCCCTACCTCACCCGCCGAATCCCACTGAGATGAGGATTTGTTTCTGTGTGTGTGTCTTCCTCAGTCCCTAAGACCTGTCACATTTCATCTGCCCACACAAGAACCTTGAGCAGGATGCCAACCTCTTCCACCCAGGAGGACTGGGGAAGACTCTTCTGGCCTAAGCAGCCCTCTGGCTTGGACGCTTTCCCACTGAAGACGACTCCAGGTGAGCCAAGACACAAGTGCATGGAGTCCTGCGTCCTCCCTCCACAAAGGGGGATTCTCTCCCTACCAGGCGGTCGGCCTGGGAATTGGATGTATGCTGAGAAGTCTCATGGATGTGGTTCGGAGAAACCTAGACATAGATAACTGAGTATCTCTGGCCACGTATTCATGCATTTGGGAAAAGAAAAGTTGTATATTAAATATCTGTGAATGGCTGGGCGCGTCGACTCACTTCTGTAATCCCAACACTTTGGGAGGTCGAGGCTGGTGGATCACCTGAGGATGGGAGTGAGACCTGCCTCACCAACATAGAGAAACCCCGTCTCTACTAAAATATACAAAATTAGCCAGGCGTGGTGGCGCGTGCCTGTAATCCCAGCTACTCAGGAGGCTGAGTCAGGAGAATCACTTGAACCTGGGAGGTGGAAGTTGCGGTGAGCCGAGATCGCACCATTGCACTCCAAAAAACAAAATCTGTAAGCAACATATTATGTTCAGAAAATGAGTGCATGATGATGAATAAGGCAAAACTCCTACCCTCAAGAGCCCGCAGCGAAATGCAGAGACAGAGGAGGATGCAGGAAAACAGCAGGGGGACAACGATGGTGCCGGAGTGGGGGTGTGGACGCGGAGGGAGGCGCTGCCGTGTGTGTGCGTGCGAGACAGAGAAAGAAACACGGAAGAGAAAATACAGATGAATGTGCTCTCACCGACAAGTCAGACAAAGGTGGCAGGTGCATTCCATTTCTGTTGTTATAAAAATACCATTCTAAATACTTTTATGAAATAAGCAATTAGAATGCATGTGATATATTTGAAAAAATAAGTTAAAAATGCTTTAACCACATCCATACTTAAGGCTATTAGAATGTGTCACTGATGCATAAAAAGCGTGTTATTTCTTCACATCTTTGTTCATCTGACTATGAATTCATCTAAGTGCAGCGGCAAAATGATGTACATAAACACCGATTTACTCTTCTATGTAAGAGCAGGTGTGTGTGTGTGTGTGTGTGTGTGTGCACGTGTGTGCGTGTTGCAACCACAGGATACAAAGCTGGGGAGAGATTTTCTAACCTGGCGACCTATCCCCATCCCAGGGATTCCTATGGAAACTGCGTGTGTCTGGTAATTATTATTCTGACCCTATTAGCATAATGATAGCCTACTTCTCTGGCTCTGCATTTTTATCCACATTCTCCCAGAGGCCTTTAAGCTTGTTAATAATCATTACAGATAGCCAATGAAGTGAATCATGGCTAAAATGAACTCACCTGAACTAAAGAGATTAACCCTAGTCAAGCCCGAAGTGTCCCATAAGTATTCATCAAAAGTCTCCACCCATGAGCAAAGAAAAAATAAAGAGAGCTGCAGGAAAATTACTCCATGTGGGAACACATATTTTTGCTTCGGTGAGTGGCTTCCTCCCAGTGGTTCCATCTTTAATTAACACTACCAGACACATTTTAGGTGTTTTTAGCACGCATTCCTTCTGCAGATGTGGTTGGGAGTTTCTTGATGGCCTCAGCCTTTTGTGAGATGCTAAGATATGTCTGTCAGCCAACAAGGCACCATGTGAAACAGATATGCTCCTGATGCCCATTGAAAGAAAACTAAATCATTCTTGGGGTGCAGTTTAATCAATCTTTCTTTCCTTCTTCTCCCTTCATTTTCGTTCACCGTTCTAATTCCAAGCATAGAATCTGCCTCTGATTCTTTTGCCGCAGATCTGTTCTCTGTCCAGGGCTGATTGTTCACTACCCTCTGAGCCTCCCATCCTGAAGGATTGTTTAGACATCCCTGCCTGCAGAAGGCCTGCGATCACATGGGATGTGTCTGTGGCCCTAAAATTTATCCTAAAGGCTTCCAAAATCCTGTTACCTTTGCCATCTCGTCGAGCTTCATAGCTGTTTTGAGCACTCAAGAATACAACTTCTCTTGAAATATTTTCAAGTATATTTCTTATTTTTTTAATTACAAAGACAGCATGAGAGTATAATAAAATTTTGTCCTAATTTGCAAGAAATTATGTAGTAAATGTTTCTTAGAAAAGCAATATATGTTTGTTGCAGGAAATTTAGATAACACGCTAACACAAATGTCAAAGAAAGAAAGGACGTAGAGAGGGAAAAAGAAAAAGACAAATACCCCCCCCCAAAAAAAAACAAAAAACAAAAAACACGTATCCTTAAAAACCATCACCTCCAAGGAAAAGCCTTTTTCTCTATTTTGGTGTCTCCACTCAAACTCTCTTGCTACCATCCATCCACTGGTTCCCTTCACGGAAGGAGCCACCCCGCTACAGAAGATGTCACAACTAGCTGTTTTCTCAGGAAGCTTCCTTAGGAGAAAGTGAAGGTCTGACAATGGTGGCAGCTGCTGCTTGGCCGCCATCAGCCCTGGCCAGGTCCACTGTCTTTTTCTCACCATGAAGTTCCATAGTCAATCTCCACAACCTCCACAGGTCACAGTGTCCTTCAGCCATGAAACCGGCCATGCACTGTGTTTTTATTATCTCCGAAGTGGTCGGGATAGCAGTGAACTCCAATGTGCCTACTGCCTCTCCCGATTCCCTAATGCCATCTCCTGCCCATCCTTGGTTGCCATCATGTATAGCAGCTGGGGCTTGTCCTGCACTGCCATTATCCTGTGTGCGCACTCACGTGGATGCCCACACGCACCTGCACATGTGCCGCGCGCACACACATACACACACACACTCTTTTCATGTCTCCTATGGTTGTCTGCTTTCATTGTTGAAAAGGCTGGATAGCTTCCTTGAGCATTTCATGTTTTTGTGGCATTGACCCATCAATTTCCAATCAATCAAGTTCAGTTCCCTTGAGTAGATACTTAGTGAAGTTTCTGGGTCATTGGGTAGTGGGTTTACTTTTAGAGAAAAAGAGTTTTCCAAAGTAGTTGAACCAATTTACACTCTCACCAAAAATATCTGAGAGTGAAGTTGTTTCATACTTCGTCAACATTTGATGTATGAGCTTAAGTTTCAAATAATTCAATAGATGATGGATAAAGATAGAGAGATGATAACTAGATAGCTAGAGGATAAATAGCTAGATGAGTGGATAGATACATACATATAGATAGACAGATAGATAGATAGATAGAGATAGGACATTGATAGATACATGGATGGATGGAGATAGAGAGCTAGATAGAGACAGGCTGATAGAGATGGAGAGATGAGACATAAGAGATAAAGACATGGATGGAGACAGACAGATAAATAGAGAGACTGATAAAGAGATAGATGAAGATATGGAGATATCTTCGTGGATAAAGAGATAGAGACATGGATAGTTAGAAATAGAGAGAGAGATAGACAGGGAGCTAGATAGAGATAGATAGATGATAGATAGATAGATAGATAATAGATAGATAATAGATTGATTGATAGACAGAGGATAGATAGATAGATAGATAGATATACAGATAATAGGCAAATCGATGGATGAAACCAGAGGAGGAAAAGCAGCAGCACCCCAGGGTGGGCATCAAGGAGTCCTGTAATCTCACATTGATTTCACCAGCTGTGAACCTGTGACCCTGGGCATCTCTCTGCCCCCCTGAGGAGAGAGCTCATCGTCACCACGCCCGTCTCTACTGTCAGAGCATGTCTCCCCCACTTGGTCTTGTCTGGCAAATACCTGTGCGTCTTCCTGTCTAAATTTCCTGGTAAGCACTGGCTTCTCAGAAGCCCTCCCCACCCCGCTCTCTGGGGACAGGGGTCTTTGTCATCGCTAACTGGCCCGCCTGCCGTGCCCAGCACTGAACGCCCAGGCAGGGCCTGCTGCATATCCCTCTCTGTTCTCTTCCTCCTCCAGAGTTGAAACCTCTTAAGATCAGAAATGAAAACACAGAAAATGGCACTGCAGGCTGCTCAGGGAGCACAACCGTTAAAGTGAAGTGATTCTCTTTTAAAGCCTGTGTCTCAGTGAACACACTACCAAAAACTGGAATTGAAAAAATTGCTTTCCCAGTGCATCTCACAGGGTCATTGGATACTCAAATGAGAGAGACCATCTGTGTGAAAGCATCTTATGAACTTGAGATGATTACACCAAAGGGAAGTAACGGGAATAAACCCGTGCAGAAGCAGAGTCCATTACGGTCTCAGACATTGGATGAGTTATTCCACCATCATGCTGCCATCTTGCTTGGTCATACTGCCTCACTGGGCTAATTTATTGTGTGGTTTCTGGGCTGCAGTTCTTCCCCAGCTGCTCTGCCTCTAGGTGGCCTTCCTGATGGCCTTTCAGGACTCACCTTCTGCTTGTCTCATTCATCCTGGTGCTCCTCCCTGCTCACTCTACGGGCTCTGAGCAATCATCTTCATTCCTGATGCCTTTGGTCATCAGTGACTCCCAAAACCAGTTCCCAAAGCCTCTCCCATGGGCGCCTCATTCTCTGAGCACTGATCACTTGGCTTCCCAAGTAAGAGGGCTGGCAGGTGTTAGTTCACGCTTCCTGGCTCTGAGACCCACATCCTATGGCCCCCACCAACAGCCTCACGTGTCTTCCCTGCACCGACCTTCTGGTTAGCACAGGAGCCCTGGTTCATCTCACGGGTCTGTCACCCAGGCTTTTTACGGATGGGTGTGGAATTGATGATGTCACTTCAGAGTGTTCTTCCGTGAGCTACCTGGTGAAAGTGACACACTGCCTCCCCCCTTGCCTGTCTCCATGCCCTCCAGCTGTCGCCTCAACTGTTGCCTTCTAGACATGTCTGAGCGGAGTGAGGACGCCCTTCCTCCACACGCCACGGCACCTGGGACCTTCCTGGGCAGAAATATTTTCTTCTTGTATCTGCCTGTCCCTGAGCACTGGTCTTTAGAACATGGGTGGCTTACACGTAGCCTCTGAATAAGCGTCTGTCAAGCAAATGAGATTTCCAAAATACAACAAGACAAACTGGGACTGAATTATGACCGAACTAGCCTTTCCCTGAAAGGTTTATTTCTTGGCAGCTTTGGACAGGTGTTCCCTCCAAGGCCACATGAAGTGATTGGGCCCGGAGTCCCAGCATCCGGGAAGTCTTCAATCTCCTCTTGAAGCGTGTCTGCTGCAGGTTCCAGGAGCACCCATGTGGGCTCTGAGCAAGTGTGACAGTCCCTCAGATCTGTGTCACCTTGCAGGTGTTCAGCCAAAACAACTGTGGACACAAGTGACAGCTGCCTGTCCCCCAAGCTCAGCAGCAAGAAGGAACGCGGACTCCACTCCCACTGCAGAGATGGCAGGAAAAACGAGAGCTTCATTTATTGAACTCTCCCCAGATTCTTAATTTGCACACTTAAAAATTAAGTCAGAACACAAGAATCACGCAGTAGCAGACCTGTACATGTTTTCATCTTGGAGGAGTGAGCTGGAAGCGGCCAGAAGAACAGATCTACCCAGCTTGCAGCAAAATCCAACTGTTCTCAGATAAGCCTTTCTGTAACTCTTAGCTGTGCTGTATCAGCCAGTAAGTCGAAATCCTACTGCTTTCAGTGCATCCCTTTAAAACGCAGAAACGGTGTCTGCTTATTCCTCATGCGAGAATCCATCTCCTGCCAAAGCTGCAGTCCCGTTTCCTACTTTTAAACTGTGTGGCTCCCCACGGAGCGAGAGCTCAGACATATGTATGCAATAAATTCAGAAACGTTGGTCCTCAGAGCAGATGAAAGGATAATAACAGGGCAGTCATAAACCAGCAGCCTGCACCGTATTTTACCTCCAATTTCAAAATACATCACAGGGATGGGTTTCCCCACGTCAGGAAATGGGATCCAAACAGTTCAAACCGGTTGCTCAGCTGCCTCTGCAAAAACAGCTTTAGCTTAGTCATAAAACTGTTGAACTGTGTGTAGGCTCTCATGATTTCCTAAAGTTTTGATTCATCACATGGCCTTTATGTTAGCCAAACAACAGGCTCCTCCGAACATCGCTGTGGGGCACCCCACAGCCTCAAATGCTCCAAGCGGCCGTGTGCTTAACCTCAACACAAACCCTTCTGAGGAGAAGCCATCAAGCCATAGATACAATTCCACCCAATTAGAATCTTTAAAAAAAAAATACGGAAAATGCATTCGAGACCCAGGAAGCCTGAGCGGTAAAGGCGAGGTCAGGTGAGTGAAATCCTGGGCCACGTATGTGTGGGATGAGCTGCCCTAGAGTAAGATGAGGGCAGTGCGTGCGTGTGCACAGCACGTGCTGAACGTGAAGATGAAGAGAGCGCGGACAAGTGCCTGCAGATGGCCCACAGCATCCGGTCAGCCAGTAAGGAAGGCATCCGTCTCTATATCTATACAGCATCTACTATCTATACATATGTAATGCATTATATATATGCATGCCCATGTGGTACATGCAGACGCACCCAAACACACACACACACACACACACACACACACACACACACACACGCAGACAGACAAAGAGAGAGAGAGAGAAACAGATTTGCAGTCACGTGTCCCTTGGTGAAAGGAGCATGTTCTGAGAGATGTCTCATTAGGCAATTTCATCACTGTACCAACACAGAATGCACTCACGCAAACCCAGACCATGGGACAGCCTGCCACACTCCACACCTAGGCTGGATGGCATAGCCTATGTCTCCTAGGCTGCCAAACTGTACAGCATGTGACTGTAATGAATTGTAACACAATGGTGCGTATTTGTGTATCTAAGAATAGAAAAGGTACAATAAAAACACAATATAAAACATAACAAATGGTACACCTGTACAGGGCGCTCATCATGAATGAAGCTTGCAGGACAAGAAGTTGCTGTGACTGAGTTAGGGAGTGAGTGTGGAGCGAGCGTGAGGCGGGGGCGTCACTGCACACGCCCCTGCCCGGGCTGTGCTCAGTTCATCAGAATCGCTGTTTCTGCACTCATAAATCAGCCCCTGCTTGCTGTTTTCAATGCTTGCTGTAACTTTTTTACTTTATTAACTTTTAAAATTTCTTAACATTTTACTCCTTTGTAATAATCTTTAGCTTAAACCACAAACACTGTACAGCTTTAGTCCAAAAAGCTTATAGACTATGAATATAAAGAAGAAATAAAATATTTTCTTTCTTTATGCAAGGGTACTAGGCTTCATACCTGGTTGATAAAAAGCTTATAGACTAAGAAACTACAAAGAAAAAAAAATTCTTATAGTCTATAAGCTTTTTTATTTTTAATTTAATTTTATTTTTATTATTTTTGAGACACAGTCCTGCTCTGTTGCCCAGGCTGGAGTGCAGTGGCACAATCTTGGCTCACTGCAACCTCCACCTCCTGGGTTCAAGCGGTTCTCCTGCCTCAGCCTCACGAGTAGTTGGGATGACAGTCAATGCACTGCCATGCCTGGCTAATTTTTTTTGTATTTTTATTTTTAGTAGGGACAGAGTTTTGCCATGTTGGCCAGCCTGGTCTCAAACTCCTAACCTCAGGTGATCCACCTGCCTCAGCCTCTCAAAGTGCTGGGGTTACAGGCTTGAGCCACTGTGCCCGGCCTCTATTTTTTTTATTTTTAGTTTTTTACTTTTTAAATTTTCTTGTTAAAAACCGAGACATAGAATGTTTTTCACTGGTTTTTGTCATCTCTGATTTATTTCAGCTGTGTTTTGTAATCCTCACTGTTAGGGTCTTCAACCCCCTCAGCTAGTGGTTATTTCTAGTTATTTATTCTTTTTGTGTCAGTTGTGAATAGGATTGCCTCCTGATTTGGCTCTCAGCTTGACTGTTGTTGGCATGCAGGGACGCTAGTGAGCACTGTACGCTGATTTTGTATTCTGAAACTTTGCTAAAGTTGTGCATCAGCTGAAGGAGCTTTTGGGCTGAGACTACGCGGCTTTCTATATAGAATCACGTCATCTGAACACAGGGATACTTTGACTTCCTCTCTTCCTATTTGGGTGCCTGTTATTTCTTTCCCTTTTCTGATTTTTCTGACCAAGACTTCCAGTCTATGTAGAACAGGAGTGGTGAGAGAGAGCATCCTTGTCTTGTGCCAGTTTTCAAGGGAAATGCCTCCAGCTCTTGCCCATTCAGTATGACATTGGCTGTGGGTTTGTCATAGATGGATCTTATTATTTTAATGTATGTTCCTTCAGTACCTAGCTACTGAGCATTTTTAATATGAGGGTATGTGGAATTTTATCAAAAGCCTTTTCTGTTTCTATAGAGATGATCACGAGGTTTTTATCTGCAGTTTGTTGGGTACTAGGCTTCATACCTGATTGATGAAATAATCTATACAAAAAAACTCCATGAGTTTACCTATATAACAAACCTGTACACGTACCCCTGAACCTATAATAAATATTTTTAAACTAGAGTATCATCTACAAACACTCACAGCTAACTTCATATTTAATGTTGAGAAGCTGGAAGCTTGCCTGTAAAGATGAAGAACAAGGCAGGCATACTCCTTCTCACCATTGCTTTTTGACAT
Source organism: Saimiri boliviensis (assembly GCF_048565385.1). Classification (NCBI taxonomy): domain Eukaryota; kingdom Metazoa; phylum Chordata; class Mammalia; order Primates; family Cebidae; genus Saimiri; species Saimiri boliviensis. The sequence goes on from NC_133449.1 coordinate 298,976,958, forward strand.
TGTACTGAAAGTCCTAGCTAATACAGCAAGGCAGGAAAAGCAACGAAAAGCTATACAGATTGGGAAGAAAGAAATGAAACTGTTGGCTTGGAGATGACATGATTTTGAAGTAATCAACCATAAAACAAGGGATTTTCATGAGGTTGAATGAAATAAAGTTAGCATACAAAAGCCAATCACTTTCCTATATACCAGCAATGAACAACTGGAATTTGAAATTAAAAGCACAATATTATTTATATTAGCACCCCCTCAAAATGAAAAACTTAGGTATAAACTTAACAAAATATGTGTGAGATCTATATGAGAAAAACTACAAAAATCTGATGAAAGGAATATAATAACTAAATCAATAAAGAGCTATTCTATGTTCATGGACAAGAAGACTCAACATTGTCAAGATGTTGGTTCTTCCGAACCCAATGTATAGAATCAATGCAATCCCCTTCAAAATTTTAGCAAATTATTATATGACTATTGACAAAAGGAGCTCCTCCAAAGTTTGTATGACAGTCCAAGGGACCCAGGACAGCCAGTACAATATAGGAGAGCGGAGTGAGAGGACCGTGCATTACCTGACTTCCAGACTTACAATAAAGCTCCAGGAGCCAAGGCAGTGTGGCCCTGGTGGAAGGACAGGCAGATAGACCAACAGAGCAGAACAGAGAGCTCGGAAACAGAGTGACCCACGTAGAGTCAACGGATCTCTGACAAAGCAGCCAAGACAATAAAATGAAGAACACAGTATTTTCCACAAATGGTGCTGGGACAACTGGATAGCTACATGCAAGAAAAGTGAAATGAAAAGAGCTCTCTTGAAAGGGGGTCTTTGAGGGGCACCTGTGACAGGGGCAGAAAATGCCCAGGAGGGCCTCGGGCACAGTGAGCTCTCCCAGGAACGCCATGGATGGACTTCAATATCCCTGAGCACCCGCTCTGTAAGACTTTCCGTAAGGCTACGACGATTCTTGTCAGTCTCGGGTAGGAGGCAGTACTGAAGGGTCATCAGCACACTCTGCTCTCAGGGGACTCTTCAAGGCTGTGGCCTTGTAGATGATGTTGACTTTAATCCCCCGAATGTCCCTTGCTGAAGACAGGCCACGACTACAGAGGCCAGGCCAGACAGCTCATCTCATTAAGAGTCGATTAAGACTCAGTAACAATAAATAAATAAACACAGTAACATAAAAATAAGCAAGACACAAACACACATCTTCACTTCGGCCTGCGCAGGGTCACAAGCCCCCACATCACTCTCTTCCATGTCCTCCTCGTGTTCCGCTGGAGGGTCTTCGGGGCAGTGATGGGCATGGAGCTGCCAGCCCCTAGGAGGACAACGCCTTCTTCAGGACCGCTCATGAAGAACCTGCCTTTGGCTGTTTACAGTCAGCTTGTTTTTACAAGCAGAAGGAATTTACTCTATAAATAATAATAATAAACGGTGTAGTATAGTAAAGACATAAACCAGTGACATTATGGCTTATTTCCATCATCAGGCACTACGTGTTCATGTCCGTATGTGCTGGACTTCACGTGACTAGCAGCACAGTACGTTTGCTTACAGCAGCATCACCACCCACACACGAGGAGTGGCCCGTGCCACGATGCTAGGGTGACCCCTATGCCACGAGGCAATACTAATTCTCAGCTCCGTTACAGTCTTATAGAACCACTGTCCTCTGTGCACTCCTTTGTTGACCAAAACATTGTTATGTGACACATAAGTGCAGTTTAAGAGATTTATTTCAGTGAGTCACAGCTTCTGTGGCTGTGGGGTTGGCAAGTTCAGATCTGCAGGACAGGCCCTGGCAGGGCTGTCAGGGAACTCTCGGGGGGTCTGTGCTGCAGGCTGCAGGCAGAGGCTCTTCTCCCTCAGGGAGTCTCCCAGCTGTGCTGAGGGTCTTTCAACTGGGGATGGAGCCACATACACAGCTGTGGAAAGGTCCCTATGTGCAGTCCACTGACCGCAGGCTTGCCCACATCCACAAGACAGTACCCTGTGGCTTCCATGCCACTGAATACCTTGGCCTGGCTGATGGGACACCTGAAACTGACCATCAGGAGTGGGTGGGCTGCAGCCACAGGTTCCATCCACCAGCTCCCACTCAGCATTGGTGAAGTGGGACCCCCTCCCACCTCCGCCTTGCAGGGCAGCATTGGGGGCAAGTGGAGGAGTCTACACCAGTGATTCTCTGGCTCTCCCCAGCTTCCTGGGGTTGGATGGGGGGACTCACCCTGTCAGACGGGACAGAGCATGGCCTGTGTACTCTGCAGCCCTGGGTGTGGCTGGCTGGGAATCACCTGAGCCTAGGCAGGGAAGGCGGGCCAGGATGAGGGACGGGGCAGAGGAGGGGAGGAGAGGTGAACACTGGGACACAGGAAAGAAAAATAAAATGCAAGGGTGACAGAAGACAGGGCGCCCTGAGGTGCCCACCCTGGTCTGTTTCCGCAGTGGCCTCTCATACATCCACGAGACGGAGCTGCCGGCAACAGCAAAGATGTGCGTACCGTCACAGATACCGTACTGGCAACAAAATTCACACCTAGCAGGTACGTGTGGCAGGATCCCATTCGGTACACACTCCAGGTGGGGCGTGGCTGCCGGGTGGTGTCGGCTGTGAGGACAGCAGCCAGGCTGGAGGGCAGGATGCTGGGGCTTTCTGCAGGGGATGGTTACCCGGCTGTCCTCGCCTTGTAAGAATGCAGCCACCCTTTGGTCTGTGCATGTTTCTGTATAAAAAATTAAAAGTTCAAAGAAAGAAAGAAGAGAGGGCCTACCCTGAAGCTCGCCTCAATGCCTTTGAATACCACTGGTGCCTTGGGCTAAATTCCTGTATCATGGATAGAAAAGCTACCTGAGGAATTAAATACTTTTTCAAATATCCTTCATGTGATGGCCATCTAGGGAGATGAGGAAGGCATATATTGTCACCTCATTCCAAGGATAAGAAGACAGGCACACGGAGGATGAGCAGCTCAGCCAGGCTCCCAGGAAGCAAGGACCCCACGTCCGCAGAGACAGGGCCGCACAGAGCAAGGGTTCCATCTGCCTACAGGCCCAACCCCACCTAACAAAGGCCCCATCTTCACGGGGATAGGGCCCCACCTGGCAAAGGATCTACCTCCATAGAAACACTACCTCTCTTACAAAGGGCTTCCCTCTTCACAGGGACATGCCCCCTCCTAGCCGGGGCCTCCCCTTCGTAGGGATGGAGCCCAGACACCAAAGGGTTTTTCCGCTTCCACCTGGATCTGCAGGGGACCTACATGCTAAAACGATATCGCAAAGTTACTTTTCATGGTAACTTTGAAATAAGATTTGATTAAAAAACACAATACGTTAAGTGGGCCACAGTTTTTGTAAGGGTGTTAACAAAGGCTGAGGTCATGAAATCTGACACTCTGTGTTGGAACACATCCTGAGTCATGGACAGCAGCTCAGCAGGCTGGTCCCTACACAGGGCTGTGGACCTAACACGATCCTGGTCTCTTCTCTAACTTTGCCAGTGACATTCTGGAGAGCCTGCACTGTATCCAAGACGGACTCCACGGCTGTTAAATGAAATAGGATCAGTGCCAAACAGGTGTTGGACTTAGAAGAGCTACAATGATAGGGAATGTCATTTTAAATGTGTTTTAATGGGACATTAATATTGTAAAATGCTCCTTCATTAATTAATTATATTCATTGGATGTTTCTTGTGCATCTATTAAGCTAAGTTGCTCCCTTGCAGGAGTGGGATTTTGTATCCAGCTTCCTCTCTGTGAGCGGTGAGCCTGGGGCCAAGCACGTGACCTCTTAGAGCTTTGCCCTAGGTGTAGAAAGATACCAGTCAACCTCTCTTGCTGAGGGCCCGGCAGCAGGCACACACTGTAAAGTGCCGTGTTGCGTGGCCATTGCCCATTCCCAGTTCTAAACCCAGGCAGTCAGTCATCTTAGGCATTTCTTGAGAGTTATTTGATCCGCTTTCAGTGACGGGCACTGGTTTATGATGAAGGGACACAGAGGCACCATTATATGTGTCCTTGTCTTTGGCCAAATGGGAGCAGTGTAATGGTATTGAGCACTGGCGTCCAGGGCCAGGGCCGGCGTCTGAGCAGCACGTTGGCATTCTCTTCCCGCGCCTGGGTACCACCTCAGGTGTATGCCGGAAGGGGGAGGTGCAGAGTTTCTCAGGGTGGGCTTTGAGTGAATGTCAATCAGACTCTCAAGTTTGCCTGCATGGACAGTTTCCTTTGACATGGGGCCAGGCGGTCGTGCCTTAAGGGGCTCTGTAAACAGGGAGACTGAGCCAAGTGTGAATAATTGGCGGAGGAGGGCCCCAGATAGCCCACCAGTTCCACCAGGAGTATTTAGTGTAATGCGAGACTGTCTAAGCCAGTGAAGAGACAAATACATAAGCCTGCAATCGCACAGAGTTAGACTCAATTCCCTGGAAGCCAGAAGAGGCAGCAACGGGCCGACGGCTGGGCCGGGCGTGTGTGGAGCAGCCTAAGGCCTTCTTCCCTTGCAAGCGCCAGCTCTGGTTCCAACAACACAGATACTACAATCTACTTACGTCGTATGAAACTGAAGCCTGGCAGGAGTTAAAAGCTGTGCTGCAATGTCTTTTGTTAGACTTGACTATGCAAAATCAATTTGAAAATGGTACTGAAAAATTGTATTTCCAGACACACTGCTCTGATGGAGCCGACCTGTTTCAATGAGGGTGGGGAACAGCCACCAGCAGGCGCAGGGCGGTGAGGGGTGCCATTCCTCCATCCCGCATCCTACGTCCGACCTCAACACCCAGTGGTTTTCTTCAGCACCATTGGTAAGAAACATTAACTGATAACCGTGAATATTTATTTTGCCCTAGCTACAAAAAGCTAAAGGCAAATAGTTTTCTCAAGACTGTTTTATTCACCCCAACAGAGAGAGTGGAGGCCAGACCACACGGTCAGGTCCAGGCCACCCTGGGCCGTTTACACGTAAATTACAGCAAAACGCTCTGGCGGCGTCCCCCGGGCTAACGGCGGTCGGATTGCCACTGTGTGTCCAATTAAAAGGGTGTAAGATATCACAGTCATGCCACACAGCATGATTACCCAGCTCCAATCTGACAGGGGGCTTAGCGGCCAGGAATGCGCATGCCGGGGAGAATTCAAACTCAAAATTTAGGGCCTCTACTTCCTGGAAGGAGAATAAGTGAAACCCATCTTAGTACAATTATTTGGGCAAATTTGTGAAATATTAGCTTTGTGCTTTCTTTCTACTACACAAGTGTTTCACCGGTGTAAGGAACACTTCAGTGCAGACAAACGTAGGGAGACGCTTCCAGGACCAAATGACTCGACGCATGTATGTTAACTTAGAAATAAAGTCCAGATTTTCTCCAAATTTCAAAGAACCAAGAAAGGGCCTGGGGTACTCCAGTTTCTCTGAGGAAAACTAAGTGCTCCACTGTCTCCCCGATGCCGGCACGCCGTGGGTGGGAGGTGTGAGCCTTAAGGCTGCGTCCTGCTCACTCCCTCCGTGGGGGGACGTTCTCCCCATCATGCCAAAAGCCTATGCAGGCTCCCCACTGAAGATCTAACCCAATGCCCTCTCTTCCAGAAACTTCCATGACCCAAATGGCTAAGGGCAGCGGCATTTTTTAACAGACTTGATTTTCTGGAGCTCTTTTAGGTTCACAGCAAAGATGGATGCTTGTCACCCAGAGGCCACAGTGCACACGCAGGTCCCTCCTGGTGCTGTGCCTTGTATGGTTTGGACAAATACATCACGGTGTGGGTCCCCATTACCTGTCACTCGGAACACTTTCACTGCCCTCGAAACCCCCGTGCTCGGCCTGCTCACTCATCCCCCCCCCAAATTCCTGGCAGCCAAAGATCTCTTTCCCATCTCCATGACTCTTCCTTTGTTGGAAAGTCATAAAGTTGGTATACGAGTCAGGGTTCATCAGAGAAATAGGACCAATAGGACACACACACACACACAGGTGTGTGCACGCACACACACGTACACACGCACACACACGTACACACGCACGCACACACACGCACACACGTACACAAACGTACACACGTGCACACATGCACACACAGGTACACACACGCAGACACGCACACACACGCACACATGCACGCACACACACACACACACGTACCCAAACGTACACACGTGCACACATGTGCACACAGGTACACACACGCGCACACACACGTGCACACGGACACACACGTACACACATACACACACGTACACAAACGTACACACGTGCACACATGTGCACACAGGTACACATGCGCTCACACGCACACACACGTGCACATGGATACACACGTACACACATACATATACACACACCATACACACACACGCACACACACGCACATGCACACACATACGCACACATGTACACACACGTACACACACAGACACGCACACACACGTACACATGCACGCACACACACGTACACACGCGCACACACACGCACACATGCACACACACGTACACAAACGTACACACGTGCACATGTGTGCATACAGGTACACACGTGCACACACGCACACACACGTACACACATACATATACACACACGTACACACGTGCACACGTGTGCATACAGGTACACACGTGCACACACGCACACACACGTGCACACGGACACACACGTACACACATACATATCCACACACGTACACAAACGTACACACGTGCACACATGTGCATACAGGTACACATGCGCTCACACGCACACACACGTGCACACGGACACACACGTACACACATACATATATACACACCATGCACACACGCACACACACATGCACATGTGCACACACATACACACATGTACACACACGTACACACACGCACACACGTATACACACACACACGTGTATTTCCAACAGGGAACTGCTCCTGTGGTTATGGAGGCTGAGGAGACGCTGGGCTGCGGTCAGTGAGGTGGCCCCGGAGGCTGCTATCTTGAGAGTGGAAGGGCAGGAGGAGCTCGCTCTTACCTGGTGGAGGATTGGCCTTTCTCTCTGTTCAGGCCTTCAAGAGGTTGGATGAGGCCACCCACACTGCCATGTGCCACTGTGCCAGCTAATTTTGTATTTTTAGTAGAGACAGGGTTTTTCCGTGTAGATCAGGCTGGTCTTGAACCCCCGACCTTGGGTGATCCGCTCTCCTCCGCCTTCCAAAGTGCTGGGGTTGCAGGCGTGAGCCCAGGCGCCTGGCCGGATTCCCTTTTAGCATCTGCTCTGCTGCTCTGTTCATTCCATCAGGAGCGACTGCTGTGCGGCCCCCTGCACACTCCCACGCCAGCCACCCCTCACCTTGCTGCCCACCTGACGGACACCCGCACAGTCCTCCAAGGGTGAACAGTCCTGGCCGAGCACCTTGCCGTGTTCCTGGGCCTCTGGGCTTGAGGGGCTTCAACATCTGGAAGGCCCACCCACATCCTCTGCAGAGAGCGCCAGTCTTCACTCACCACGAGCAAGACAGACATCACTCCCTGTCCCTGCTGGGCCAGCCCAAGTCCCAGCTTCCCCACATCCGCTTCTTCTGCCCACTCTGCAGGGCAGGAGGGAGGTGGCCTCTTTCCGCTGAGGTCCTTGGATCTGGGGAGGAAGTCTTCTCTCCAGGTGCCCCGTCCCCCATGGCCTCCCACGTGCCCAAGGCTCAGGGGCTGTGGGCAGTAGCCGCTCCTGGTTCAGGAGCATCATACCCAGGAGAGGGCATGACTTCCTGAGAGGAGGGAGACTGCCTTCCTCCTGGGAGAGCCTGGGCGGCAGGTGCAGGCTGGGCCTAACATCATGGAGGATTTTGTGCTTTGTTTCAAGTTTTGATGGATGATTTTAAATTTAAGACCTTCATGGTAGACATGTATAGAATGCTTTTAGCTTCTCAGTTTGATTTCTCATTCATTTTGTCATTTTCTTATCTCAGTAAGGCAGCTATTATTTGTCACAAGGAATCGAGACAAACAAAACAGTGAACTCCACTCCGTAAGCTCAAACCAGAAAATGAAACGCAGAACATGGCCGGAGCCGAGACCTTGAGTGTGGGGTCCTGAGCTAGCTCTCTGAATCCCATGTCAGGAGACCCCTTCCCGACGGCTGGATGCGTGCCTGGCTCACGCTCACATCGCCCTGTGGACTTTTCCACACGACATGGGCTGCTCTTCAACACGTTTCTGAGCTCTCCACCCCTCTCTCTGTCTCTCCTTGCAACTAGCCGGATATTCACCACCCTGGAGTTGCCACAGATGATGCTCTGTGTGCATTCTGAGCCAGGTATTCTCCGAAGCACTTACATCAATAACTCATTCAACCTCTTAGCAAATTGTCCCATTTTCCAAGTGAGGAAACTGAGAGACTAATAAGTGAAAGAAGCAAGTCCAAGGTCACAGCGAGGACCAGGGCTAGGATCTGAGCTCAGGCCACCAGGCAGGGGTCTGCTTTGAACCGCAGTGAGCCTATGGCCTTATCAGGTTACGTTCTTCCCTGGTGGCTGCCCTGAAAGCTGCTTTAGGACAGGCCTGAAGTGTCCGAGCCACCCCTCCCCTGGGCCAGGCACTCAGGCTTGGTGGCACAGGCCACAGGGGCTCAGTAAGGCCACCAGGAGCAGATGAGGGCCTGGTCACAGCCTTGTTCTCGCTGGGGAGGGAGGCCTGGCAGGTGGCTGGCGAGAGGGGAGACTTCCTTTCCGACATTGGCCTGCCTCTGGAACTTGGCCCATAGATTGGCCATTTGAACTATCAGGGAACCCAAATGCTATAAAGTTGAACTTCACATACTTAAAATGTTTGGTATGAGACCCTGTAACTGGCAGGGCGGTGGTTCCCGGGGGACCTGAGGCATGGAAGTTTCAGGAACACCTGGAGGGGGTAGCCAGGCCTCTCAGGTCGCCTCAGACACAATCCACAGGCCTAGGGAGAGGGGGGTGCCCATCTTCCACAGCACCCAGCAGATTCTGAGGGAGAAATTCCCAGGACTACTCTGGGAGGAAATATGACTCTTTATTCCAGTTTTCTTGATGTTAATGACAACTAACATCCATGTCACAGGGTTGCGGTGAGCCACAAATTAAAATAAACGTGATGGCACTTTCAGAAGTGTGTGGGTGTCCTGAGACGGCTGTAACAGATGGCGAAAAACTGGAGGAGTCACAAAAGCAGAAATTCATCCTCCAGAAGCTCTGGAGGCCAAACATCTAAAGCCCCGTGTCTGCAGGGCTGCCCTCTCCAGGGCTCTGCGGGAGGAAGCGTCTTTGCCTCTTCCTGCTCCCCTGGGCTGCTGGGCTCCAGGCTTGTGGCCCTATTGCTCCCCCAGCAAAGGCCCCCACCGAGCTGCCCCTGGGCCTCCTGCGGGAAGGGCAGTGTGTCTCTGCACCAGAAAGGACGTTCCCAGAGCAGCCGCACTGCAGTGTGCAGGGAGCGGGAGTACAGATAGCTACACTTTCCTGATCAAATAAAGGCTACTGAGGGCAGTACCCTCACTCATATTGTTCGGCCGTGTGCCCTGCACTGGGTATAGTGGGCTGATGGTGACTCCAAAGAGACATGTGCCCCTCTGCAGCCCCTGAGCCTGTGTGACTTTGTTTAGAAAAAGGCCTTTCCATGATTAAGTTGAGGATCTGGAGATGGGGGTCACCCTGGACTGTCCAGGTGGCCCTACGTTTAAGAACCAATGTTTTTATAGGAGAAAAGCGGAGATTTCACCCAGACAGAAGAGAAGGAGATGACGTGGCCCTTCAAAGTACTGCTGTGGAATCCTACTTGTCTCTCATTCTCAAGCCTTGGGATAGAAACACACATTTTATTGGCCCCATTTGAAGCTGCTCTGTAGCGGGCACACGTGAGACCCACACCCGACTTCGGCAGAGCGGCGGAGCTGCCTGCGTTGTGGATTGCATTTTAAAGGCACTGCAGGTGCTGGCTGATGCAAGAGGGCACTGGGGCGCAGCGGGTGGCATCCTCCGACCCCCTGGTGCAAAATCACTCCGAAGTAACCGCTTCCTGAGTTACGTGGTGAGCTTAGCGTTTTCTAAACGTGAGACTGTCGCAGGACAGTAATGGATGCTTGCAGAGAGGCCAGTGTCTTTCAGGTTGACCTGTGTTTGAGTCCCCAGTCCCCTACCTGTCTGTCCTTCAGCCTCAGCCCTGGCATGGCCCTCATTCTTTGCAGGCGCTGGTTCTCACACGAACCTTCAAGGCGAAAGCTGACCCAGTGGAGCTGAAAGAGGAGACCTTTGCTTTTTTCTCATCAGGAAAATCACCACTGCTGTAATAATTTGCTCCGAGCAGTGGTCTAGCAGCTGTCTAAATGGACAGGGTCACTCCTTGCCCCACCTAAGCCCAACTTTTTCGCGACCGTGAGCTCAGGTTTCCAGTAAGTGCACATTCCTCAGTAACCCAAAGCAGCCCGCAGGACTCGGGGCACTTGGAGATGGATGTTCGTCTCTTCTCACTCTGGAAACTTCAAAGGGCGGATGAGGGCCCGGCCGACACGGCCCCCGTCCTGATGCTTCCTGTGCTCACCGCACTGGGCCTTGCAAAGCTCGGGTTATCCTGCGCCCGGCTGTCTGGCCGGGCAAAATTCAATCCTGCCCTCCGTTCACCTCAACCTTGCACTTGTTAAAAGTAATTAGTGTTTGCGTCCATATCTGAACTTTGATTTGTTTCCAGGATGGAGATGTTGATATTTCTTCTGATGGCTACATAAATCACACATTATTAAGTTACTCCCATTACACTGTTTTAAGTGTTTAAAAGAAGGGAACTCGTGTTAACACAGGCAAACGGTAGACCAGGCCAGGAGCTGCAGCCAGCCATAGGCAGACAAAGCCTGGCATGCAGAGATTCCCCTCTCCTCCTGCCTTCCTGGCCCTGGAGTTCTGTTTCAGGCATGCGATAGAAGGCTATGACAGAGATCAATTTCCAGTTCGCAGGTACGATTCACGGACATGGTTTCCCACAGTCTCACTATATCTCTTAGTGGGGGCATCTGTGGGAAGCATGTTTCTCATTTCACAGAGGAGGAAACTGAAAAACTCAGCCTGGGAAGGGTGGCGACTCGCCACCATGTCACTTACCCAGAAGCCTGTGGATGGATGACGGCTTCCACCTTGGTCTCTGCCCCTGGCGCTGGGGGAGGTGGCGCCGCAGCTCGCTGCTCATAGTGGATCTCATGGACGAGAATTTCCTCAGCTAGGAACACCCGGCAGAGCTCCTGACAGCACCCGTGGGGAACCCAGCCCTCCCCATGCCTGATCTGGACTCTGCTCCCTTGAACACACCCCACACGGGAAGCCAGGAGCAGCTTAGAGGAAAAGAGCTCATGGCAGGCCCAGCTACGGGGAGTGTTAGGTGGGCAACTGGGGGCCCAGTCAAAGCCAATGGGGCACAGGAATTTATCCAGGCTCCTGGTATCAGGCCTCCTGCTGCGGCCCACAGGCCTTGAACCCGGACCACCCTCTCCTTTACACACAAGCCCTGAGGCAGAAGAAGCACTAATGGAGCTGAGGCAAACAAACCCGGGTGCTCTTCCTAGAAGCAAGGCCACCTGTACCAGAAGCCAGGCCCACCCAGGAGCTCATACCTTTATTTTTGCATAAGCCAAATGTGGAGGGTTTGTCCTGCCCAAGCAGCTTAGCATAGCAGTTACTCAGTAGCTTTACAAAGGTGCACAGGTTAATTTACCATGAGCAACGATATATCTTTGTAGTATGATTAAGTTCACATTTATCTAGAACGTAAAGTACCTTTTTCTAGTAATAATTTGAGATTTACTGTGTTTCTTCTCCGAAGAGTTTGCTGATTTTTTTTTCACAATCAGTTGTATGAACTAGTGAGAGATTTAAAAGGAGGAAGACAATGAGGTCCGATGTCTCTGTCAGATCAAGAAAACAATAGTAATTCTTTTTGGAAATAGTTTGTCCAGTTAACATTTGATGCTATTGGTAAATGCTATGTTTATGTAAATGTTTACATAGATATTGGTAAATAGTGTAAGACTAGCTGGCATAGCTGGGTGTGGAGATAGTGTTTTTTTTAGCCTTGACATGTGAGGTTAACATTTTGCTGCTCTTTAGAGAATGCTTTCTGGGGACACTGGTAGAAACCAGGAGACCAGAGAGGAGGCTTCTTGGAGCAGGAACAGAAAATGTGGCCAGGTCTTGGGACAGGAGCGAAGAAGACGGGCAGGCAGGGGTCCCGACATACTCTTTTGCACACACAGATTTGGCTCATACATAAAATATATGTTGACAATTCTCACAACCTTTTCCTAGAGCGAGGAGCATATTCAGACAGACACAGGTACTTTATCCTGTACATAGGAACACAAGGTGTATCTAAAATTACCTTTGCATTAATGCTAGGCATTTTTTTCAAATGTGGAGGGAGGTGTAGACTCTAGGAGTTAAGATCTGCCTAAAGAAAAGAGTATAAGTCTGCCCGTATGCACAATGAGAATTTCAATAGGACTTGGAGTGTTACTACTAAAAACAACATTTATCTGCTGCCCTTCTCTGTAGTTTCGATATGGTCTGTGTTGCCCAAGGAAGAAAAAAGTGATAGGTGAAGTCATTCCCAGTAATCTAATACCTCCAAATGGTTCATACGCAAGTGACTGGGTCTCCTTTCAGGGATTTACCTTAATGATATCATTCCCAAGGAGTCTGGTTTAGATCAAACTAGGTTAAAGATCATGACTGTCAAAAAGTGATGTCATTAGATCCCATTACTAATAAAGGCAGGGTCATCATGAGTACAGAAGCAGTTGGAATTCAGGCTTTATTTACCTTAAAACCTGCACCCAAACTTAAAACCCTAAGTGAAATACAGATGAGGTGAAGTGGTTGAAATGTAATAGCTGAGAGACTGCTGGCATTGACTCGTACAGCTCAGTTTTCAAAGATTTGTCATTTTCTATATGTTTTACATCATCAACTTACATGATTCAGCAGTAGCCTTGTTTATGTCTCTGGCTAATGTATTCAGTCATAACTTACATTTTGTAGCACAAGATATTTTATTAGAAATAATAGAAATTAATTTCTAAAATTCACAAAACACAATGGATCAGAGCAATTTCCATATTTAGAATACCAAGGGTGAAAAGGGACAGCTAGTTTTTGAAAGCTAGCTTTCCACTCATGTGTTCTAGATTGTCTGAAGGCACCCCAGACCTCCAGACCCACAAGAACCTTAGCGGAATAAAACTAATCTATTGTCTTTGACCCTTGTACTGCTTCAGGGAAACAGCACTAAGAGACCGAGTCACTTACAAACAATAGAACTTTATCAGTATCCCTGCTTCCAGGATGGGGGCCTGTTTCTGCATTCCCAGGAGGGAGGAGCGCAGGGTCCTTCCAGGATGGAAGGGAGGGAAGTGACGTGGCTTCATTCATCTGGGGTCACACCCGAGGTTCCTTGCAGCATGCCAAGGAAGTTGAATAGGCAAAAGAGAAAAGCTCCTTTTTGCAGAAAGAGGGGTTTCTGAGCAAATGTCCCAGTCTACAGTGAAATGTGGTTGGTTTTATACATGAGCTTGAGGGGCAGGTCTCTGATTTACACAGGGCACAGAGGATTCGTTGGACCAGGTGTGCCATTTACACAGTGCGCAAAGCAGCTGGCCGCCCCATCCGAGTCTTTTCATTATGTAGATGGGGTTTCTACCTGGCTGGCACCATCCTTCCTGCTTCTTTTCTGCACACGTGGCAACCAAGACAAGGGAAGAGGGCACCTCCATGTCGAACATACCTGGCTTTCAGGTGTCCCTTTCTGCTAGTGCAGGTGCCGGCATTAACGATGCAAGTGTCCAGCTTTCTTATCTATGTTTGCAGCTTGATTTTTCAGGCTGCCTTTTGTTAGAAAAGAAATGATCTGCAGCCTGCTTTTATTGAAAGGAAAATTCACCGAGAACTCTCTTATCCTCACTATCTGCCTAAATAATTTATTTTTAGCTCCTGTACCAGAAGGGTGGAGGAGGACCGAGTGGTGAGTGAAGCCCCTTTACAAAGGCCTTCATGCCCTTCTCTGCACTGTGGCCTCATGGCTTAATCATCTTCTGAAGGCCCTACCTCTTAATACTATCATATTGGTGATTGCGTTTCAATACATGAATTTTGGAGGGAACATACACATTCGAACCACAGCAAGAGTACTTTCTTCTTTATTTTATTTTATTTTGAGATGGAGTCTTGCTCTGTCACCAGACGGGAGTGCAGTGGTGGGATCTCCGCTCACTGTAACCTTTGCCTCTCAGGCTTAAGCGATTCTTCTGCCTCAGCCTCCCAAGTAGCTGGAACTACAGGCACCTGCCACTACGCTTGGCTAATTTTTTATATTTTATTAGAAACGGGATTTCATTTTGTTGGCAAGAATGATCTCGATCCGCTGACCTTGTGATCTGCCTGCCTCGGACTCCCAAAGTGCTGGGATTACAGGCATGAGCCACTGTGCACGGCCTATTTTATTTTATTTATGCTTTTGAGACAGGGTCTTTCTCTGTCGCCCAGGCTGGAGTACAGTGGTGCTATCTCAGCTCACTGCAACCTCTGCCTCCCGAATTCAAGTGATTCTCCAGCATCAGCCTCCTGAGTCGCTGGGATTACAGGCATGTGCCACCACAACTTTCCACTTTTTCTATTTCTAGTAGAGATGGGGTTTAGCCATGTTGGCCAGGCTAGTCTTGAACTCCTGATCACATGTGATCCACCCACTTCGACCTCTCAAAGTACTGGGATTACAGGTGTGAGTCACGGGACCCAGCCAGTATTTCTGTCCTTAAGACCCCTTTGGATATTCTCAATGTATGTTGCATGTTAGATGCTGAGAACTCTACAATAAAAACTGTCTGTTTAACTGCCTTTCACCCAAATCTCCTCAAATTGGGCTGAAAAACTCACTCAGTTTGTCATCTGTTTTATCCTTTTGATCCAGTGTTGAGTAGAATGTGCTCAGGACATGATGCAAGGGTTGACAAACTATGGCCTGTGGCCAAACCTGGACAGTTTAAGAATTTTAAATATATTTTAAATGGTTACGTAAGTACCCTATGTAATAGCCCCAATTTTGCCTCTTGGCCTACAGCATTTGCTATCTTAAATATTTACTACCTGACTGTTTAAGAAAAATAATTCCTGGCCCCTAGATCAGACTACAAGGGGGAAGCTAGGTCATTTGTGCCTTGTAGAAGGCCCACTGCCCTGGCATGGGTGGAAAAAGGTCATCTGTGCCTTATGGAAGGGCCACTCCTCTCGGATGGGTGGGGAAAGGACATCTGCGCCGTGTAGAATGGTCCCACTCCCCTGGGATGGGTGCCGCTCCACTGGCATTCTTGGCGTCAGGCCACATTTCCCACCACGCACCTCCCTTCTGTTATCAGCCTATGTCTTCACCTTACCAGGCTTCTCCCCCTTTGATGAATGCTTTCTTTACCTGTCCACATAATTGGCCAATAAAAGACTGTGACAGCACCCCAAAACCAAAACTTTCCAAATGTCTAAAATAGTAAGGCATCAACCAACTAACCTGATGTATTAATTGTGGAACACTGTACCCAACAAGAGCAGAGTCACAGGGAATGTGCACCTGCAGAGACCACCCATTGCATGAGAATAACGGAAAGTGTGTTCTCTGAGAAGAGTGGTGGTCATGTAAAAAGCAATCATCATAAGATTTCCAGAAAATCTTATGTATTTGGATATCAAATATTTAAAAAGCTAAATAACTAATGAATTAAGGAAGAAACCACAACAGAAAAGAGAAAAAATTTTAATTGATTAATGATACCAAAACACATCAAAATTTCGAAATGCAGCTAAATCAGTCACCAGAGGTACATTTATAGCTTTAGATGCCTATATTAGACAAGACGGAAAGTACAATATAAATTTCTTCTCCTTCTGCCTAAAGAGGTAGGAAAAAATTAAATTCCAAATATAAAGAAGAGAGGCAATATTACAAACAAGAGTGAAAGTCAATTAAATTAAAAAAAATGCAAAACAATGAGAAAGTTCAATAAAGCCAGAAGTTATTTCTTTTAAGTAATACAAATCAAATTAGGAAAACTCTAGCAAGATTGGCAAAGGGAAAAAGAGAACACTGCATTCATGATGAAGCTTTCTGTACAAATTATGAAAAGTAGACATCGTCAGAGACCCTACAGATGCAAATAATAAGAGTAGATAAGGAGCGGTAACTTAGTGGATATATAACAGCAACTGAGTTGCTTATTAATGCAAATAAATTAAGCAACTTAGAGAAAATTGATAAATTAAAAGACACTGAAAAGAAATTGCAAACCTAAGAACCCACATGTCTGTTAAATATGGTAAATTATTAATTACAAATCTTAACGCAGAGAAAACTTCAAACTCAGAAAGTTTTACTGCAGGGGTATGCAATCTTTTGGCTTCCCTGGGTCAAATTGGAAGAACAATGGTTTTGGGCCACACATAAAATATGCTAGCACTAGCAACAGCTGATGAGTTTTTTAAAAATCACAAAAAAACTCATAATGTTTTACGAAAGTTTACAAATTTGTGTTAGACAACAGGCAAAGCCGTCCTGGGTTGCATACGCCCTGCAGGCCCTGGGTGGAACAAGCTTGATTTACTGGTGGTGTCTCTATCGAGCATTTAAGGGAGAAATAATTTCAAGCATAGAGAAGTCTTTTAGAACACAAAGGAAGAGAAGGCACTTCCAGCTTATTTTGTGAGGTCATTTGATAAATCCCTGATAACAAAACCAAAAACTTAAACTCCAGTGTCTCTCACGATCATAGACACAAAATCCTCTAAAAATGCTAGATACTGAATTCAGTAATATATGTACAGAACAATAGGTCCCATGATCAAGATGGGTTTACTTTAAAGATGAAAGGTCTGTTTAATGCACAAAATTAATCAATATAATGTATCATATTAATAGATTGAGGACACAAACAAGTCATATAATCATATTAACAAAATTAATCAATAGAATCTACCATGTTAATAGAGAATGAAAGCAAGTCATATAATCATATTAATAAACATAGAAAAATAGCACTTGCCAGAATGCAAAAGCATTCGTGATGACAGTGTGCACCTGAGCAATTAGGAGAGCCTTCCTTTAATTCCTGATCAAGGCGTTAACTGCATGATCTACAGCAAACATGACTCATAATGGTGAGATTTTACATGCTTTCTACCTGACTTTGAAAACAACAGGTGGCTGTCCATACTCATTGCTCTTCTTTAACATTAATACGGAAACTCTAGACAGGCCAGGACAGCAAAACAATAAAAGACATTCAGATTGGAAAGAGGTAACACTGGAGTTAGTCCCATAACCGTGTAGGTGAAAAATGCTAATGAATATTTAAGAAGATTATTAGAACTAATAGGTGGATCTGACAGTGTTGCAGAATTCATTATTAAGAAATTAAATTCCTGTATACTTGAACGATTAGAAATAAAATGGAAAAAATCAATACAATTCACAATACCATCAAAAACGCCAACTCTGTAGTAATAACAAGATATGTAGGACTCTATACTGGAAACTATAAAATGCTGATGAGAACAATTAAAGGAAATGTAAGTTAAGGACGGATTTACTATGTTCATGTGTTGAAAGATCCATTATTATGATGTCAGTTTTTTCAAAACTGATTTATATCAATGCGATTCCAATAAACATTTTTACAGATTTTTTTTCTAAAAATTGACAAGATTCTTTAAAATTTATTTTGAAAGACAAAGGACAAAAAAGCAATTAACATATTGATACCCAGATTTAAATAGAAAAGCCAAATTAAAGAACATCATATATATACATTCCAGAGAATACAATGGTACAGTAATTACCACAGTGTGGGGTTAAAAAAGTGATTTAAAAATATAGTAATGTAGCAATGTAGCAAATCCAGAAATAGATCCACACTTATTAAATCAAATAATTTTCAACAAGGGTACCAAAGAAACTCAATGGAAAATCAGAAACATGCTTCAACAAATGGTTTTGGAACAATTGAATATGTAAAATTAAAAAAAGAAATTATATTTTTATCTTACGCTATGCACAAAATAAAGTGAAAACATTCAATCTTCCAGTTGAAATCAGAAGAACAGAATAATCTCTTCTCAAATTTAGGGCAGATGAAGATTTCCCAGACAAGTTAAAAAAAAAGGTTGGATCATAAAATAATGATAAATTAAAGTTTATCATAATTAAAATCTTCTGCTCATAAAAAAAAAACATTTTGGCTATAAAGTCACAAAGTGGTGGATGTATTAGCAATACTGCACTTGAAAAATACTTGTATAAAGAACTCCTGCAGCTCAATTAAAATAAATAAACAAACATGTACTCAAGGCTTGAACAGGAGCGCACAAAAGGAGATATAAAATAGCCAATGAAAATGTGATGAATATCTTTAGGTCTCGGGAAGACGCAAATTGAAACTTATAAAATATGACTGTATATCCACTAGAAAGACGGACATTTTTATAGTTTGACAACAATAAATGTTGAAGAGGTTGTAGAACAACTTGAACTTTTATTTATTTGTTTCATGTCTAAAATGTTAAAACAACTTTTGAAAACTTTTGGCAGTTAAAAAAAATTGAAATACATCTATCCCGTAATTCAACAATTAAATTCCTAAGTATTTATCCCAGAGAAATAAAATCATGACTACAAAAAGTGTTATACAAGAATGTTCATGGATGCTTTATTGAGTCTACACCGTAAACGCATCCACTTTAGCACGAAAGCATCTGCTGTGGGTCCTATGCAACGGGGTGCCTTTCAGCATAAAAAGGAACACGGCATTGATGCATGCAACGGTGTAGATGAATATCAATACTTTCATGCTAAATTAAAGAAACTGAACACAAAAAACTTTACATGATTTAATGTTAATGAAATTCTCTAAAATAAGCAAAATTAACTTATGGTGGTAGATGTCAGATACATGTATGTTTGTAAGATGAGCAGAATCGACTAGAAATTGGCATAAAGGAAATTTCTGGGTGATGAATATGTTCTGCATTTAGAAACACATTTATGAAAAATGATCAAATGGTGCACTTAAACTTGAGCAGAACGTTTTGCTGTATGCAAATTATACCACAAATGACACACACACACACACACACACACACACACACACACACTAGTGATGAATTAGTTCATCAGCCTGAGATAGAATTATAGGTCTAAAAGTTCCAGACCCAGCACTGCCCTAGTGTCGCATAATGGTTTTGAATCAGATACTACCTTACGTGGAGTAATGGCTTGGGTTCTGACATTATTCTGGTGTTATGTTGTGTTGTTGTGTTGTGTTATGTTATATATGTCAGCCACTCATTGGTGTCTGCAGTCAAGGCTATGTTTAAACAGTTTAAAACTCCTTTACTATTTCATAAATGCAACCAGATCAAGCACTACCCAGTGTACACTGACAGTTCCAGACCAGATGCTGTCTGTTCACAGTGACGGTTCCAGACCAAACACTGGTGTACAGTGATTGTTTCAGATCAGGCACTGACTGGTGTACAGTGATGGTTCCAGACCGGGCACTGACTGATGTATAGTGATGGATCCAGACTGGGCACTGACTGGTGGGCAGTGATGGTTTCTAGAACAGGTGCTTGCCATGTGTGCAGTGATGGTTCCAGATCACGCACTGCTTGGTATACATTGATGATTTCAAATCAGGCACTGGCCTGATGCACAGTGACAGCTCTGGATCAGGCAGCAGTGTGATTCTGGAGTCTAGGGACTGGAGCAGGAAAGCATACGATGGCAGTGGGAAACAGGCCTGAGATTTCCCCCTCAGTGGAAGGGATCTGGCGTTCTGATGAGCCCCTTGCCCATGTCGTGTTTTTCCATGGCTGCTGCTGATTTCACTTGCTGCTGTGAAATGTGAATAGTCACATCTGTTCTCTTGCGACTTCATTAAGCCACATGTTATATGATGAGGCTACTTTAAATAATTTAAAACTCCTTTAATATCTCAATAATTCAACCTTTGGTTGTTAACTATAGAGAAAAGATGTAACCCAACTTTATATAATTACATCACGGCATATTCTGTAGTGTTTGGAGCTAAACGCTTAATGCGTTAAACACACTCTCATGCCAAAGATAATAAAAAATGTTCTCTAAATGAAACCTCCCTTTCCATGAACCGTTCATCACCCATCACCCTGCAGTCCCCAAGGAGAATAGCCTTCTTTGAAAAACTATTTAATTCAAATAACGAAAAGATATGATGTTGCTAGTGAGAGCAAATAAAGATGGAATAAGGTATATTACCCAGGAAATGTTTGCATAACACACTGAAATTAATATACCATGTGCAGCAGTTGACACAGTTCATTCTAAAACAGATAAATCATTCACAGGAAAAATAAACACCAACTAAAAAGAAATAGATCACCAGTTGAGCCATATATATCAAGAATGAAATCGGATGTGCTCGTTACCTGTTGACACAACATGAATTTTCTGCTGAATCAGACACGTAATCTACTAAATCAAAGTGGGCACCTACTGAGCCAGGCATATCACTTAGTTAGACACATCACTGTGCAATTGCATGCATCCAGGAAGCTTTTATGTATTTCTAACAAATTAGCAGTGCCCAGTATTTTAGAGCTTAGATTCACTAAACCGTAAGCACTAAGAAGTTAATGCACCAGTTGGTAAGATGTATGGATCCATTCTGCTTTATTTTTTCAAACTCAATTTACATGATCTTGCTGCAAATGCATTTATTGGTCTGGATAAACTTGAAGGTGGGCTGTTGCCAGGAAAGGGTGCTGCCCTGGGCCAACCTCACTGGACTCTAGAGACAGAATCATGTCTACTGGACAGGATCTGAGCTGGAGTTTCACACACGGAGACTGGAAGCTGAGACTGGCCTGCTGAAAACCTAGACTTGCTCAAGGAAGCAACCCAGTCACCAGAACCAGGGTGTGAGGGTGAAGTAGGACCCAGGCTTCGTGAGCGACTTTCTTCTCTCTGCCTCAGTTTCCCTCTCTGCGAAGTGGGGACAATCACCTTAGCCTCTCAACATCAGATGAAGTCCACGGTCGACCTCCCACAAGGCTGTAAGAGAATCTGAATCAAGCAACGCCACTGGGCTTCGCGCAGGGAGGGAGGAAGCTGCCCGGACAGACTGAAGGACAGGTGGGTCAGGCAGGAGATGTTCAGGGGTCAGAACCCCGAGCTGGGCACCCCAGAGGCAGGTGTTGCATTGAAGGAAACTGGTTGAACATGGGCACTATGGAGGCACGATAGCTTTGTGTTGGTCGGTAGGGCAAAGGGAGGGCCCTGGAGGGTGAGGGGCTAGTCTTAATAAGTAAGCTACTTCAACCAGTTAGCACTCTTGCCTTCCAGGACAAAGTACTTCCTGGAACCCAGAGTGGAGTGGTTACATCTGGTCTCGGTATTCTCGGCACAGAAAGAGGAAATGGCTTAGCTCAGGGAGGGGAGAGCAACTTGGTCTTTGTCCTCAAAGGAGGACATTAAATACGTTAGTAAAGCGGCCGGGCGCGGTGGCTCACGCCTATAATCCCAGCACTTTGGGAGGCCGAGACGGGTGGATCACGAGGTCAAGAGATCGAGACCATCCTGACAACATGGTGAAACGCCGTCTCTACTATAAATACAAAAAGTTAGCTGGGCATGGTGGCACACGCCTGTAGTCCCAGCTACTTGGGAGGCTGAGGCAGGAGAATTGCTTGAACCCCGGAGACGATGGAGGTTGCGGTGAGCCGAGATCGTGCCCTTGCACTCCAGCCTGGGTAATAAGAGAGAAACTCTTGTCTCAAAAGGAAAAATAAATAAATAAAATAAAATAAAGTTAGTAAAGCTATTAGCTTAATTCCTAAGACACAGTAGGTGCCGACGAACATACTGTCTACTTCACGGCAGCAAGGCTGACTCAGGGAAGCTCATGTTTGCTCGAAGTGTGGTGGATCTGTTAATTCTACTGAATGGCAGAGGGTTGAAGCCTGAGCCTGGGAAGTGTGGGGAGGACTCAGAGCTTCAGGGACTGTGGGGGCACAAGACAGGCAGCTGGGTACCATCAAGAACGCATTTCATGGCCAGGCGCAGTGGCTCACACCTGTGAGCACTTTGGGAGGCCGAAGTGGGTGAATCACGAGGTCAAGAGTTCAAGACGAGCCTGACCAATACAGTGAAACCTCGTCTCTACAAAAAAATACAAAAAATTAGCCTGACGTGGCCTGACGTGGTGGCGCATGCCTGTAGTCCCAGCTACTCGGGAGGCTGAGGCAGGAAAATTGCTAGAACCCGGGAGGTGGAGGTTGCAGTGAGCCAAGATCACACCACTGCACTCCAGCCTGGGCGGCAGAGTGAGACTCCATCTTAAAAAAAAAAAAAAAGGTTTTCATAGATGAGGAATGTGTAAGATGTGCTCAGATCCGTTCTGGCTTCTCTTCAGGAAAAGGTATACATTTCTCAGCCTCATCAGAATTGCTGTTGCCTTTAACCCCTGGAAATACAAATTAATGTTGTGTGGTCATTATTTCTTATGAACGCCCAAGCTGTTTTGCTGATGGGAAGCCAAGCTGCTCCCTGAGACTCCCGGCTGAGGTCACCTCCCTGGAGCCTGTGTCCATCCTTGGCAGGCGTCGCTATGTGGGTACTCAGTGATGGCGCCTCTCACCTTGGAAATCATGGTCATGATAAACGTACAGGCCAAGCCCTCAGGGAGCAGGCTTCCCTATCCAGAAAAAAAATGACATTTAAATGGGAGATCGCAGCTTTTCTCTAAGATCGTGTTCTAAAAATAATGGTTTGGACATGCTTAGGGCATCTCATGATCAAAGAATCGTTTTAGTAATATATGCAATTAATTCATTCAATTTCTTCTAGAAGTAGACAAGACATATTCCAACAGACCGTGTTATTCCGTCTGCATGTTTAGGACAGCAGTGTGGATTTGGTGTGCTGTATGTGTGCACAGCAGCCTTCATCCTAAAAGCAAAAATCTAGGGACTTGAAGCAAGTGACAATGTATGCGTATTTCAGGACGAATTATGTAATAGTAGTTGAGATTTGCAGAGTCAGGCACTGTGACGAAGGTCTCTGTGCTGTCTGCGTGAGTTCCCTGTTGTTCCTGTAACAAATGGCCACACAGGTAGAGTCTTCACACAGCACGAGTTTCTCCTCTCCTGGAGTCTGCCGGTCAGAGTGCCACGTGGGCTCCCTGGTTTCTCTGCTCTGGGTTCCTCAAGGCCAAATTCAAGGTATCAGCCAGCATCTGGCGGATCTGGAGAGAACACATTTTCTGCCCAGAAATGTTGCTGGCAGCTTTGGGTTCTCTGAGCCCGTGAGCTAAAGTTCCGGTTTCCCTGTGGCTGTCGGCGGGGAGCCCGCAGATCCTCATGGCCACTGCACCCGAGGTCACACGGCCCCCTCCATCTGCAGACCTAACGGTGCCTCCAGCCCCTCTCGTTCCTCGACTTTGTCTTCCTTTCCCTCCGCTGCATCTCTGTGATTCCCGCCAGAGAAAGTTCTCTGCTTTAAAGGGCTTGCTGTGGGTTGCATTTTGTCCCCAAATATTGACGTGTGTTCCCCAGGGCCCGTGAATATGACCTCATTTGGAAATAAGGTCTTAGTAAATGGTCAAAATAAAATGGGCCATTGGAGTGGGCCCTAATCCAGTATGACTGGTGTTCTAATAAAAACAGGAAATTTTTGGATGCAAACACACGCACGCACACACACACACACACAGAGTGTCATGTGAAGGTGACGGCAGAGACCAGGGTGGTTCTTCCACATGTCAAGGGCCAGTAAAGACGACCAGTAGCCAGCAGAGCTCAGGGGTGGCCTGGAGCAGATTCCTGCCATGGCCCTGGCCCCGATGGCACCTTGACCTCCACATGCAGCCTCTGGGGCTGTGAGGCAGCACACCTCCGGTGTTTCAGCCTGCAGTCTTTGCTACAGCAGCCTAGGCCGTAGCCTGCACCCCCCACCGAGCCACCCAGCATGCTCCTCTCACGTGAAGGCTCAGAACCTTAATAACACTGCACAGCCCTTGTGAGTATAACACGACATATTCACAGGTTGTGGGGATTGATGAAGCCATTCTTCAGGGGGCTCCTTTTTACTCTAATGTATTCTGTATTAATTTGATCCTCTGAGGTGGGTCTATCTTGTGTACCATTTTCCAGGTATGAGAACCAGGGAGAGAGGCTGCCATGACCATAGCAGCTTGACTTCCAAGGCAACTGACGCGCAGGGGCCCTCTCAGCCGCCAGGTCCTGCTTGCGCTGCAGGAGTCACAGGCACATTCCCAAGGCCTCCCTCCCACTCTAAGTTCAACATGGGTCTTCCTTTCCCCCCGTGAATTTTGGAATGAGTTACTTACATAAACTCATCCTCAGGCTAAAGAAGGCTGTGTTAAATCGAGAGCAAGCAGACTTAAAAAGAATGAGCAAAATCCCAAAGCATCGACCTTGCCCTTCCTGACATGATAAGGGTCACCTGTGCACAGGGAGATGGCTCTGCTCCAGGAAGACGAGCCAGCACCTACAGAGGATCGGCCTGGTCCTGGCCCAGCACCGTGGACCCAACCAGCTGGCTCTTCCTGTGGCCTCCCACTAAAGAACACAAAGGCCAAAGACATTTGTCTCTGAGGGATTTAAAATCTGTTTTTAAAAGAAAACCATCCATTAAAAATAAATCAACACAGAAAACACCCAAGGAAGCATATACTACATGTGAAAGCAAAGCCATGAGAGCTTCCAAGCACTAATTTCGGATGTGCTTGGCCCAAAGAGATTCCAGGGAGGGGGTGGAATTCCGTACTGTATTTGTTCATGAAGAATGAAACTCAGAGGCCCCAGCGGACACGTGAGCTTTGGTGCGCATGCATGCACGCTTTCTCCCTCAACCCATTCTGTTAATTACCTAGAACTTCTCCACGTTAAATGAAGATCAAAATGAACTAAGCGGAGTCTGTCAATCATTTTCCTCTCTGTACCCAGCCTTGGGAGCCTACCCCTCTACCTTTATTCAGATACATATATTCAGAGTCCCCACAAAACAGCACGTTGCATTATCCTTGGAATGAGGCCACTAGAACCTTTGATCACACAGGATCTTCCTGCATTCTACCCTTATCAACACATTTCTCCTGAAACAGAGGACAGCTGCTACCAATTACATTTCCATAATGAGGTGAAACTCATTTTGTAAAAAATGCATTTATCATTTAAGGTTGTGTTTCTTTGCAGTAATATCACCAAACAAGCAAAACAGGTTCCAGGGTTCTGTGCATTGCTCCCAGCACTGGTCCACGTATGGGCTCACGGTGGAACCCCATGCTCGCACTGGCACGCAGATGAGAAGAGCAGGCAGTTCCCTCTCACCTCCTCTGCTGAATGAGGTCACATGTGCCCTTGAGGGTCAACTTCAAATTTTTGAATAATCACTCCATAAATGCCAAGCTCTGTGTTATGATGAGTTAATCCAATTTCTTGGAAATGCCCGGGTTCTTCTTGATGCTAGCCAGCCTTTTTTCCAAGGTCAGCTACGTCAGCCATGAGTGCATTTATCCCCTGAACTGGTGCCACATAGGTGCGTCACAGCCAGAAGGCTGAGATATCCCACCTCATTCTCAGAGGGTGACCAGCAGCCTGCGGGTCTCCAAGCCTCTCCTGGTAAATCTCTCCATCTGCTATGCCTTAGCCTCTTCATAGGTAAAGAGGGGATAGCACAGAGTTCCTTAGGCAAGGTTTGCTCACAGCCGAGATGCTCCTTACCTTGTGTGTTAGGGAATGAGTTCTGTACCTGGGCAGCAGGCGGATCACCTGCTCTGCCTCCTCCTGTGGCCCAGCCCCTGGACGGTGGGGTAGTTCTGGGAACATGCTCTAGAAGACAGTCTGGAATTCCAGAACCATGTGGAGTCCATGGACCTGGGTTCTGGTAAGGAAGGCCCTACCCACCTGACAACAGGCAGGTGCACCTGGGTTTCTAGCTGCAGGGGAATGTGAGGCTGTAGCCAACTCCCTTCTGCTGCTCAGACCAGCACTCCTGGTCTCTGGGGAGGGACAGTACTAGGGGGAGACAATGGCAAAGGGGACCCCTCCTTCACTCTGAGCTCGAAGCAAACACCCAGAGCTACTCAAATGGGGCTCAACTGTTTCATGACATCACTAGAGAGAAACAACAGAGCTTGGAGGCGTCTTCACGGAAATTCGGACATAAATGAGCCACGTTCAGCTCTGGGTTCTACAGTTTTCTTAACCAGCACAGCCAAACGGATATTTCTTTTCCCATATTAATGACTTTTGAAGTAGCTAAGGTGCGAATATTCAACAAGCCTGTCTGGGACTGTGAGGCTCAGCCTCATGCACCGTTGTGCAATCACAGAAGCACGGGCCTTCTCTCTCTGCGGGGTGAGGGAGGAGACCCGCGCTGGTCAGCAGGGAGCCGCCCTGGGAGCACGCGGTGAGGCCACCTCAGTCACAGGCACTCCAAGCAGACCCTTGTCTCTGTCCCTCATCCTTTGAAAGGACCACGGCGACGTGGCCTGAAAGTTGATTTCATAAAATACTGGTTCTCATAAGAGGGCAATAGAAATGTGTGATGGTTCATTTTCTGACTTCAATCAATTACCTGAGGCATCCTTATTTATGTAGTCATACAATCTATCATCATTTCTTTTTCATGGTAAAAGTGAAATGATTCCACTCTGTCTTTGTCCTATTTACGGATAACGGAAAGAGCCGGTTTCCGAGGAGGGAGAGCGGGATTCGTGCTGCGGCCAGGCATATGGGGCCCAGGAGATGCCTGCACACAGTTCCCTGGCACAAGGAGGCCTGGCAACCTCTTTTCACAGTGGGAGGTCTGGGTATGGACTCTTGTAGATGGAGTTATTCAATACAAGACTGAATCCACCACCAACAAAACACCTCTTGCATTGTGCTTTCATTCTGCCCTAACTGGGACTTTCTGGGCTATAATCTTCCTTCTGTCACAGTAGATAATCAGGCAGACATGAGCAGGGCAGGAGAGACTCCCTCCTAACCAGGAATGTCAGGTGGCCATCAGATGATGGTCAGGTGGTTGTTAACTGTCTCTCTAAAATAATAACTGGGGGCAGCCAGCTCCAGGGAAAGGCAGTCTCCCTATGGACAGAAAAATCCTGAAACTGGTGATCAGCTGATTCCCAATAAGATCCCATGCTTGAGCGGGCTCAAGCATGCACACCAAGAGGCGAAATGGCAGAGTTTAACTTGTGTACAAACGACCTCCTGGGGCTATTCTGCTGGTAAAGGAAGAACGCCTCAAGTGAGCCCTTGTACAACTCTGGGGAACACATGGCACAGGCTCCCCTCCCACGTGCCGGCAGGCCCCGTGAGTTTTGGAATGAGTTACTTACATAAACTCATCCTCATGCTAAAGCAGGCTAAGCGTGAAATCATGAGCAAGCAGACTTAAAAAGAACGAGCAAAATTCCAACGATCGCTCTTGCCCTTCCTGACATGATGAGGGTCACCTGTGCACAGGGACATGGTTTTGCTCCAGGAAGAAGAGCCAGCGCCCACGACGGTCTGTGCTTGCAGAGCGTCCACCAGAAGGGAAGGATCAGGGGAATGGACACAGACCCCAGAAATATGCCTGCGTATAAAACCCAAGTCAACATGTCAAACCACAGGTGTCTTTCAAGTCACCCGCTCGACCTTCTTCCAAGTGGACTTGACTTCCTCTCATTTCTGCTCTAGAGCTTTTTAATAAACTTCCACTCCTGCTCTAAAATGTGCGTGGGTTTCTCCTTCTGCCTTCTGCCCCTCAGCTGAATTCTGTCTTCTGAGGAGGCAAGAGCTGAGGCTCCTGCATACCCGCAGGGACCCGGGCCGGTCACTCACACACCGGTGCCAGTAATGCGTTTTGGTGCCATGTGACTCCTGTAACTTCCACCACTAACGCTTTCACTGTGGACCAAGCGCAAGGTAACCATGAGCCCCAAAGGCTAAAACATTGGTGAAGAGTATTGGACAGAGAGAGAGAGAGACAGAGAGAGAGAGAGAGAGAGAGAGAGAGAGAGAGAGAGAGAGAGAAACAATATAATTAGCCTTTATTACATTATGCCTCCTATGGAAATTCTGTGCGTTGACTTTGGAGTTACCGTTGATATTTACACAAGCTTACTCTTTTGTTGAGTTGTGTTCTCTTTTGCAAAGTTGTCTGAGGCTCTTGAGCTGCAATGGAACACTGCCTCATTTATCTCACTCCAATGAATGGAAGCATTTTTTACATCTGTGCTCTTCGCTTGAGGGCAGAGTTTCTGGGGGGAAACGGAAGTCCTGAAGTTCAGCGAGTGGCGAGTGTGGACGGAGCTGTTTCTGCCCTCTGGAGTGTTTGCCTCTTGGCTTCTTCCCCATTGCAGCTTGTCTTGGAGGTGGAGGCCTGTCAAGCTACAGCTTCAGGAAAAGCATGGGGGCACCAGGCTTTGAGATCTAAATCAGGCTTTTAAAATGTATGGCAGAAGCAATAACTGTGAAAGACAAGGCTTTGTAAATGGTTTGAGCATTGCGAATTCCGCTCACCTAGGAGTGAGGCTGGGCACCTTTCTGCCCTCCCCCACAGACGTGGGGAAAAGCAGGAGGAGCCCATTTGCTTCTCCCTGGACTAGAAGAGAGAAGCTGGGCTGGTGGGGGAGCTGGTGGGAGCCTAAGTATTTTCCCAGGCTGAGTGTGTGGAGGCTGGGGATGGGGGAGCTGAGAAGCGGCCAGCTGGCGGTGAGAGGATCAGAGCTCTGTCCGTGCCACGAGACTGGATGGGCGAGGGGGCTGTGGGAGCATACCCTGCTCCCTGTTTTCCTGCAGCCTTTGTGGGTCAGGGGGCGCCCAGCAATCCTGTGTCCTCCGAGAGGGACGTGGGCATTGGCAGAAAGAATCGGCCAATCTGAAGAGCCTCACGTCCGGATGGGACCAGGCCCAGGGCACTGTGGACATGGCTTGGAGTCCCCTGGGCTTCCTGAAGGGATAGGCACTGCAGACACAAGGGTACAGGAGCGTCGAGCACCCCAGGGGTCCCCCTCCCTGACACCTCGATGAGGAGCGTTGAGCACCCCAGGGGTCCCCCTCCCTGACACCTCGATGCTCAAAGCTTGGAACTCTAATGGTGGGAGAACAGGAGGGTGGTGAGGATCCCCTGACCTAGACTGAGCGAGTTCACCCTGAATTGAATAGGAACTCCTTTCAATGATGAGGTTAATTGAAAAGGTGAGGTAGAATGCAATCTGTTAGCCAGCGTGGACCTTCCCAACAGCTTGCTGTGGTCAGTTCAGTTGTCGGCTCACTTGGTCAGCTGTTCTGAGCCCCTTCGCCTCTCAGCATGAGCCCTCCAAGGGCACTGCAGGATGCCTGGTCTGGGTGGGCTTTAGTGCTAACCAGTAACAACAGGAGAATTGACTCAACAAATCAATAAAGCATCTAAAATGAAAAGTTTCTGCGTAGCACCTAGCGAAATGAATTGAAGTGCTTTAGTTCAGATATTCTAACTCACTCAGTTTCATTAGTTCATTCTTAATCATTCTTTATATTCATTAAAGCAAATTCCCCAAGAGACATCCCTTTCAACAGTTAAAAAATGATCTTCACCAAACTTTCCCCAATTCAGACTTCACAACAATGCAGATTGTCTTGGTTTTTTACAATAAATTATTGAGGCTTCCTGATTTTTGCTGTGTACATAAATATAACGCAAATTTCAGCTTAGAAATACACAAGTTAGCAGACTTATTTTTGGCTTTCTTTAAATCTATTACTTTAAATTAATGTATTAATTTAAATTAATGTGTCATTAGACACATCTAATGTGTCATTAGATGTTTACTTTTGATGAAATGTGTTTGAGACCAGGGACAGTGGCTCACACTTGTAATCTCAGCACTTTGGGAGGCCAAGGCGGCAGATCAATTGAAGTCAGGAATTTGAGATCAGCCTGGCCAGCATGGTGAAACCCCATCTCTGCTAAAAACACACAAAAACATTAGCCGAGTGTGGTGGCACACGCCTGTAGTTCCAGCTGCTCTGGAGGCTGAGACAGGAGAATCACCTGAACCTGAGAGGCGGAGGTTGCAGTGAGGCAAGATTGCACCACTGCACTCCAGCCTGGGTGACAGGGCAACACTCTGGAAAAATGAAAGAGAGACAGAGAGAGAGAGAGAGAGAGAGAGAGAGAGAGAGAGAGAGAAGAGAGAAAGAAGAGAGAGAGAAAGAAAGAGAAAGAAAGAAAGAAAGAAAGAGAAAGAAAGAAAAAAGAAAGAAAGAAAAAGAAAGAAAGAAAGAAAGAGAGAGAGAGGAAGGAAGGAAGGAGGGAGGGAGGGAAGGAGGAGGGAAGGGGGGGAGGGAGGGAGGAAATGTGTGCAATAACGATTTATTTGGACACCAGTCCCTCTACAGAAACATCCTGCAAAAAGTTGCGACTGAGAAGCCGCCGCAGTCATCAGCCCATTCCTAAAGTTCTAGCCAAGAGCAAATGCGTTCCTCTCCTACCCGACTGAGGAGCCTGGCTGAACTTATTCAATGTTGGCTGTGATTTGGGCTGTTCTTTTTCCCACGTACCAAGGACCCTATTGACGTGATTTATTTGGTTGCTTATAAGCCATAAGCCTCTCTTACCTGTTTCTAATCCGCATTAGTACCTCGGCTGCCCTTCCCCGACCCTCTTTCGTCCTTACCCTGGCAGCGTCTTCCCGTCGGAGCAGTCAGCCCGTCTCCTCCCCACACGGCCCTTCACGGCAGCAACTGGCACTCGCGTGCACATCGTCTCTTCCCCGTTTAAAATTTAAAAACTTGCAAAATAACACATTCGAATAAAGCTGCTGACACTCAGGGGTGATGAGTGGAATCTCACAATGTAAAGGGGCCAGAAATAAACGGGCAGGAGCCACGTGAGTGAGAATTAGAGCCCCTGAATTGCAGGAAGTGAGGCAGGCGTGGCAGCGTCCTGTCTAGAAACACCCACCCCTTGCCAACACGTCCAAGGGCAGAGAAGGGACTCGGATTGATCTCGCAGCCCATGTGCTTACTCGGACCTCTGAGTGGAGAGTCTAGTTTTGGCACTCATGCCTTTGTGTTACTCTCTGAGGTTACTTCAGTGTACACTGACATTAACTCATTTTCTCAGAAAAGCAAGGTCTGGGATCTGCTCTAAAATTGTCCTTCCTTCCAGGTAAGCATGACAGGATCGCTTCCCGCCCTCAGAGCACAGTCCTCCAAGACCCACACTGAGGCTGTCCTGCCAACTTCATCCACGTCATGAGCACATCGTCACGTATTTCATGGGTGCCTCCAGAGAGGAACGCTCACTTTCAGGAGACGTCATTGTTAAAGCGTTTGTTAGGTATAGAGCACACTGAAATTGCTCCTTCAACTGCGGTTAAAAAAAAATATAGATATATTTGTCCCCCTTGAATTGAATCTCGGTCTCACTGATGAGGGTTGGGAAGGTCTCGGGAATCTCCCAGCCCCTGACACCCCCTTTCTCCTATGCTCCTCATCCCCGCTACTTTCTGAGGATCCTGTGAATTCCTTGAGGAGTACTTCATTAGGCACCACGGGAGGTACAGCGGGGAGGATAAGTATCAAAAAAGAAAAAAACTGGAGGGAGTTCTGGAGGGTGATTTGAAATGAGAGCCTGGCCGCCCTCTAGAAGAATCGTGCATGTTCCAACACCCCCTGTGTGCCTGCCCTGGCTGGGAAGGCGTGGGGATGTTTGTCACTCAGCTGAATGTGGCGTAACCTGACTGGTACATCTTCATAAAACAAAATGTCGCTGACATGGTTTGGCTGTGTCCCCACTGAAACCTCACCTTGAACTGTAGCTCCCTTGATCCCCACGTGTGGTGGGAGGGACCAGACAGGAGAAGATCGAACCACGGGGCGAGTTTTCCCCATGCTGTTCTTGTGGTAGTGAGTAAGCGTCATGAAAGCTGATGGTTTCATAAAAGTGCGGTTTCTCTGCACTCACTTCTGCTCGTGGCCATCATGTGAAGAAGGACATACTAGCTTCCCTTTCTTCCGCGATTGGGAGGCCTCCCCAGCCCTGTGGAACTGTGAGTTCATAAAGCCTCTTTTTCTTTATAAATTACCCAGTCTCAGGTATTTCTTGATAGCAATGTGAACATAAATTAATAAATTATGTTATTTTCCTGAAACCTTGCAGTGACTTCCACGCAAAGTCCCAAAGTCAGTCCTAGGCGCCCCCCAGCCTGGCCGGTGTTCACAGCCTCACCCAGACCTCGTCTGGACTGGACCTTAGTTCATGACCTTGTGTACTTTTGCACTGGAGCTGTGAGGGGGACCTGCGGGAGCAGCATGGCAGGGTGGGTGCAGAGGCTCTGCCCACTCGCTGTTCAGTGTGGTCGTACAAGATTCCAGGCTCAGCAGAGACACAGGAGTTTGTTTCTCTGTACACAGCCTGGTGTGGAATGCCATCAGAGACCTTTTGCTGGAGAAACACAGCAGGATGGTCAATGCACTGGGCGGGTCTGTGGGCATTTGCTGTATTTTTCCCTATACTTCTCTGCAATAGATAGTTGACATATGTCACCTTTCCTGCGTTTACTAGGTATGTCCACACAGACCACGCATCGCGCCTCATGGACCCCAAGGCAAACCCCTGCGGCAGGCTGTCTCCTCCCTCCCACCTGCAGGCCTCTGCCTGGTTCTCCCCACCACCTCTGCGCCTTCTCTGCAGCCTACCTCAGAGCCCTGCACACGACAACAGTGGGAATTCCTTCCCCGCTCGTGCCCAACGTGTGGTTGTTACCTGGAATTTGCTGCACTGCACCGATGAATTTCCATGACTGTGTCCTTTGCTAAACTGGGGGCTTCTCAAGACAGGGCTGACACGGTTCATTCATTCCTCAAAGTTGGCTTCCTCCACATTCATGGGAGGAGGAAGAAATCAAGCCTCAGGGCACAGGACGGACCTGGAAAGACGAAAGGAGGGAATCCAGACGGGCCGTTTCCATGAGATTCCGAGGGCAGGGGGCTGGCCGCTTAGGAGGCTGTAGCCCTCAGTGGCAGGGTGAAGGAGGTGGTGATGCAGGAACCCCACTCACCTGGTGGCAGGAGATGGGGCTTTGAGACAAATGCCTTTGGTCTGGGGAGATGTAAACAGGCCCCGAGGAAACTGGCTGTGTTGTTCTTACATTTTTAACTTTTGTTTTGACTCCATAGTATTTTCAGCCCCTCATGAAAGTCCATACAAAGATATTGGTTTTGCCTTGGGCAATTTACTTCTCAAAATAAAAGGTAAAAGACATGACATCCACAGCCCTCCAGACAGTCAGGGTGATTCCATGCACAGGAAAAGCTCAACACCAGCCCAGGGACAGGGGCATGGGGCCCTCACATACACACAGATGGAAGAGCTGGGGACACTTGCCTGAATTCGCTAGAGAAGTCGGGGCCGTCCCATAAATACAGATGGAAGCACTGGGACACTTGTCTGAATTCACTGGAAAAGCACCCTGACCTCCAGTTTCTCTCTTTTATCCTTACCTGGCTGTCCTGCGACTCTGTTCATCAGGCTAACACATTGAATTCTGGTAGGAAATAAGGTTTCTATATACAGTTTTCATCATGCTGTCTTAGCCCTAAAATCAACAGTAATTTAACAGTACTCTTAATGTTACTGCCCTGTAGACCTAACCCTCACCCTCACCCTCACCCTCACCCTAACCCTAACCCTAACCCCAGCCCTAACCCTAACCCCAGCCCTAACCCTAAGCCCTAGCCCTAACCCAACCCTCGCCCTCGCCCTCACCCTCACCCTTACCTGTTTCTGATCTCCAGGAACCACAGAAGCGGGCCACAGAACCCACATTTTCTGTGTTCTCTGTAGAGGTATAGAGATTACAGTTGGACTTTGAAAGGCTCGTTTTTGGAGCTTTTTGATAAAGGCACAGCCATCCTTTCACTCTACCCACAGCCCGCCCATGGAGAAGGCATTTCCTGGTCCTGGAGGGAAAATGGCACATGGACACTGAGAGCCACATCTCAGCACTTGCTGATTTGGGGGCATGCCAACGTCTACTGTATTGAACAGTTTCATCGGACTTTAGAAGGAAGATATGGTCCCGCAATTATATGAAAGTACCCAGGAATGGGATCTACACAGAGCAATGCTGAGATGATTGAGTGTTCTAAGCCTTTCATTGTCCTCAGTACTGAATACGCTAGCTGATTTACGCAGCCCTCCCTGCTTAAAGCTGCCTGTTCACCCCACCCTGTACCTGGACCTCCAGCTTCGTTTTCCATCCCGGCCAGTATCTCAATATGGGACACGCTGTCTCCAGGGCACCTGACCTGCACACCATGACCCAAACTTGTCCGACTCGTTTGCGATTCTTCTGTCTCCTCCCGGACCGTCACCAAGGCATCTTCTCCCCTCCTGCTGTCTCTGCAGAACTGACCCGGCTCGGGGCATCTGTTGATTTCAAAAGCTCTCTGTGCTTGCTCCCTCAGAGAGCACAAAGGTGGGGCAGAATTGGACTCAGGATTTCTTAATTCCAAACCATGTGCTTCACTCAGATCAAATGCCTCTGGAATGCAGAGTCAAAGAAAGCCATTCACGCCTGTGTTTAGTTTCAGATGGGTGCAGCAAGCAGGTTGCACTAATGCCTGCCTCTTCTGCAATCCAGGGTGTAATAGTAGCGGAAGACAAGAGTATAACATTAATGGAATATAAGACTATCTGTTCAAGGTCTGACTGAGCCTTGAAACACACAGATGTGTGCACTGAGTTCAGCAAGAGCGGCGTGTGTGTGTGCATGTGTGTGCTGGAGGCAGATGAGGGCGGGGAGCTTCGTGGGGCAAGTTTACAGGAAGGACAGGGAGAGCGGAGAGAGGAATTAGATTCACGTTTCTCTTAATGTATCCCCAGTCACCCGCATTGGGCTGAAAGTGCATCGTCAAATATTTAAAAAGAAAATAATGAGTCTTATATTCGAGCTTCATGAATGAAAGAGGATTAAAATTGCTGAGCAGACCAAAAGAAGCAAGCACGAAAAAGGAAGACTCCTAATTAGTTAATATAAAACATGTGAATCCAATTATGAGAATCCTGCAATTCGGGTTCAGTACTCCTTCCGACCAGATGAGAACAAATATGTCTTTAAATCAATACGGCATCTCGGAGCCTCTCAGCCTCACCGGCCACTGCCTGTGGCTGCAGAGCGGCGTGAGGGAGGCCCCTGGGAGAGTGCTGGCCTGCCTTCAGGTTGAGGCTTGCTGCTATCCTCTCCTCAAACCCCCAGGAGATTGCTAAAGAAATCAGAGTAGCTCATTAGCATAAGGCCGGCTAAAATCTATTGATTTTTAACTCCATAGAATATTCCATTTTCATTACCATCTGCTGAGTTCTATCTATCAGGGCTCCAGGCTTGCCTGCCCCCTGGTTCACCACGAATCTGTGCCCTAATGAGAACACACCTTGAGGAAAACGGAAGGAGCTGGTTTGCTGTCAGCTATTGTCACAGCGTTCCGGGCATCCTCCTTCTGAATTCCAGCTTGGTGTTTTTAAAAAGGAGCAGAGTATTTAATCCTCAATAATTAGGCTTTGCCCGAAAGGACAAACTCATTTATATTACTGTCAATTGAACCCAGTCCCTCAACGGCTATATGCAGCGTTTCATTGTAATATTTTAAACAACTTAGTAGAAATGAGACATTTAAGATAAAAATGTCGAAGCGGTCTTCCTCTAAATCTGAAGGTTGCTCGAAATTTAGAAAACGCAGTTATCCGCAAAAAGCAGGTACAAAGTATAGATTTGGTCGACTCTTTTGACAGTGTTGGGCTCATGCAGACTCTGAACTGGGGGGAAGGAGTCTGTCACAAGGAGTGTGTCCAGCCCAAGCGGGCTGCCCTTTAGAGCACGTGGTCACATGTGTGACACCCACAGGCCTTGTGTGCTCAAGTGGGGCGGGGGTGCCTGGGAGGGAGGACAGGGGACTGTGTCATTCCCTTGTCATTTCTGCCTGCTCTTGGCGATTCCTTTGAGCTTCCAGGGTCGGTCTCCTGTTGCAGTAAGCGTCAGCTTTCACTGTCTGCAGACAGACAGACACACACAGGCGCACACAAACATTCACACTCACACACACAGACACACACACATTCACTCACACTTGAACACACTCACACTCATGCACACACATGCACACTCACACACGCACTCACACACTCACACATATAGACACACACACACACAAAGACACAGTCACACTAAAGCACGGAAGATAAAAAACCGCAAGAGGGAAGGGGCTGCTGGAAGGACAGACGGTGCCCTGCGCCCTGTTGAAAACATGGTTGAAGGCCTGAGCGTGGGCCGGGTCTGCAGGAGGCCCCGGAGTCCCGTCCCCCTGTCTTCCTCTGTCCTTTGTCCCACTTACTGTACCTCCCGTCTCTCAAGAACCAGGTCATGGCCGCGCTTTCCAAAGCGTGCAAGACCCTGGGGAGCCGTGTCTCCCAAAGCTGGTTTCCTGCGCCCTGGTCCAGGGCTGTGCTTTGCACCGGGGGTGACAGCTGAGGCATTCGGAGTGCATTGTGCCGCCACAACCCCTTGTGGGGGTCAGATGCTTGTCACCAGGGCAAAGGCACAGAGGAGCCCTGTGGCCGGAATGTCAGGCAGTCAGGCTGGAGGCAGGTTTGTTGAGGAGCTGATTTGGCCAAGGTCTCCCCAGCGGTCCCCACAGCCTCACTCCTGTCATGCCTGGACTGGCACTGCCACGGCAGGTTCGAAGCAGCGTGCTGCTGTGTTTGCACCAGCCAGAGCCGCATGTGTGCCCGGGAGGTCCCGGCCGTGAGAAGGTCCTGAAGCTCCACGCAGGCTCCGTGTCAAGCTCTGGAGCTGTGGGGCTGTGTGGAGCCGAGGCTGCCCGCCTCAGCACCTCCCAGAGTGTGGAAGGCTGGCCCCTGGCATGGGCATTGCCCAGGCTCTCCTAGCGGTGACTCATTTCTGGCCGCGCCAGAGGGAAGGTGGG
The DNA here is from genome assembly GCF_048565385.1 of Saimiri boliviensis. Lineage (NCBI taxonomy): Eukaryota > Metazoa > Chordata > Mammalia > Primates > Cebidae > Saimiri > Saimiri boliviensis. The sequence goes on from NC_133449.1 coordinate 299,013,989, forward strand.
CTGCAGCCTGCGTCCATCCGTTTCCACCCCGGGATGGCAGGTGAGCAGCTCACGGAGCTGGCCGGGTCCCTCGCAGCTCTGCCATGAAAGAGGCGGCTCGGTGCCAGTCCTGCTGTCCGCACCACGCGTCTGAGTCACGAACTCTCTGCCCCACTCTTGAAGCGGTCACTAGACAGACTGACAGGAGAAGCAGAGACAGCGATAGGTCAGAAAAACATCGGCAATCTCAGTCCCCCGGAAAACCTCAGCGATCAGCAGACACAGCAGAAATACAAACCAAAAATGATCAATATTTGAAAATCCAAGTTGCCATACAGTGACACCGTTAGAGAAAGCCGCAGCCCCAAATGGTAAACTTGCTCTCAGGGAAAGATGGCCTGGATTTTCAGGGACTGTCGGTGGCCCTGGCCAGTGGCCTACAAGGCAGTTTGAAGGAACTGTTGTTTGGAACGTTCTGCCTTTCTTATGAAAGAGAGTCCCCTCTTACGGCAGTGGGCAGGCCACTCGGGACTGGGGCCCACTGCCTTCCCTCGCTGCCCCGAGGAGCTCTGCCCCTTGCGCTTTAGCGAGGACAGGCATCACTTGTAGCTTTAACGTGTGAGGAGCCCCCTGCAGCCCCACCGCTCCCCTCCTCTGGGTGTAGGGTGGGTTAGGATTCACTGGTGTCGGGTCTTTAGCCCCGTTGGTGAGTTAGTGACTGAAGCATCCTACTAGAGCCCAGCAAAGCTACTATCCACAGGTGTTCTTGCTCCATGGTTTCACATTATGTAAATGAGTATGTTCTTAATTTCCCTAGAGCTGAAAAGACTTGTTATCTGAGCAAGCTACAGACGTCGTAAGCGGGTTCTCACCCTGCACCGACTCTGCACAATACCATCGCAGACTTTCAACGTGAGCGGAGCGTGCCGGGGACCAGCTGGGGGGAGGCCAAGGTAGGCCACCCACGGAGCCCATGAGAGGGTCTCTTCAACCACGGGAGGAGCCCATGAGAGGGTCTCTTTAACCACGGGAGGAGCCTGTGAGAGGGTCTCCTCAACCATGGGAGGAGCCCATGAGGTCAAACCACTTGGGAGGAATTCAGCTCAGTAAGCCGGGAACCTCAAAGGATTCTGTTAAGGAGCTCAGGATTTGTAATTTCAGTAGCCTAAGCCTGTGGTTCTATTTAGTCCACATCCCGGGTCCTGGGACCAGAATTCAGATGAGGTCTCTGTTCCCTGCTGCACATGGCTGCCACGTCTGCTACAGTAGGCAGGTGGGACGAGAGAATGGAGGGTGACTCCCCAGAGAACTCTAACTGGGACAAGCAGGAACTCCCGGACCTACTGGCTGTGAAGGCCCCTTCTGACGGCCTCGTGTGAAACAAGGTTCAGCAGGGTTTCTGCACTCCGTTCCAGTGCCGTGAGTTGAGAGACAGGTCTTGATCATTCTCTAAACCGGAATTACTAAACATTAGATGCAGAGATGAAACTCTCCCTTTGAATACATAGAAAACATTCCCTTACCTTTCTCTAAAGAAAATGAAAGAAGAACAGATGAAAATGTGAAAACAGGAGAATTTGAGCGATTACCCTTTCTCGTAGCTCAATCTGTTCATGAACTCTATGGGCTAAGCCACGGGTGTTCCCTGGGCCACACTGGAAGAAGAAAAATTGTCCTGGGCTTGGGCCACACATAAAATACACTGACAATAGCTGATGAGCTAAAAACAAAACAGAAAGTCTGTGCATAATTTTTGTGATATCCACCACAGATAAGGAAACAAGTCCTTGCGTTCAAAGGGTTGAGCACGGTGGGACTCTAAGCCTTCCTGTAGGAAATAAAAAACATGAAAAGATTTGATGGTTTTGGTAAGATGATAGGAAGACAAAGAAAACTCCAGTAGCAGCTGGGAATTCTGCAGGAAGGAGATCAGATGCCGACAGCCAACCAGCGAACTTGGCGGAGACTCCAGTGATGGGCAGAGAAGGGCAGAGGGTGGAGGAAGCTGAGAGGCCTGTGCCAGGACACAGTGGGGAAGAGGGGGATCCTACTCCCCTGGGGGAGGAGATCCGGGCAGGGCTGGGCAGAGTCTGCCTGTGTCCATATGCACTTAAGAAGGGTCTGCTGGGGTGGCCGACTGTCCCAGTTTGCCTGGGATTGTTGCAGCATTAGCACTGAAAGTCCATGCTCTGGGACACCTTCCATCCTGGGCAAACAGGAAGACGGAGCTTCCTCGTTATGCCCTGATCCTGATGAAGCAGGAGCTCCCAGGGTTCACATTTGAAACTGCATGGGACGCGTGGAACAGGGGTAAACAGTGTCCCTCCAAATTTGTGTCCACCCAGAATCTCAGAATGTTACTTATTTGGAAAGAGAGTCTTTGCCAACATAACTAGTTAAGATGGCGTTACATGGAGTTGGTATGAGTCCTAATCCCACGGCTGGCATCCTTTTAAGAAGATGGAGAGACACAAAGACACAGAGACACTCAGTGGGACAGCATGTGACAGGAGCTGTGTCCACAGCCAGGGAATACCCAGGAACAGCAGTAGCACTGGCACCAGCAGAGGCGAGGAAGGAGGCTTCCCTCGGGTCGTCAGAGGGCCAGCCCCACCGACACCTTGATTTTGTACTTCTAGGCTCCAGAGCTGAGAAAGAATAAATTCTGTTTTTAAGTCACCCACTTTGTGGCATTTTTTTTTTTTTACATCAGCCACAGGAAACAAATACAGTCATCTGATTTTATTTTCTTTTTGGTCCTAATCAACTGCTCATTTCTATCTTTTTGTGGTTTCTCTTAATTCTCTGAAATAAAAGCAGATTGGGCTTGCAGAGGCAGGCATGTTCAGCTTGGATAGACCAAGTAGCTGTGAGGGCCATACCTGGTGCCCAGAGGAGACGCCCTCTTCTTGCAGCCCTGGGACAGAAGAGCTCCCTTCACATGCCCAGGAAAACACACATGGTCAGGGACCTCTGGAAACGGGCTCTTGTTCGGTCAATCATCAGTCCTTTCTATCTGCAGGCATCCCTCAGGCATCCCCGTGGAAGAGAAGGAAATGCCCACAGCCTTCCATGAGCGACTGCAGGGTGCCGCAGGACTGCCCCCGTGGGGAGGGTGCTGCATTCCCCACCCATGTCTTCTCCAGCCTCTGATACAGAACAAGCTTGTCCGACCCATGGCCGGGGACCAAATGCAGCCCAGGACAGCTCTGATGCCGCCCAACAGCAAGTCATGCATTTTCTTAAAAAGTGACTTTTATTGTGATTTTCTTTTAGCTCATCAGCTATTGTTAGTGTTGGGGTATTTTATGTGTGGCCCAAGGCAATTTCCTTCTTCCAATGTGGCCCAGGGAAGCCAGAAGACTGGCACCCCTGACAGTCAGGGTCCCTGGGGACACGGAGGGTGGCCAATCTCTGCCCACCACCACCTCTCCTCTCCAGACATTCTCTGCCTTCCACCTCTGCTCTCCAGACACCTGAGCTCCACCCCCAAGCACAGTCCCCCCACCTCTGGACACACTCTCCCCCCACCTCCGGACACTCTCCCCCCAACCTCCGGACACTCTCCCCCCAACCTCCGGACACTCTCCCCCCACCTTCGGACACTCTCCCCCCACCTTCGAACACTCTCCCCCCACCTCCGGACAGCCTCCGCCCACCTCCGGACAGCCTCCCCCCACCTCCGGACACTCTCCCCCCACCTTCCGGACACTCTCCCCCCACCTCCAGACAGCCTCCCCCCCACCTCCGGACACTCTCCCCCCACCTCCGGACACTCTCCCCCCACCTCCGGACACTCTCCCCCCACCTCCGGACAGCCTCCCCCCCACCTCCGGACACTCTCCCCCCACCTCCGGACACTCCCCCCCCACCTCCGGACACACTCTCCCCCCACCTCCGGACACTCTCCCCCCACCTCCGGACACTCTTCCCCCCACCTCCGGACACTCTCCCCCCCACCTCTGGACACTCTCCCCCCACCTCCGGACACTCTCCCCCCACCTCCGGATAGCCTCCCCCCCACCTCCGGACACTCTTCCCCCCACCTCCGGACAGCCTCCCCCCCACCTCCGGACACTCTCCCCCCCACCTCAGGACACTCTCCCCCCACCTCCGGACAGCCTCCCCCCCACCTCTGGACACTCTCCCCCCACCTCCGGACAGCCTCCCCCCCACCTCCGGACACTCTCCCCCCACCTCCGGACACTCTCCCCCCACCTCCGGACAGCCTCCCCCCACCTCCGGACAGCCTCCCCCCCACCTCCGGACACTCTCCCCCCACCTCCGGACACTCTCCCCCCACCTCCGGACAGCCTCCCCCCCACCTCCGGACACTCTCCCCCCACCTCCGGACACTCTCCCCCCACCTCCGGACACTCTCCCCCCACCTCCGGACACTCTCCCCCCACCTCCGGACACTTTCCCCCCACCTCCGGACAGCCTCCCCCCCACCTCCGGACACTCTTCCCCCCACCTCTGGACACTCTTCCCCCCACCTCCGGACACTCTCCCCCCACCTCCGGACACTCTCCCCCCACCTCCGGACACTCTCCCCCCACCTCCGGACACTCTCCCCCCACCTCCGGACACTCTCCCCCCACCTCCGGACACTCTCCCCCCACCTCCGGACAGCCTCCCCCCCACCTCCGGACACTCTCCCCCCACCTCCGGACAGCCTCCCCCCCACCTCCGGACAGCCTCCCCCCCACCTCCGGACAGCCTCCCCCCCACCTCCGGACAGCCTCCCCCCCACCTCCGGACAGCCTCCCCCCCACCTCCGGACAGCCTCCCCCCCACCTCCGGACACTCTCCCCCCCACCTCCGGACACTCTTCCCCCACCTCCGGACACTCTCCCCCCACCTCCGGACAGCCTCCCCCCCACCTCCGGACACTCTCCCCCCCACCTCCGGACACTCTCCCTCCACCTCCGGACACTCTCCCCTCCACCTCCGGACACTCTCCCCTCCACCTCCGGACAGCCTCCCCCCACCTCCGGACAGCCTCCCCCCCACCTCCGGACACTCTCCCCCCGGACAGCCTCCCCCCCACCTCCGGACAGCCTCCCCCCCACCTCCGGACAGCCTCCCCCCCACCTCCGGACACTCTCCCCCCCACCTCTGGACACTCTCCCCCCACCTCCGGACACTCTCCCCCCACCTCCGGACACTCTCCCCCCACCTCCGGACAGCCTCCCCCCCACCTCCGGACACTCTCCCCCCCACCTCCGGACACTCTCCCTCCACCTCCGGACACTCTCCCCCCACCTCCGGACACTCTCCCCCCACCTCCGGACACTCTCCCCCCACCTCCGGACAGCCTCCCCCCCACCTCCGGACACTCTTCCCCCCACCTCTGGACACTCTTCCCCCCACCTCCGGACACTCTCCCCCCACCTCCGGACACTCTCCCCCCACCTCCAGACACTCTCCCCCCACCTCCGGACACTCTCCCCCCACCTCCGGACACTCTCCCCCCACCTCCGGACAGCCTCCCCCCCACCTCCGGACACTCTCCCCCCACCTCCGGACAGCCTCCCCCCCACCTCCGGACAGCCTCCCCCCCACCTCCGGACAGCCTCCCCCCCACCTCCGGACACTCTCCCCCCACCTCCGGACACTCTCCCCCCACCTCCGGACACTCTCCCCCCACCTCCGGACACTCTCCCCCCACCTCCGGACACTCTCCCCCCACCTCCGGACAGCCTCCCCCCCACCTCCGGACACTCTCCCCCCAACCTCCGGACAGCCTCCCCCCCACCTCCGGACACTCTCCCTCCACCTCCGGACACTCTCCCCTCCACCTCCGGACACTCTCCCCCCACCTCCGGACAGCCTCCCCCCCACCTCCGGACACTCTCCACCCACCTCCGGGCACTCTCCCCCCACCTCCGGACAGCCTCCCCCCCACCTCCGGACACTCTCCCCCCACCTCCGGACAGCCTCCCCCCCACCTCCGGACACTGCCCCCTCCACCTCCGGACACTCTCCCCCCACCTCCGGACACTCTCCCCCCACCTCCGGACACTCTCCCCCCACCTCCGGACAGCCTCCCCCCACCTCCGGACAGCCTCCCCCCCACCTCCGGACACTCTCCCCCCACCTCCGGACACTCTCCCCCCACCTCCGGACACTCTCCCCCCACCTCCGGACAGCCTCCCCCCCACCTCTCCTCTACAGTTCGGATTAGCTGCAGTGAAGTCCCAGGCCCCCGAGTGGACTTTGCCAGGTGGCAGATGAGGTCCCCACTCCGAGCAGGGAGGAGCATCTGCTCTTTACCTGGTTTCTTCTGTCTGACTCAGGCGGGGAAATAGAAATAGAAATGGAACCCATAGGTTATATGTGAACACCTACACACGTAAACATGTGTAGGAATAGTTTTTTAAAGAAATTTATTTGAAGGAATTGGCTCACTTGGTTGGTTGTGGGACTGACAAGTCTGAAACCCGCAGAGCATGCCCGCAGGCCGGAAACTGAGGCAGGAGCTGTGGCTGGTCTCCAGGCCCCATCTCTTCTTTCCGGGGCAGCCTCAGTAATATCTGAGAAGACACAGTCATCCGTTCTAAGACTGAACTTCACATACGAAAGAAATGTTATTACTTTTATTAAGATATAAAATTTTTAAAATAAAGAGTTCTCCTGGTTGTTTCAAGGAGAGGCAGGCTCTTCTGGGTCATGGCTGGCACTGCCCGCACGTGGGCACGGACTCCAGCACTTCTCCTTTCCTTCTTCTGTCTTGGGATGAATCCATTTGGAAACCAGCTGTTGAAAAAGCTGTACGTGGACGGAGGCTAGTGTGACCTGCCCAGGAGCGCCTCTGCAGATAAGAGGAGGCCGCGCTCTGGGGCCGGGTTTGTGGGTTTAATGAGGGGGCTTTTTGAGTGCGTGGGTGATTGCCGAAAGTTCAACAATGATGCCTGAAGGTGGGCAGCCACTGCCGAGCGACAGCACGTTGTCCGGCAACGCCGCCGGGCTCCGACGGGAAAAGCCTCCCAGGGCACGTCCCCGTGAAGTAGGTGGCAGCTCATAGGACACGGCTTGTTTCAGACCCGTTAGAAAACTGATGACTTATTTGCATAGCATCATGCTCGAGGCACTCAGCCAACAGTCCCGCGTTTCATGCTATCTGTGGATGTCCACGCAGTACCCAGCCCAGGCACTGAGAAGGCCCGGAGGTATTTGTTTTAGCTGAGCAAACAGTGATTTCCATTAGGAACCTCATCCAACTCTTTGGAAACCTTGGAAAAGGCACACGCAAAATACATTTTCATCTTTATGACTGCCAGGAGCAAAAAGACAGGTGCTTCTGCTAACAGAATAATTCTGAGTAGCTACAGAAACATTTTACCAGACTGATTGGAAGGGACAGTGATAAGTAGATGGGTTTAAGTATAGTTCAGATACAGCTAAAGATATGGGTATAAATATACGTATAGACAGTGAGAAAGAAAGACAGATAAATGTAAAATTAATACAATTTATTTTATAAAATGGACCATTTTGTTCTCAAATTCTCATATTATCTTGCAGAAATATGAAATTAAAATTTTCAAAAATGGAAAGATCAGCCTAGCTACTGAATACCTATTTATATTTTTATGATACAATGTGATAATTACTTATTTATCCAGGTCTGTTTAATGTGTTTACTATCAATGTCTACTTCATTAGAAAAAACTGTAAGCAGCAAAAAGAAAAAGGGCATGACTATTCTCTCTGTTTTCATAGAAGTTCAATACCCTCACTGTTATTTACTGTTTATAATATTGAAAACATTAATGGTAAGTGTATATAAACTACAGTTTTACTTTGTTGAAAGTGAATATGAAAATATAATGTAAATTTTTCTATGCTTATGAGAGATGTTACATAAAAACTGAATTGCATCATTACTTCTCATTTTGAAACTGTGTCACCAGCTCATGACACTAAACTGAGAATTTTGTGGCTCATTCTCATTGATGATGAGGTCTGTGGACGCGTACCTGCCACAACACATCCGTGGACCTGACACAGGTGTTTCCCCCCTGTGGTAACTTTCTCCTTCACAACGGCATCTCCTTTGCACTGCTGCAACGCTCCTGTATTTGGAAAGGGTTGCCTTTTACATTTAATATTCTAAAGATAAAAGAAAGTCCTCCTTGTTGCTTCAATAAGCCCTACATGTTTTATCTCTTAATTGCCCAAAATGTTAACACAATTTTATTTTACATAAAGCCAATATTTATTCTAGTGTGAATATTATCCTGGGATGTGTGGGGTAATCTATGATGCCCAGGAGGGGCAGCTGCAAGGATGATTCGCACAGGTGTGTGTGAAAGCCAGCCATGGATACCCGTGGATCGGGTCTGGCTTTTCTTTGCATCCTGCCCTGAGGAGTAATGAGACTCGCCCCTCCAAGCGTGTCTCTGCCAGAAAATCTGAGTCCCTGATACTAAGTCATCTGTTCCAAGAACACTCATTTCCAAAGATGGCACGTTTGGCAAGGTGGCCTTCATGCCTGGTAGTATGTGGATAAACATGACTCTGAAAGAAGTTCATTTAAACTGATTTTTAAAAGCATCAGGTTAGTTTTGTTTTTTTTTTTTTTTTTTTTTTTTTTGTTTTGTTTTTTTTTGAGACGGAGTTTCGCTCTTGTTACCCAGGCTGGAGTGCAATGGCGCGATCTCGGCTCACCGCAACCTCCGCCTCCTGGGTTCAGGCAATTCTCCTGCCTCAGCCTCCTGAGTAGCTGGGATTACAGGCACACGCCACCATGCCCAGCTGATTTTTTTGTATTTTTAGTAGAGACGGGATTTCACGATGTTGACCAGGATGGTCTCGATCTCATGATCCACCCGCCTCGGCCTCCCAAAGTGCTGGGATTACAGGCTTGAGCCACCGCACCCGGCCAGGTTAGTTCTTTTGTGTTCTCTTCCCTCTTTGCTTCATAAAATCAGTTCTGGCAAATGAACTTTCTCTTGAAGAAGGTGTCACAGAGGCATCTCCTCCATGAGACGAGGTGAGATTCAGACTGTTTGATAGCAACCGGGGGACCGTCCAGAGGAGCTCTTGGCAGCATCTAGGTCATATTCCTGACTTTTTTTTAAATTTTTTATTTTTGCTCTAAACCAACTGTGTATAAAACAGCTGTGAAAGCTTTGTCATATGAGAGCACGTGTGTACTTCTGCAGTCTGGCGTGCGGGTCCCAGACCTGTAAGACTGTACATCTTCTGCTACCACTGGAAAAAACATCTCCTCTTCTCCTTTCCTGCATGCAGCCTGGGGACCCGCCAGGCTGGGGGCAGGTGTCTGGCTTCCTGTCCTGTGCAACTGGACTGTCAGGCTCACCAGCAGCTGCATGTCCCCGCGGGGCTCAGTGGAACAAGGAAGCGAGTTTGTGTCAGCAAGATGCCTTTAGTTTTTCACCCTTCACTTCCTTAGAGATGGAACAAAGAAATTTCTGTCTTAGAATTTAGGGGTTTTTTCAAATTGCATTTTAGGTTTGGGGGTACATGTGGAGAACATGCAAGATTGTTGCATAGGTACACACATGGCAGCGTGATTTGCTGCCTTCGTCCCCTTCACCTATATCTGGCATTTCGCCCCATGCTATCTTTCCCCACCTCCCCAGCCCCCCGTCCCTCCCCCATTTCCTTCCAACAGACCCCAGTGTGTAGTGCTCCCCTCTCTGTGTCCATGTGTTCTCATTGTTCAACACCCGCCTATGAGTGAGAACATGCAGTGTTTGATTTTCTGCTCTTGTGTCAGTTTGCTGAGAATGATGGTTTCCAGTTTCATCCACGTCCCTAAAAGGACAGGAACTCATCATTTTTGATGGCTGCATAATATTCCATGGTGTGTATGTGCCACATTTTCCCTGTCCAGTCTATCATCGATGGGCATTTGGGTTGGTTCCAGGTCTTTGCTATTGTGAACAGTGCTGCAATGAACATTCATGTGCATGTGTCCTTATAGTAGAACAATTTCTAATCCTTTGGCTATATAACCCGTAATAGGATTGCTGAGTCAAATGGAATTTCTATTTATAGGTCTTTGAGGAATCGCCACACTGTCTTCCACAATGGCTGAATTAATTTACACTCCCACCAACGGTGTAAAAGTGTTCCTATTTCTCGACATCCTCTCCAGCATCTGTTGTCTCCAGATTTTTTAATGATCGCCATTCTAACTGGTGTGAGATGGTATCTCAACGTAGTTTTGATTTGCATTTCTCTAATGACCAGTGATGACGAGCATTTTTTCATGTTTGTTGGCCTCATCAACAAACACGAGGCCAACATACATGAGGACATACATGAGAATTTAGTTTTTAATCAGAATGCTCACACTCCATTCAATGAATGTGCAAATTAAGCAATCTGTGAGACTTGAGGCAAAACATAGCTTTAAGAAACTCGAGACAAACACATCCTAGGAAGTGAGACGTTTCTGGCCTTCCTGTTCAGCTCCCTGCCTGGGTGTGGCCACCCTGCCTGCAGGGCCATGAGAACGGGTTTCCGGATAAACGCAGGTAGAGGTGGGGCCTCCGGACATGGGCACTGTTAGGGCAGCATCCTCACTCGGCTGACGGGGCTTCCCGCTGGGATGAGCGCATCCGACTGTGAGGTACAGGGCTCACTTCTCATCCTCTGATGACACTCTCCGCGGTCTCGTTGTTTTAGGGAATCATCACCTTTTCACGTGTTAAAATTCACATGGAAAACATTTCACTAACATGTCTTAGTGAAAACAACTAGCCGGAAAGTGGGACCTCTGACCCTCAGGGGCTGTCCGTGGTCAGGAGATGACATCTTTACTCTTAAGGCCTTTTAGGGCATTTCTAACCATTTGTATGGATTAATATTTCATAACTTATTATTTAGTAGGGGCTTTCCAAAGAGGAAATGAAATTTACTTATTTTAAAAAAATATTTGCCATTATACAACATCATTTAATGTTATTTTGAAGAGGAAAAAATTCTGTTTTATGTGTAATTAATATCTGGGTCCTTTGGATCCTTTTCTGAAATCTAAGATAAAAGGATGGTGATTTTTTTCTTGTATCTCGAAGAATTTAACTATTTTATCATTCTAGAAACTATGTTATCATTAATCATTAGTTACTTTCAAATGTGCTTTTAAAAAAACAAACACCAAGAGAATGAGAATAAAAGAATGATATAATCATGTGAACGGATAAAGGATAGTGAGATAAATCCTGCTTGTTTCACTCTCCTTTAGTTTTCTTTTTGTATTGCCCAAAATATTAAAACACCTTTTTCGAAGATGTTAAAATGTCTTGAAACACATTTTTTTGTAGTTTATTTTTAGTTTTATTGAACATATTTGAAAATTCAGAACTTTTCAGATTCTGCCTATAATGGTAGAGAAAAGAAATGAACACGGAGGATATTTTACAATCCTTAGACAAATCAGAAGGTTAACACAAAGACACATGTATCTGCTCCCTAGATCCTGATGATGGTCATGAATCTGATGTTATAAGTGAAATCTCAGAGTATGCTCTTTAGATATTCTAGACTAATTTTCTCAAACTCAAGAATGTTCACATCAGCAACATATTTCTATGGGCTAAAAGGAAACGATACTTTGATCCACTGAGTCATTCAGTAGGAAGGGCCCCATCCCACAGTTGATTGGTGCAGCTTCCTGTTTTGCCACATGGAAAGGTGACAGTATTATTTCAACTTCTCTGATGTTTGTGCAGCAAAATCTACTTAATATGGTTCCTTAAGTGGACAAAATGTAGCTAAGCATACGAAGTGATTAGAAGGAAGCAGATTATGTAAAAATTTTTAAAAAGGATTTATTTTTCTAATTATTGATTATAAAACTAAGAATGAAAATTATTTTTAACTATGGAGCAAAAAACGCAGCTGTACTCTCTTTTCAAAAGTCAAAGAATGAAGCATTGTGCTTTGATGTTGGCAATGAGAAAAGCCACACTTATGAGGGGAATTAAAAATTATTTCAAAATGTTTGGAATCTGAAATCCAAAGTCAGTTTTTACAAGGAAATTGCACTCCAGATTTATATGAGAAAGTTTATAGAACTTTGCTCATTTCACATACATAGACTTTCAAGCCTGGAAAATATGAAATAAAAATTTGGGTTTGCCTTGTTAAAATTCTTCAACGTTTTTTAAATAAAAAAGTAGTGTTCCTTTACTCATATCATTGTAAATGATTTGTAAAGTAACTTAAAATATGAAATAAAATGAAAAGCATCCATTTTCATTTGCCCAGTGATAAATGGTAACGAGTATTGTTTTTTTTTACATCCTAATACAGTCAGGGTTCTTCAGAGAAAAGGAACTGATTGGAAAGAGCTTTATTGTAAGGAATTAGCTCACCTGGTTATGGACACTGAGAGGTTCCAAGCTCTGCCTGGCGAGCCAGGGACCTTGGAGAGAAGGTGCCGTGCTCCGGTTCAACTCTGGAGACCTCGGAACCTAGAGAGCCAATGGCTGAGAACCAGGCTGAGTTCAGGCCCAAAGCAGGATAAGACCAATGTCCCAGCTCAAAGACAGTCAAAGTCAGACAGAACAAATTATTTTCTTCTGCTCAGGCCCTCAGTGGCTTGGATGAGGCCCATCCACATTGGGGAGGGCAACCTGCTTGACTCAGTCTATCTATCCAAATGTTAATCTCACCCAGAAACACCCTCTCAGGCACACCTACAAATAATAACTAACAAAATATCTGGGCACTTCTTGGCCCACTCAAGTTGATGCTAAAATCAGCCATCACACCGGTTTACGGCGCCTGGGAGGGAGCTTGTCGGCCTCCACCTGTTCCCTGGAATATTGATGCTTCCGCAGGTGCAAGTTCAGAAAAGGTGTGTCTGACACATATTAGAAGTGAGTTTCTCAGCAAGCTGGTTCACTTTAATGATACTTTATAGCTCTGTCCCACTGAAATGCGTTATCGAATAGCTGACTAGTAAGTGACCGGGGTTAGGGATTTGGCGAAGTATAATGGAGCTCACGTCGTGAAAGACGTACGTGACAGAGTAAAGGTGACCGATAAGACTCCGATTCAAAGGAATTTGAACAACACTGAGTCCCAAGTAGTTACTCAATATCTACCCGTTGAAGAAAGGGAAGAAGAGTAGAAGGAAAGGCGAGAAAGCAGAAAGAAAGGAAGGAGGAAGGAGGGAGGGACGGCAGGCAGCTCCCGGACACGATCATTTGTTAATTCTCCGGTAAAAGGCGGACACGTGAACCCCGGGTCAGGAAAATGTAAACCTACTCAAAGGAATGATCCAACAGGTAGCAACTTTTGATCTTTGTTCTTTCATGAGAGATACAAACAGAAAGAACTATAGATTGAGATGAACGACATACGTGAATGCGTAGAAGACCCACAAAGTCCCTGAGGGGAATGAGGATAGTTGCCCCTATTGCTGTCTTGAAGCCCAGTGTCTAGAGAAACAGCCCTACCCTAGTCCCAGGGTCCTCTGCCTCCCGACACAGCAGAGATCACCGTTTGAAGTTCGCTGGGTTCCTTGGCTGCCGATTGACTGGGGACTCTGGTCGTTCCTGGGCCACCAAGGGCTCCAGGAACCTTTTCTGTTGTCTTCACCTGAATATGACCAGCGAAGATTGCTTTCTTATCCCGAAGTTAGTGTGCGTCTCCTCTTCCGAGAGCCTGGGGCCCTGCTATCACAACAGCTTTGAGACCTGCTCCCCTGACCTTGGGCCGCCCACCCTAGGAGACGCTCCGGGGCTGGGCTGGTTCACTCCCTGTCATTGCTCCTGTCCTTTGTTTCCTGGGGCTTCTACGGTCCATGGCTCCAAGGACCACCTTCCCGTTGTCCTGCCACCATTTTTGCTTAGGATTTTCTCACCCTGCGCTGACTTTATCCTGCATGTATTCTGCAGAGAACAGCCTCCACCTGTCCTTGGTTGTCACTGCTGTTTGCAACCATCCTCTTGTTTTTCAGGGACGCAAAACAGTGAACAAGACAGAGCCTCAGAAGTTACGCAGGTGCCTGGATGGCAACTTCCAAGTCCTTGGAAAATGAGGTTGTCTGGACGGAGACTGCAGAGGCAGGCAATCTGAATTCTTCCCCGTTTGGTTAAGGGTCAGGACAGCTGCTTGGGAATCCCAAGAGAGGCGTGTCTGAAGTCAAGAGACCCTGTGAAGAAGAACTCACGGGCGGTGCTCAGGGCCAGGGGCCAGACACACTTTCCAGGAATCAAAGGAGCCTCTCGCCAGCACGGGATCCTCCCCAGGCCCTGGAACTCCTCTGCATCCCAGTGTTCACATGTTCTTGTAACATGTACAAAAAAGTCAGTTTTGTATTCTTTTTCATGTGGGTGGGATCCCCCAAACTCTCAAACTTAGGCCTTACAAAATCAGGACTGGCCTCTGGTCAGGAGGCTTGGCCCGTGGGTCGAGGGAAACTGATTTGCTGACTTATTTTCCAGCAAAAACCACTGGATGTGTCTGTCCAGGAACCACGACCGACATTCTAACACTTGATCTGATGCCTTATTGCTGGCCAGATCTCCGGCCCATTCCGTTTCCTGCGTGGGAGGTGAGTGAAGGAATCCACTAAACAGAGGAGGAATCCCATCGCTGGGATGAATCACTGTGATTCTGCAAGACCCTTGAAAGGATCCCAAAGCCCACAGATACCTCTGGGAGGGGTCTGGGCAGTAGAAGGCAGGTGGGATTTCTTCTTTCCCCATCTGAGTTTTTCTGGACTTCAGAGTAGGAGCCTAGCGGTGTTCCTGGGAGAACCCTTTTTTTTTTTTTTTTTTTTTTTTTTTTTTTTTTAAGTAATAGGCTTCCGTTTGGATCTCTGAAGTTCTAAGGAGAATAAATGGAGCTTTGGGGGAAACTTGAGAGCCAGAAAAGTGGCATTCTTAAACCTCGGTCTCCAACACCTCTCCTTTGTTATTTCTCTTCCTTATCTGTTTACTGCAAACAAATGCTTTCTTTCAAAAAATAAAATAAGAAAAAATTATGCTATACACATAGAGCAAACACTTGCCCATCAAAATGTTTAATTTAATTATAGAAACATGAGTTTATTTTTTAAAAAGCAGTAAAAATAACCAAGTAAATATTTAAAAGCTCAATATGAGGGGCAATCTCTGTACGTTTTATTGTCTCTCATCTTCTACTGGTGACTGCCACAGCCTGGCTTAAAAGTGACCTGCACATTTAATTTTCATCTCCAAGGCAAGGCAAGGTACGAGGTTAAGTAATATACTCTCATCCTCAAATTCACCTCCATCTGCAGCCTCCGAATATGGCCTTATTTGGAAATACGGTCATTACAGCTGGAATTAGTTATATGAGGTCGGATCAGATTAGGTAGGCCCTAAATCCAATGCCAGGTGTTCGTCTAAAACGCCATGTGACAACATGAGGACATGGAGACACAGAGAGGAGAAGACCACGTGACGACAGAGGCAGGGAAGGGAGTGACACGTCCATAAGCCAAGATTTCTAACAGCCACCAAGGGCTGGAAGAAGGCAGGAAGGACCCTTCCTTAGAGTCTTCAGGGGAGCAGGGCCCTACCCTCACCTTGACTTTAGACTTCTGGCTTCCAGAACTGTGAAAGAACAAATGCCCGTTGTTTTGGGCCACAATCTGTGGGCATTTGTAGCAGAATCCCCAGGACTCTAATAGAGGCTGACTCAGTAACTCCCAGGGCCAGTGACCAGGCAACTCTGCCTGCCCCTTTAAGAGGTGTGGGGACCACAGTGTCCATAGCCCATGCCTGGTCACGCAGAACAGCCCACGGGCACTGGGAGACCCAGGTCCAGGCGGGCCACTGGGGAGAAGCGTTGGCGAGCAGATGGTGCTGGGAATCATATGCCTCAGTATTCTTCAGGACAGAAAGTGCGGATTCCATTCGAGGAAGGCTAATTCAGTTTAGAGGCTTCTGTTCAACTGAGGGAAAGCAGACAAGCCCGTCAGGAAGCCGAGCCTCCCTGCCTTCTGCGTGGTGAGAACAAGAGGCTCCCAGGTGCTGGGACAGGTGACAGACTCTGCCTCCTGGCCGGCCTGGGCTCACCCTTGCTGGGCGTCCTCACCTGCAGAATGTGACAGTCACAGGATCACAGTGGAGCTGCAGTGAGGTAAGAAAGGCCCTGAAAGGGGATAGAGGGACCCATAATAAGCGTTTGTCAAAAATCATTTGTAAAATACGGCTGCCCGAGGACCCTCCAAGCGAGGAGGGCTGCCCTGCACGGGCAGGCCTGGAAGGTTGGTTGATGCCTAGAGCTTCACTCATTTGCAATTTCAATTGCCAGGCTCGGGGCTTAGAAGAGAAAAGGTTTGTGCAGACTGGACTGCGTGGACCAAGTATTTTTTTTTTTTTCTTTTTCTTTGTAAGACCGAAGTCTTCAAGGAAGCTTGATGCTGCATCTTTCCCTTCCCAGCTTCCCCCAGGGTTGTGGTTTGCTTAATGCGCTTAGTACTGACCTGCAATAGCTGGAGGGAACCACTGAGTGGGCTAAGCCCCCAGCTTTGTATGTCAAGAACAGGGTTCCCTGGAGCCAGGGGACAGAAACTGGCAGGGTCACCACAAGTGTCCCAGTAAGGAAAGCCAGGTTCCTGTGGGGGGGGCCCTTACAGAGGAGTCACCTGCAGATGGCAGCCCTGTATGTGGGAAGGGAGGGAGGCTGGCTTGGGTCCTGGAGAGGCAGGAGCCAGACAGGCTCTACCTGATGCGCAGCAAAGCTGCTAGAGGCCTGCAGAATGTTCTAGAAGAATGCGGAAACTTGCTGGGCCAATGTGTGGGCATCTTAGTGAGTTTTTATTTTGTTTAATACATTTCTAAGAAAACAAGTACCTAAAACATATAAGTGTGCAGAATCCCCACAACACATACACACTCTCTGCTCAGACACCCTCCTCTGCCCTGGCCAGCACACTAACAGGCACCAGAAGTCCTCTTGTTTAACTTGGTTCGCCTTTCCACAAGACCACTGGTGTGCACAGAAGGACAAATTATCTTCTGAGGCTGGGCAGTGACCCTGAGGATTCATTACACACGGGAAGTCACACAAAACCCACGCACAGCAGTTCTGTCTCTTCTGACATGGACATTCGGGATCAGGAGCAGCTGCCCACAGGCTAGGTGGGTTTCCTGTGGGTTTCACTATATGCCGATGTTATGTTTACAGTTACTTCATTAGACTCTTTGCTGATCAAAAGTCACGTAACGATGGGTTGGGCGATGATAGATTTATTCTACAGGCAAAATTAACATTTTAAATTCCCATTTTAAATAGTATACAGACTACTTTTTCTAACTCTTAGGTTCGGGGGTACACGGGCAGGTTTGTTATACAGGTAAGCTTGTGCCTTGAGGGTTTGTTGCACAGATCATTTCATCACCCAAATACTAAGCCTCGTACCCAATAGCTGTTTTTTTTCTGCTCCTCTCCCTCCTCCCACCTTCCCCCCGAAAGAGGCCTTAGTGTGTGCTGTTACCTTCTTTGCGTCCTTGTGCTCTCACTGTTTGCCCCCCACTTATAAGTGAGGATATGAGGTGTTTTCTGTTCCTGCGTTAGTTTGCTAAGAATGATGGCCTTCAGCTCCATATGTGTTTCTGCAAAATCCATGATCCCATTCTTTTTATGGCTGTGTAGTATTCCATCGTGTATATGTACCATGTTTTCATTATCCAGTCTACCACTAATGGGCATTTAGGTCAGTTTCATGTCTTTGTTATTGTGAACGGTGCTGCTATGAACTTATACACGTGTCTTCATGGTAGAATGATTTGTATTCCTCTGGGTATACACCCAGTAGTAGGATTGCTGGGTCAAGTGGTATTTCTGTTTTAGGCGTTTGAGGAATCGACACACTGCTTTCCACAATGGGTGAACTAATTCGGACTACATTTTTTTTTTTTTAAACCAATATATTTAAATAAGTCCGAGACTTGTTTCCATAAATAGTGAACTTTTAATTCATTTCATTGAACTGAAAACAATATGTGCATTATTTTCAAATAAGTAGATATCCAAGATGGGAACATTTTGATCTGAAGAGGAATCTATTTTACTGGGAGGGAGCTAGAGTTGGAGAACGAGAACGCACACAGTCAATGTATTTAGGAAGCTCGGTGAATTTACGAGTCATAGAAACTTGTGGGGAAACTGAGAAAACAGAGGAAGGGACTGAAAGTGCATGGGCAGCACATGCGATGGGAGCAAAGGAACCAGCCCCAGAGCTGGGCTGGCTTCTCCGCACGAGAGGGTCCTGGAGCCCTACCCAAGCACCTGGAGAGGGTGAGTGTAAAGTCTTCCCCCAGAGTGGATGATCACCCTGTCTGAATCCCGGGAGGTCAGCCTTGCCAGAAGAGCCACTGACTTACATATGATTCTTTGTTGCTTTCTTGAATGTTTTCAGCCTCCTCTTCCTCCTCCTCTGCAGGGAGATCTAAGCCAGCTGGGCTCTCTGATGTGGGATGTGTTCCGCCCCTCGTTCTGCCTTTGGTCAAATTATCTTGTGTTTTGAATAACTTTGCAGAGCTCTCCACCGCTCGCTGGAGGAACAGTCCGAGGCAGCATGGGCTCCCACTCACCCTGTCTTTATTTAAATTGTGATACTTCCTTCAGCATGGATTTGCGGGGGGCGAGAGGCAGTAATTTTGACATCCTTAGAATATTGCACTGAAGAGTTAATTACCTTGATTACTGAGTTTGTTGGAGCCTCCTTCGATCAGAGTGAAGTGTGAAGAGGTGACAGGGAAACTTGGTGTTGAGCAGTTGGGGACCCGCAGTCCAGAGCAGCTCCCAGGACTCCTAGGACTCACGGCAATGCCAGCCCAGCACTGTGTGTCCATGGCATCGAGTCCACCTTCTCACTGGCCTAGTTTCTGGGATGAAGTGTGCCCCGGGCGGGGGAGGTTGGCCTGGGATGTGGACAGTGGGGCAGCTGGCTAGTGAGAGGCCTCCCTGCCCTAATAACATCTGGACAGCTGCTCAGAGGAGGAGGTAGCAGTGAAGCAGCCGATCTAGGAAAGCTTGACACGCCCCGGATGGTAAATTCACACCCAGGGACCAAAGAGGTTGAACACAGTACTTCCTGTTCATTGCCTTTCAGTGTGCACTGTATCTCCAACATCCTTGAAATACGCTTCCAGAATTTCAAAAGAGCAAACGAAAAATAAATTATTGAAATCTGTGGAATTTGGATTTATTTATAATTATAAACCTTAGAGAAAAAGCAAAGTTTAGTATATGGAAAAGCGTTTGATTGTCTCTTGTTTTTCCTCCAATAAATCCTTACATTAATTACATTGTGTCTGTTCTTTGCTAACATCAATCTAGCTGAATGCAAAGTTAAAGTGTACTGTATTCTTAAAGTCCATGAAAAAAAAAAAAAACATGAAGTGAATGATACATTATCAATGTGTACCAATTGTTAAATTTATAAATAACTAGAGTGCTTCCATTAAATAACAGAAATAAGGGAGCTGAGCAGCATTCCTGTCTTCATTTGTACCCTCATCTATTCATTATTCGATGTTTATTGAGCGACTGCTATGGGCAAGTGATTATTACAAGGTTCTGTAGACAAAGCGCTGAACAACAAGGATATAAACTCTTACCTCCGTGGAGCTGAAAACCCGTGCAGCCTTATGCAATTCTGTGTGACGATGTTTTACATGTTTACAGCACCATTAAATAAACTTTTATTTCGACAACTTGGAGTAAGAATATTTCATGTTAATAGATGTCTCTACAAAATCTGCATCCCATATTCTCTTTAGGCTTGCACGTACCTGTACACATAACTTACTTACATTGGTGAAGAAACAATTCTGAAATGTTAAAAATAGGAATATTGAAAGGTATGCATCAACAAACAGCTCACAAGAACTTTTGTTTTGCGAAATTAAGTAACAGAAACACTGAACAACCAGGAGCAGAGGCTCACTTCTAATATCCCAGTACTTTGGGAGGCCAAGGTGGGCGAATCACTTGAGGTCAGGAGTTCAAGACCAGCCTGGCCAACAAGGTGAAACCATGTCTCTACCAAAGATTAGCCTGACGTGGTGGTGCACGTCTGTAAACCCAGTACTTGGGAGGCTGAGGCAAGGGAATAGCTTGAACCCAGGAGGTAAAGGTTGCAGTGAGCTGAGATCACACCACTGCACTCTAGCCTGGGCAACAGAGCTAGACTCCATTCCAAAGAAAAAAAATATTGGGCTTCAGGACAGCTGACTTTATGACATCTGTTTTTCCACTTCTAGTCCATTAATTGTTAATCCCTGTGATTAAATCACCAACTTAGAGACCAAGTTTAAATGATCAATAACGAGTTAGATTTTCTCAGTCTTTCAGTTATAAATGTGTTACTGTGTTATGCTATCTAATACTTCAGTAAGCCCCAAAAATATGCAAATAAATACAGGATGATTAAAGTGCTTATCATAATTGGGAAGACATGAAGGAAGTAGAATCTGCATCGCAATTTTTCAAGTAGGGGAAAAGTTACTGCAAAAAGAAAAATATTTGTTAACTTTAAACTTAGCAACTATACCGTATAGGATTTCACTATGTAAGGCATAAAACACCGGATATTTAGGTTCTCAGCAAATACCTTAGGATTGCTTCATAAGACTTAAGGGAATCTAACAAAATGGAAATTGCTGTTTTGTTTTTAACCTCAGTTTCCTCATCTATAAAAGATTGGTATTGAATGCCTCCTAAGATCTCTTTCAGTACAAAAAAAGTCTCAAAACTCAAACTTTAATGTTTTAGTACACAAAGATGACTAAATAATTTTCTCTATAAATTAGCATTAACCGTATTTTTTCACGGTGTCTCTATAGAATATAATTTAAACATTTCCATTTTTGGAAAGATATTCACTGTACAAAGGGAAGTAATTTGTATTCTACCCCTTACAATTCCAAGAGGCACTCCTGCAGTAATTTGTTTTCCAGAACAAAACATGAGCTCCATGTCACTGACCACGGAAGTTCATTTGTGGTGCCTGCTCACCAGTGAGTACCCGTTTTGTGAGATCTTTAAAAAACCATGTCACGATTTTAATATTGCTGATGTTTTTCAAGCACATCGGACAAGAAATACTTGCTCAGGAAGTTGCTTGCTCATTTAAAACATTATGTTTGTA
Source organism: Saimiri boliviensis (assembly GCF_048565385.1). Classification (NCBI taxonomy): domain Eukaryota; kingdom Metazoa; phylum Chordata; class Mammalia; order Primates; family Cebidae; genus Saimiri; species Saimiri boliviensis. Next base: position 299,035,086 of record NC_133449.1, read on the forward strand.
TTTTGGGTGGGTTTGGAACAATACAGCCTACTTATCCAGTTCAAGTTTTCTTTTATCGGATGTAAATTAAAGGTATTTTAAATTTATTGTCTCTCCATATTATTTGTTGGGCCGAGGGCTGGTATTGGAGTGGTGTATGAGACACTAGTCATGGGAAAATTGTAAGGAGGGACCAAAGCCAGTCATCAAGGTAAGTAAAATTTTGTTGCAACATTTTGAAAAGTCAAATTAACATAACCAAGTGCATGATAAACAAAAATATCCCTATTTTAAATGAATATAGCATCAGCAGAACCATAGTATGCCTCTAATTGTTCATCTAGCAAGCAGTAAAAAAATTATGCAAATTCATTTTATGAAGCTAGATAACTTAACCAAAGTTACAGTGAGGAGCAGAACATGTCTCAAGTCAGATCTCCCTGTTGAGTGGTGTGTCCCTTTCAGAGGAGGGTATAAGGTACACAGAGGCTGGGAAAGTAAAGTTATAAGGACCAAGTATTATGCTTAAGTGAGTCGGGCTTATGATGGACTTGACTCCCCAGTTAAACCAGTTGATCATGTCTAGTGGCAGAGGGTTCCACACTCATCTTACAAGAGGGACCTGCTGCTGTGCTGAGGAAACGAAGGCGTGGCTTCATTGACTCGCTTCCCAAACTTCCCAAGAGCTCTCCATTCTTGATCGTGCTCGTGAATCTGCCTATCGTCTGGTGAGTCTGTGCAAACACAGTAACATCAGGAAAGAAAACAGGAGAGCAAGAGAAGAGGAGAATGGAAGGAAGGAAGGCAGGGGAAGGCCGTGCATACTGGCTTCAAGCCGTCTATTATCAAAGGTTCTAAGGGTAAAGCTGCTAAGGAGGAAAGAGAGGACAACTCTCCAGAAATCCATGCTTTCCTTTGACCTTTGTTAGAGAAAAACTTATCGGTGATACTTGCTAAAGATGGAAAGACAGACTTTATTTAAAGAGGGTCGTGTTGATTGATGTAGGTGTAAAGTTTATTCTTTCTAGGTTTATCGCCGAGTAAAAAACAAGGAGACTGAGGCCAGCACAAGAAAATTAGATGCCAATTCCAATTTACTCAGATCCCGGATGAGGCTCCGGGCTCCCAGGAAGGTCCAGGGAAGTCGCCCTGCTCCCTCTCGGGAGACGGGGTTTTATAGGGAGTGAAGGCGTTGGATTGGATTTGGGGAGACAGGATGTGGACAGCGGGAGCTACTATTGGTAGGGAGGTGGGACTTCCTGTGAGCGGGAGGTGGGACTTCCTGTGAGTGGGCTAAGTGCTGAGTGCAGAGGGGATTTCCAAGGCGGAGCTACATGATTGACATATTCTAATTTTCAAGCGGGGAGGGAGATGGGCGTGTCTGAACTCCCTGCCAGGCAACCAGCCTTCCAGGAGGCACCACTGGGGTCTTGCTTTGGGGGAGAGAGATTGGACTCAACTCTAACACCAACAAAGACGAGTCAAGGGTGGGGGCCAATACATGGAAAATTATTGAGAGAAACACTCAGGATATGGGGATCCTAGCTAAACTGACTTGATACGATCATTGATGAAGGCAGGCCAGGGCTATCAGATGTTGAGTGTGGTCAGATACCAAGGGTAGGGATTTTCCCTTAACCAATTTAGCAGGCTTCTTGCTCAAATTGAGTTCTGTAGAAGCGAAGAGAGACGTTCAAGTGTGAGCTTAGTAAAACAAAGGACTCAGAGGAGCCTGACTAAAGTTTTTTTTTTTTTTTTTTTTTTTTTCCTTTTTTTTTTTATTGCATTTTAGGTTTTGGGGTACATGTGATGAACATGCAAGATTGTTGCATAGGTACACACATGGCAGTGTGCTTTGCTGCCTTCCGTCCCCTCACCTGTATCTGTCATTTCTCCCCATGCTATCTCTTCCCACCTCCCCACCCCCCGCCCCTCCCCCATAAGTTTTGATTAGAGGGGAGACTCTCTGACACTTTGAAGTTTGGTAAACAAATAGTAAATGATAACTGACAACTCGTATCACTGCTTTCTTTACTCTAGTAGGTAATTAAGAGGCCCATTCTTAGTGGTTTCTCCTTCAGATTGGAATAAGTATCAGTTTACATGTGCATTACCTTGAAAGTTTATGGTTCTTACGAAGTGAATTCCTGAAAGACATCCCTTAACTTGAATCCTCATAGAGGCTTAATATATTAAACACTGGAGAAGATAAGCCTATTTTTTTTTAAAAAAGAATCATAGTCATATTAAAATATTTGCTGAAAACTGCAAACAGAGAGAACATAATGAGACTGTAGGAAGCAAAAGATATGGGATGTTTGAAAAATTGAATGGTGCAGAATGAGCAATATCTGATTTTCAAACTTGGCTGAGTCCATCAGGCTTTTCTTCCTCTTCTTGATAATAAAAAAGCTGAAGAGGCGAAATATGTCTGCCCTAGTATTCTGAAGCAGGGACACATCTCTTAGCAATATATTTGAATTAATGCAATTTTATCCTAGTAGTATTTTCTCTGTTTATGTTTGGATAATGTTTAATTATTTAACGTTATGATGTGTGTGTGTGTGTGTGTGTGTGTGTGTGTGTGTGTGTGTGTGTTTATCTGGTCTTAATATTAAGTCTATGAGTTGTTTCATTACTATCTACTTTAAATATAGAAATAAAATTTAAGAACTCATTTACAAAGACTAATGTACTTTACTGTTTTGTCACAAAGTTATACTCTTTTTATGCCAGAATATAACATTTCCTTGACCTCTTTCAGTTCAGTAGCTACTTACATCTTTTCATATATGTACAAGCATCACGGTTGCATCAAGTACTAATAATTCAGAACTTTGTAAAAGCATCAACCAGGCATTGTACAGAGGCATTGACATCCTGTGTATTTCTCTTTATTGCAATGATTGGAATGGAGAGGAACAGTGGCAACATGGCAGAAAGTTTTGTATTAGTGTCTGAAAAGTCTAACTTCAGTTAACAAGTCATGATATGAGCAAGAAATAATCAGTGTGATGACATAAAAGGATCTGTACATGTAGTTAGAATGGGAGACCTTTCTATGCTGAAGAAAGAACATGCCCACAGTGACATGCTGATGTAGTTTAGAATGTACAATGACCACAACAATAGACAAGTACCAGACTGTGAAAAGTAATGAGTGAAGAATGAAAATGAAAAGCCATAGAATGTTTTGATAAAAGGAGAGTCATTATTAGATTTTTGATTAAAATATAACTCTGGAGGTGACTACAGAGTTAGAGAGGGCAATGAAAAAGATATGTAATAATCAAGTTAGAATGATGAAATTATGACCTAAGACTGTGGCAGTATGAAGAAAAAATGAGGAATAAATTGGAAGACATTAAAAGGATAGAATCATTAAAACCTTGTGATAGATCCCATGTAGACTTGGAGGGAGATTGCAAGGCAGAGATGAATTCAAGCCTTTCTACTACACTTGTCTTGGAGATGATATATCTAAAAGTAAAGTAGCATCAATATTACACAAAATTGTTTAAGATAATCTAAAAAAGATAATATGACATATAAAATAATTGGCTTATGTACTGGAGAATAACCAATTCATCAACTTTATGGATGATATTGTAAATGCAGAAAAAAAGAAACTAATAAAAAATTACAAGAGTTTATAATAAAATTTGGTAAGGTGGCTGGATACATGCTAAATATACAAAACATAGTTTTCTTTATACTTTCCATATTAGTTAGAAATGAAAATGCAAACAAATTAATTCCTTTTTCCGAAGTAGCAAGAACTATAAAATGCTGAGAAAACAACTAAATGAAAAAGGTAAAAGATTTATATTTTAAATCTTATTGAAGAACATAAAACAGATCAGATAAATATTCAGCCAAAAATATTATTCTCTGGAGTAGAAAAGTTTAATATTATAAGAATATTAATTATTCCCAAGTAATATACACATATGATGCAATTTTAATCAGAAGAAACTTTAATTTGAACTTAGTAAAATGGTGCAAAAGGCCAGATATGAAGCAGAAACAATCCTATTTGGCAATATTTCACATTCTCATATACGTATTATAATGAGCTCTATTCTTTGATTGAGTCTACATGACCAGTTTTGGACAATAAACTGTATTTGAGAGTGAGGTAATTTTTCTACGCACTTTCCTTTTGGCAAGACAAACTCAAAAACTGCATTTTGAAGTGGTGATGCCACGTGTTGGGAGATCTCAATCCCTGGGTCATCAGTTGGAAAAGATCTGCACTAATCCACTCCTTTGTGGGAGATGGGAAGAGCAAAATATACATCTGTGTTTAATTAAGCATTAAAACTTCAAGATTAATTGGTTACTTTTTGCCTAGCTTAACCTGACTGAAACAATATGGGAAAGTAAATGTTTCAGAATGGGTGGTATGATTTTAAATATCAGTATAGTGAACAGGCACTTGTCTTAACCTATTTTAAAATGTACAAGAAGACATTAATATAAAATGAAGCAAGGCATTCATGTGACAGATTGTAATAGGAAGTCTATATGAAATTTAGTGTATATAGAAATAATATACGACAGAAGGGATATTTCAATTCAGGAAGGGAGCTTGGATTGCTTAATCAGTGGTATTGGCATAATTAGCTATCTCTCTAAAAGAAAACAACACTAAACTTCTGCTTATACCATATAGAAAACTAAATGTTAAAAGAATCAATAAAAGCATGAAAAATTTGAGACTCCTTTGGGAGAAATTTGTATTATTGAAAAGCAAAGAGCCTATAGAATAGCCTAATAAAAGACCTATCTGAATGTGTTTCTTTTAATGGCAAAAGATAACAAAAACAGTCAAAGACGAGTCATGCACTGGTAAAATATTTGCAATACACACAAATAAAGTGTACACATCACCAGGATTCTATAAATTGATAAAAAGGCAAACAAGCAAGATTTAGTGAAAACTTAATCCATAGAAAAGGCAATCTGAAAGGTTATAACAGACATATAAAAAGATGTTGAACTCCTTTTTTAGAAAAATGCAAGTCAAGTTAATGATGTACAACGTTTCTTAACCCCATCAATTTAGAAAAAATTTAAAAGCATAATAATGCCCAGTATGCATGACAGTGCTTAGAAATAAATGAGTCTCCTAGAGGTAACAACAATTTAAATTCTCAGTTCAAATTTTAAGTATTTAAATAAAGATGTGCATGCCTTTTCTTCTAGCAGTCTTTCTTTTGGGAATATCAAATATTAAAATATAAAAAGCAATAAGATTAAGTATACTTGAATAAGAATATTGTGGTGCATTTTGTGGTTAAAAATGAATCAGAATAAACAGAAATATCTGTGTAGAAGCTGTTGGGTGAATAAACTGTATTTGCCCATACATTGAAATATTGTACAACTCTTAGCAGGAGTGAGTTGTTGAGTTACTGCCTGGAGAAATGCCTATGGGCATGAGTTACTTACTCACAGTGTAGCTAAGTAAGAACACTTAACCCCAGTCTAATGAGTTTGGAATTACCTCTTTCCTCTAAAGGCTAATCTTCTCTGTGTGTTATTGAGTTTGTACAACCTCTTGGTCATGCCAAGGTAGGGACAGTTACCACAAGCTGTTAACAGGGTGACCTCCATGGATGGTTAATAAGGCAAGACACCTTTTAAAACTTACCATTATGCATGTTTTTTTCACTAGGATAATGAATATACATTTATTTATTTTAGTTGTATATATAGGACTCAACAAAAAGAAACACTGATGATGTAGAAAGGCCAGTGGATTTAAGGGCTGAAGGCTCAGGGATAATGAATACAGGCCCTTTATCCATCATCCATGGAAACTTGCAGGGAGGAGACCTGACTGAGAGGTGTTACGTGATGGACTCACAGGAGCTCTGGAAACTCAGGTGAGACTTAGTTGAAGCAGAAGGAACACCCTCATGAGTCTACATGTATGGATACCTGTGGATACACAGATACTGATGACAGATCTCTAGGTTGGCTATGGGATTCTGACAATTGGTAGATGGAGACAACGTTACTGCTTATGAGATTTTATAATGTCGATCCCCATGTAATGATGTTTTATCTAGTAATTTCTTGGCAAAACTGATCAAATGTATACTCATCAACAGAAGGAGACAACTTTGCAACTGAACACACTCTCTTCAAGTTTATAGGCACAATGTAAATAGGAATAACATAATTTTGACATAATTGTAAAATAAAATATCATTAAGTTAAATTCTAAAATATTAGCCATTATAACTACTTTGCAGTTACTGTGGTTCTTTTAGGTTCATATAGCACCCTGTCACTTGAGGGACTCCTATAGAGGAGGTCCAGTAGGACAGAAAGCACTGGACATATCATCAGCCCTTCAAGTCCATGGGTCCAACATCCATGGATTCTACCAAATGTAGTTAAAAAATGTTAGAACAACAACAAAAATAACAATACAGCAATAAAAAATAATACAAGTAAAACAAACACAGTGTAACAACTATTTACCTACCATTACATAGCATTAGTTCTTCTAAGTCATCTAGAGATGGTTTAAAATATGTAGAGGAAGTGCATAGCTTTGTGTAAATGCTATGCCATTTTACATAAGAGACTCAGTGTCTGTGAACTGGCATCCTGAAGCCAATCCCCAGGATACTGAGCAAGAACTGTGCGTGGAATCCTGGATTCTCTCTTAGTAGCTGTCCACCTTTCTAAGCTCCATTTACTCACGTGTAAAAACCTGCATATTTTACATTTATTAAAACCAATACTTGCAAAATATCTAACAGCCGGTAGGTGTTTGGTTTGCATGTGCTTTTTCTGTAAAAGCACATGCAAATTTTCTTGATCTGTTTTGAAGAAGAGCACAAATTGAATGAATGAAAATTGTGAATTATTTTATATTGCTTTTACTTTCAAAATAAATATGGAAAAGCTATTCATTTCTATTTTAATTGGATTATTAATTATAAAATATCCACATTAGTACATTTGAAATTATTTGTTACCATGGAGGCTTGGACTAATACTAATCATGATTATAGTAAGATATCAACAATAATTTTGATATAATAAAATGTTATTCTAGCTATTAGCTATCAGATAGATACACTATTGTTTCCTATTAAGCTTAATCACACCATGGAGTGTACTGATAAGTGAAATTACCCAATGTCCTATAAAAAGGTGAGAGAGGTTTGACCCCCAAGGGAGGAACTAAAGATATCCAGTTGAAGTAAGACTTTATTTGCTTGTGTTTACAAACCCTATGCAAACATTAAAGAAAAGAGCTGTTGTATACTGGCAGCATCCAGGGAAATAATTTCTTAGACTATTTCTTATAAAGTTTTACATGCTATTAAATTATAAATATTTTTTTCTATTTTATTAATAATGTTTTGAAGTAAATATATGAATTACATCAGCATATATCCATGGCAATGCTATTACTAATCTAACAGAGTTGATTTGCACATTTTGCTAAAAACAGATTGTTTTGTGTTGCAAAGTAGAACAGATACCCTCTAGAAATATCCACATACTTCAAGTGTTGTCTCAGTTGTGAGTTTTAAAGGTACGTTAATGGGTTCAGTTAGAATCTGGTTTGTCTCAGCCAGGACCCCAGTAACTACAAAGGAGTAAGGGGGATAAAACAAGGCTTCTAGCTGAGCTTCGTAGCAGCTCTGTTTAAAACAAACTTAGTTAAATCATATCTCAGCCTTGTTTTATTTTCCTAACAAGTTCCAGGTTCCTGGTTCCAGATATGCTGCAGAAGAACACCCTTCCTTGTTCTTGCCTAAAGCTCCTTAAGCACATGAAGGATAGGAGGTTAGAACAACTGGGCTTCCAAGTGATGTTTGTTTGTGTTTGAGATGAAGTCTCACTTTGTTGCCAGGCTAGAGTGCAGCGGTGCAATCTCGGCTCACTGCAACCTCTGCCTCCCCAGTTCAAGCGATTCCCTTGCCTCAGCCTCCCAGGGAGCTGGACTACAGGTGTGTGCTACCATGCTCAGCTAATTTTTGTATTTTTAGTAGAGACGGAGTTTCAACATGTTGGCCAGGACGGTCTTGATCTCTTGATCTCATAATCCACCCATGTTGGCCTCCCAAAGTGCTGGGATTACTGGCGTGAGCCACCGTGCCCGGCTCCAGGTGATGTTTTAAACTCACATCTACAGGCCAGCATTCCCAGAAAACTAGCTGATGGGGTGGTTATTCTGTATTATCAATAACAAAATAAAACAACTTAATGTCAATTAAGTTTTCAGAATTGTAGATTAAAGACATGTATGAAGGTTTTATGTTAGATTTGGATTTTGTTTTCATCTTATTGTTTATTAATTTCTGTAATGTTTTCAGAATCATTATCATCACTATTTAAATCTCCATGAAGAGTTGGGTGACAGGGAGAACAAATAGATTTTGAAGTTGTTTCTGGAGTTACTGAAGTGTTAAAGACTACTTTCTTTGGACGTTTCACAGAAGAGGGAAAGCCTGGGCACTTTGGGAATCATGGCAGTTGTTACTTAATTAGCATTCCTGGAAGAGAACTGGCAGAAAGGTAAAATGTCACCAATTTGTCTTCACCAAGGATGGTGTTTGTCGGTTCCTTATCCATGGAGAAAGGGTTTGGTAAGCAAATTAATAAAGTAAACCAGAGCCTTCCATACTGTGTTCTGAGATATTAATAGATACTCCATGAATAAAGGATTTCATGGACCAATAAGTTTAGGCAAGCCGGCATGCACAGTCCTTCCTGGGAGACCAGTAATGCTGATTAGCGCACCAAGCCTCCTGAAGGAACCCAGGACACCAAAGTGATCTCCAAGGGTACTCCACAGTGGAGACTCTTGGCCCTCCTCCCTCCTTCTCAGAATGGAATGTACTGTCACTTGGGAAGTGCTGCTGCAGTTAAGCTAAGCTTTCTCTTTATAACCATCCTAGGACTTTCTGGAGCTATAACAGGATAGAGAATGGGCAGAATAAAGGAAGGGAAAGTGTAGGGGAGGGAGAGGGAATGTCAGCTCTAGATGTGAGAAGACAGACTTCCTATCCTTCCTCTGCTACTTCGTAATGTTAGGACTTCAGGTGCTTTGCATGATTTTACTTTTCAAGGGTGGACACCAAGCACGGTCGAGATCCTCAGCCCATGATCATTCCTCTGCTCTGGAGGTTCCAAATCACTTCAGATCTTGGATCCACAGGGACAAGGTGAAGCAATAGATCTAAACAGTGACCCAGAACTTCAAGCATTAGAGGGTCTCCTACACACACAGTTAAATATCAGTCATGCGCCATTCGGATCTTTTTGTTTAAAGAGAGCTTCCTTGGCCTGGAAATGTTTTATCAGGCTATTGTACTCATCTAAGAGAACAAAATGGTTTCAAGAAGGCTGGTTTATAATTCAGGCTTTTGTTTGTTCAAATTGATCTGTGAAACTGGCATTAGCCAATATCTGTCTGAAGGGTCAACCCCCGACCATCTTAAATGAAGTTTTGGGCCCCTGTTCAGAACGTCTGAACATGTGAAAAGCAAAAAGACATAATAATTTATGTTCTTGTTTCACATAGAATGTTTTTGTTAAAAGGTTGGCATTTAATTCAGTTCTTCCAAATACACACAGAGTGTGCTGTTGTTGGGAAAGAAGACGTCCTGTGAAATCTGCTCCCGATCGCAGTTTAAGCGTACAGTGAGTATCATGCTATGTAGCAGGTCTTGTAAAACTAAACCTTCATGTCTGTTGCTCAGTGATTTACCAGCTCACCTCATCTTCTGGTAACTGGCATTCTTCTCCTGGGTTCTATGACTCTGGCCAATTTAGATGCCTTATCTCAGTGGAACTGTGCAGCCCTGTCCTTCTGCGGCTTGCTCTTTCTGCTTAGTATACTGTCTTCAAAGCTCATCCCTGTCATAGCGTAGTACAAAGTCTTGCTCTGTAGGGACAGAGAAGATTAACTTTTTTGACTCAGTTGTTCACTGAAAGTATATATGATCCCCAGAATGTCCCTTAGAGGCCTTCACAAAAGTTAACCATCAATACTGCACTCATCTCCCAATAAAATAACAAGCAACCGATCACCCTAGAGAAATTCAAGTAGGTACTTCTCCCGTGTTACTCAGACATTCCCCTTGCCTGCAGAGAACATGGCACTGGTGACTAGCTTGCTTGCAAATTAGTCTCTTAAGCTTTATAAATATACAAAGATACAGCAGTTGCCGCTCTCAAAATCATGATTAGTATGAAGCCTGCTATTCCCACCCTCCTACTCAGCCCTTTCACAGTTTTAGCTGGTTGGCATGCATGCATTTCTCACCACTCTGTCCCTTTAATAACTCAGTCTGTGCAGTGGCCGTGGATAAAGTGATCTTCGTCGCAGAGATCAAAGAATTAATCAAGCGAAACAGTAAAGAATGATTTCAGAAATCTTTGGAGAGAGATAAATAACTCAAAGTGATGAATTATTGAATCTTTAGGGTATATTTATTTATCAGGCAGTCAAAACTTACCATTTTAAATCTCATTCCATTTTTCTTTCATATTAGCTAGTTGTCTTCAAGGTGACGTATAACTACCCAAACTGAATATGCAATCAACTTGGGACATAATATGAGAAAACTTGATAAATCTATTCTATTCTGTTTAAAAACAAACCTCATGATGTTAAATATGGAAAGGCTCAAATGATCTGTAATGAACAGGAAAGCTCTGCCTCCATCCTGACTCAAAGTATTCTAAATAGTTCTTCAATTAAATCATGCACCCTTAGGAGAAAAAAAAAAAGTTTGAGAGTTTCTCACTTTGAACTCCCACTCAAAGGAGCAACTCCTCTTTCTTCACTATCCCTGAGAGACATTCTGCCATCTGTCTATTGAAGATGATGTCTGTTATGTTACCCCTGCCTTGTTCACTATAACTTTGACTCACTGATTGTTACTAACTAAAGCCTCTGAAATCATGAAGACTATAACCTAATCTCTTCCATGTAAAATCTTCAGTACTTCAGTGTCTTACCTAAGTAGTCTACTTCTTCATTTAAATACCTCTAGTTAATCTTCAGCAATTTTTTGTAGTGTTATCCGAGACTTTTGCTGTTGCAAGTTCCTCCCCCGAGTGTTTTCCATTTTTGGGTTTTTGGTTTGTGTGTTTTCTAAGTATAGCTCACCAAACAGGATCTTCTACGGTAGGTGTAAGATGACCAGTAAGGAGCAGCAAAGGAAAATGTCACAGAACTCAAAAAACACCTCTCACTTTTCTTCTTCTGGATGCTCTCCTGGAAGCAAAGCCCAGCCTTGGAAGAACATGGAAATCCATGGCTCCAAATGAAAAGGCCCCAGCAGGCTGCCCACGTGCACCTGCCGTATCAGCATAGATCACAGGGTTAAGCTTCCCACGAGTAAAGGGGAATCAGGCACTAACTAAGGCCTCTCTCTCCTGGTCCATTAGAGACATCTTTTCTTTAACACACCTGTTCATATTCAAATTGATAATGAAGTACTACAACAAATGATGAATCATGTTACCAAAGCATACTCGTACATACCAACAGGATGTATGCTGATGAGTCAAGGAAGCCACTGTACAGCTCAAAATAAAAGAGAACCCGCAGAACATCACAAATTCCTTGTCTTTTAAAAGCCCGGTTAGATACCATATTAATTAATAAGTCGAGATGATAAAATCAGGACTTGTGAACAGAAATAACAGATGTATTTCAGGGTATAGAGAAGGCATTTATTATTCATCAGTTCTGCTGTTTGTGCTACTGATATCTTCAATGTCATTCTTTGATGAAAGAAGGTGTATAGTTGAACAATAGGTTAATTTTGACTTCAAATAATTGACCTGTTATATTTTCCCACACAAATTACAGAGATTGTATGAGCTTGTTGATGATTTTTACCGAAAGATTTCAGAACAAAATCAGTAAAATTTTGGAGTGATCACCCTTCTTTAAAAAACTACCCTTCATCTGAATTAGTCATCAGAATGGAGAGTTCCACTGTCTACTTTCTGGACAGTTTGTTCTCCGTTTGTTGACACCCAACTGCCCAGACATAAAAACCAGCATTGTATTTTTTATTTCATGAAAATGAAACAAGATTTGAAGACATGACCATATTTCTACTTCCAAATTGAAGATTTTTGAGTTTCTGTGAAACGAAACTGTTTTATTTACCTAATGATTCACTATAACACTGAAGTTTTTTTTGTTTTAGTTTTTTGCTTATTTGCAGGTTGTGCAAAGCCAGCCATGAAATGCTAAGTCCTGAAACGCTCTGGGAAGATGCCTCACTGAGCCCTTTCCAACCAGTGTGAGGCTGGTGCCATGGCCAATCCTTCCAATGGGAACCAGTTACTTCCTCGAAGGGCGTCACTGGAGCTCGACTTCCATGAAAATGTGGCTAAGGCTTGGTCACATGGAGGCTTCAACACAGCAACGTTGTACAATGGCCTGCTAAGTGAACATAACATTTCTCATCAAAGACAAATTTTCCTGTAAGATCTGCATTTAAATCCTCAAATTACATGTTGCTTGGGGTTAAGGAATTCTAACCAAAGCAAGAAAAAAGTTGAAACCACCAACTGGAGAATTTAGAGACCAAATTCTTCCCCAACTAAGAGATAACAGATTAGCTTTCTAGTTTTGTTATCAACATGAAAAAGGTTACCAAGTAGTTTTCTTACAAACCTGAAGATCAAACTTAACAAATCATGTCCTTCCTTCCCCTCTTTATTTCCAACAGTAACGTATGTGAAAGTCCCACTCTTTCGGACAAAAGATTACCATGGGCCCAATCTCTATCACACAAACGTCATGGCTCAGTGAATATGCCATGGTGTGGATGTGGACCACGTTTCCACATTCAAAATATAAAGGTTTGCGCACACACACGAGCGCGAACACACACACACCAGCCCTGCCTCCCACTCTACCCTGTGTAGACTCTTCTGCCTTCAACACTTACGGCCCCTCAGTCTGCCAGGCAAGCGGAACCCCATCCACTCCCCAATCAAACTCCCCCATCAGACTTGGAGAGGCCAGGGGCCTTGCCCACTTACACTTGTCTGTCAGCAGCGTTGACAGGATGGGAGGAGAGCCTCCCCCACCTTTCCCTGCCCATCAGCTCCGCTGACAGGTGCAAGCAGGCAAGGGACTCCCCCCTCCGCCCCATTCATGCCCATCAGCACATCTGATGGACACAGGCGGATCAGGGTGTCCCTAGAGCATCTCAAGAGGAGGGCAGGCGCATTTTCACCCTGGGTGGGGCCGGGCTGGATGCGGCTTCACATTCTCAGCTGACGGGTGGGGGCAGGGACGGGTTCCCAGCTGCACCAGCATCTGACAGGAAGACACCGTTCACCCACGTTGATTCTCAGTCACGCCTCTGGCCGACCGTGGATCCTGCCTGGGTCGTGTTGGATGGGATTTCGACAGGCGAATAAAAGCATATGGGACACAGAGAAAGCAGGGAGTCAGGGAGGGAGCTGGGGCTCGCCCTGGGGAGACAAGAAATGGAACAAGTAGAGCATCCGAAGAGAGGGGATGGGGCCTGATTGATCATGGACCAAACATTGTGATTGTAAAAATGACATCTCACTGGAGATTGAAGAGCACAAATGTTTTTCTTATGTATTTTTGTCAACTATACTTAGCAAAGACATATTAGAGATTAAGAAGGAAGTAAATGCACGGTCAGGTCACCCTCAATCGTTCAAATAAGTATTTATTGAACACATACTATGTGCCCAGCCCTGAAAACTCCATCGCCTCCCCATCACTGAGACCACACACACACCCTAGGAGACACTCAGGTTCTTTCATCTAGAACCCAATGGACTGGCCAGAGAGCATCATGATGGACCCCCAGAGTTCTCTCACTGGCCAGTCATGGAGCTTGTGGATGGTCTGTGTTTCCACTGTCATGATGCCATGTGGAAATTGGATGGAACACATTAGCAATTTATGTCACTAAAGAAAAAACACCATTACCTTGTTAGTCTTTAAAACCAATATGGCTGCTTTCACTAGTTTATCTTGTTAGTGTTCAAACCAATATGGCTGCTTCACTAGTCCTGGTAAGAAGCACCATTCTGACCACAGTCAAAGTGATTCAACAATTAAAATGTCCCCAAACACGAAGTGTCAGGAAAAACATCAATCAAATACAAGGTAATGTTTTCATATCATAAAGAACTCATTTGTCCTGGCAAGCTTCCTCTCATGGTCTTGCTTCAATGTTCCCACTGTAACCTCAGATTTTAATTAAATAGAAGAGCAGAAAGAAATAAGGAACTTTCAACACAGTGCAGAGTAAGAAATGCTTTTCGCACACAGGCAAATGCCTTTGAGTTGAAGCCAACAGGAAAGTCATAGGTTTTCAGCCACATGTGGAGTCTGTCACTCCAAAGCACTGTCACTCCAAAGCACTATGTGTAAAGCAGCCACAGCAACAACTAAATCGGTGTTTTTCCCCTTTGCGCGAAGTCAGAAAAACATTGTGATTTGTATGGGTGACAATTTTACCTTCAGAATTTTCCAGTGCCTTAGGTTTTTTTCTTCATGAATTCCTGGGCCTTCTAGGAGAGCACAGAGATGTCAGCTCAGCAGAAGGTGGCATCTTCTGCACGGGGTCCAGTCAGGTTCCGACCAATGTCATGGCCAGGCATTCCAAAACTTCTGGGAACCCCAGCTCTCTCATGGATCAAAACCACCAGTTCTTTTGTTGGCCATGCTCAGACAGATGCTTGCACAAGGACGCCATGGTACTCTACACGAAACTTGATGCTACCTGCAAGCTGTGCTGAATGTCTTTGTTAATAAGCTCTCCTGGAGAAATGAGCACGACTTTGCACTCAATGGCCATTCAGAAGACATTGATGCGGTTTTCTAAGGCTACAGCCCTTGAAACTAAGAAGAAGATTGATGAGTGACTTACAGGTTTCAGAATGCTTCAATTCGATATGCATTAATCGAACATAAAGAATCAATCAGGGATGAACCCAAACTTTACACTGTAAGAGCATCTTTGCTTTGTAGATGTACGACTTCAAAAGTGTTTCCTTAGTTAAATAGGAACTTGAGAATTCGAAAGGCTAGAAAGGCAGAATTTTCAGCTGCTGAAAGAGCACAATTTCACCTTTTTCTGCCATTGTTGACTCAGATAAAGCGAAGCTGAACTAAAAGAAGTAGAGGATACTTTTGAGATCTGGGAGAAGGATTCCAGCAGTAGAGCCCTCACAGGCAGTGCTCAGCAAACTGCACATCTGAATTTTTGTGTTCCAAGAGTTGAAATATCGAGCCAGTTATCAACTGTTTACTGTTTCCATCTAATTTTTCATCTAATTTCTTCAGTAATATTACAGCTCATGGATCTAAACAAGAGAGTCATAAAATCACGATTTTGCTCCCATCCCTTCAGGAGAAAGAGTATGCTTCTACCCACATTTTAGAAATGAGAAAATGAGACTCTGAAAGAGGGTCTTTCTGCACAAAATCACATCACTTTTAAATGGTAACAGGGAAGAAAAGCCAAGCCTCCTGCTTCCTGCTTCCTGCACAAGCTGGAGAGATGACACGTGCAGGAAGTGGGCGGGCTGCCTGTACGTTAGACCCGGCTGCTGTGGAACAGGCCTGGGGGGCAACCCCATGACCAGAAGGCCTGGGGCCCCCAACCCAATGTCTTTATTGGGCAATGCTGTCTCTTTCTATGGCTCCAAGTTAAAAAACACTGTAGCTACGTAATAAAGAAAGAAATACACATGGAGATATTTTAGAATGTCAGTTGATTCTAGACAAGCCCACATAACTAAATGTATAGGCTCCCAATTGGTGGATGTCTTATATGACCATTTAAGGTTGACAACTATAAGCTTAAAAGCATGCAGAATAAATTTTAGACATCCAGGGATGGCACCACATAAAACATTTATTGTTAAAATCATAATAAAGTAGTATAAATGTCAGCTAAGGCTACTTTGGAAATGTGTGACTTTTCCTAATTGAATCCAAACCATCATCAACCTTTAAATAACACAATGCACAGATTTCCTTCTGCTTCTCTTGTGAGTTTAAGGTTCCAGTTCCTTCTTCTCATGGATGGCTGACATTTTAAATTTACATTAGGGTGGCCTGGTAGTCATGAAACTAGTTGTCTTGCTCAATATCAAAGCTCAGCTCCAGTTAACGCTTGGCCAGTTAAACGTCTCACAGTCTATTTAATAATAAGTTTATTGTGGAATGATAAAGAAAGCACATAGTCACACAGTTCAAATGTCTCTAAATAAAAAGTCCAGGTGAATTCATAAGAACAACTCTCTTACGGAGCCATTTGGCTGGAATCAGCAAGAAGTTTCCTGCTATGGAAATCCCAAATAAAGAATTATAAGATTTTAGAGATCCTTTTACGTCAGAGTTCTAACACTTAAAAATGTGCCCAAGCTATCCCAAACTGATGTAAACACAGTTCTTCCCATTCAGTGAGGAGATTTAAAAATATAAGATATTACCCAGGGTGCAATTTAAAAACACACGATTTTGTGAATTTTCTGTGTTTTACATCAGCAAGTGTTCCACTGTCAAAGAATTTAGAGAAATGAGGAGATTCAGAAAATTGCTTAGATAGATATTACAGGGATTTGTATCTTCAGTATGCTGACCTGCACTATGAATCTCTAAGAGAGAGCTTTCACAGGATGCTCCTCCCAAATTTGTTTGGCAATTGAATCTGTGAGTCCGGAGCATTTATGTTCATTGAAACATGCTGAAAAACACCGGGCATCTCTGTGCAGGGCTCCTTGATAAAAGTCTGTGCTTCGTTTTACTCCCAGTTAAAAGGAACATGGACCAATGAACGATGGAATAGGAAATCAACTGTCCATGTAGGTCGAGGCAGGAGGCAGACAAATGCCTGGTCCAGAGAGGGAACCGTTCCCTGTGAAACCCACCTTTAAGCCCGAAACAGCCTGAGCGCTGAGAGACCTGACTGCTGGCCCCGGATGGAACCTGTGACCCACAGGGAGAACTGCTACTGTTTGCCTGCCTGTTCCCAATGGATTGTTTCTGAATAACGCCTTTTAACCAATGAAATGCTGCCTTCTCCAACACTACCGATGGCTTACCTGAGCATGCCAGCATGTGCACTGGGAGAGCAAGTGGAGCCACCAGGAATTCATGCCTTATGCTGCAGAGGAGGCTTGGCTCCTTCAGCTTGTGCCTGGTGGCCTGGTGTCCCGCTTCGTGAGGTGGAAAACCTGCATTCAGGGCCCCTCTTCTTGTGGAGAGCTTTTCTTTTGCTTAATAAATTCTGCCACCCTCCTCACCTTTGACTGTGTCTGTGTGCCTAATTGTTCCCAACCATGAGACTAGAACCCAGATTTTACCTGAACTAAGGAGCAAAAAATCCTGCATCACTGTTACCATGTGCACAGGACACTTCTCATTTTTCTGAAACCAGACAGTCTCTTTGGAGCTGCAATGATTATTAGGGGTCTTTGACAGAATGATTTAATTTATACGAACTTCGAGATAACATCCAAATGCCACTGTATATTTGGAAAATTTTTGCCAAAATTCAGTCCCCATCTGTAACACGATAATTTAATTTTGAGTGAATAAAATTTTAGCAGGAAAGACATGAGCTCCAGTATAAACATTGAATCAATTCTTCCAAGGTGTTTTGGACACCCAGGAATTCCTATCACAGGAACGTTGTTGTGAGGGCTGCACTGAAGACTGGGTGCTGCCTCCTAAGCCAACCCAGCATCCCAGGAAGCTCAGGGTTAAGCCCAGTGCTCAAGGGCCTGGCCCGACTCAGGAGTAGCGTGCTGAGGGTGAACTCTTGTCTCCTGCTCTGCTCACTTGTTTTCTTTGTCTTTCAGCCTCCTGTTCACCCTCCCCTCTCAGAGCTAAGACCGTTATCTTTGTGAAGCCTCCTTAGACTTCCTCAAGCACCGAGACCTAAGATAACATAGGCAAAGCCTCTACCCTCTTGCCTGGGACAAACTTTGTCAGCAGCAGATAGCGGCTCCTCTTCTTTTCGTCACTGGTCTCCTGGGTTTCCCACAGCATCTGGAATTCTTGACTCTCATACTCTCCTCAATAAAAGGTCTATTGTCAGCAGACTTGGCAAGTGGGATAACCCTAAAAGAAGCCAATTCAATATAGGTCAGTCTTACATCAGATACCAAAACTGAGTAAAGGAAGATGTCACTCCTCATGCACTTTTTAAACTCAAGAGAAAAAGAAATCAGGAGTTGAGTGGACATCAGCGTCTGTGCCTGTTTTGCTTCTGGAGTCTCCGGGGATAAGCAAAGTCTAGCTAAGTAGCCCAGCCCATCTGCGGAGATTCTGGCCCCTCCCGTGGTGATAGAGTTCAGCTGTGTCTCATCTTGAAACCCCAGGTATTGTGGGAAGCACCCAGTGAGAGGTACTTGAAGCATGGGGAAAGGACTTTCCCATGCTATTCACATGATAGTAAGTTTCAGGAGATCTGCTGGTCTTAAAAGGAGACTTTACTGCACAAGTTTCTTCTTCTCTTGTCTGCAATGATGTGAGGCATGCCTTTCACCTTCTGCCATAACTGTGAGTTCTCCCAGCCACATGGAACTGTAAGTCCATTAAAATCTTTCTTCTGTATAAATTACCTAGTCTTGGGTATCAGCAGGCTGGAAATAGACTAATACACATGGACTCAGAGGCAGCCTGTCTCTGTGGGACCGTCAGCTGGCCTGGCCACGTCCCGCAGGCCCTCTGTAAGTTAGGCATGTGCTGTTCCATGGAGACCCACAGAGCAGCAGAGCCCTGCAACTGTCCAGTTAGCTGCCGGTGCATAGCTGGTCCCAGGAATCCCAGGGGCAGATGGCCAGGAAGTGATCCAGCCACTAAACCACTGACCATCCAGTGTCTGCTGTAGAAAGAACATGTTGCTAAAACCAAATTAAGACTAAAATAGGACATCGGTTTCACCTGCTTTAGTATTTGCAGACGTGGGGTTGCATTTAGACATGTTTTTCACCCCCACTTGCATTCTGGTGTGCTCACCCATGTAATCAATACAATAAATATGCCAAATTAAAAAGTGAAGCATTGGATTTTATGACTTAGTTTGTCAGAGTTGTTTAGAGGCAAAGGGGACACCCAGGGTGGACACATGAGCACATAGTTTCAGGAGGAAAGTGAGGTCTGTCCGATTCAAGTGGGGGAGCCCTTCTTAGTCACTGAGACCCTCACATTTATCGCAGTCACTCTTTATATCCCTTCTAATTAGGCAGAAAACGTCACGTTAGTTCTGCAGTGAATGTTGGCAGACAGCCAGCCCAGCAGCGGATTCTCTGTGGCTCCTCTCACATTTTCTGCCCAGCTGGCCCCCAGAGGCCTGTAGGAGCCACACATGCTGGGAAACTCTATTTGCCTCCAGAAATGGCTACAACAAAGTAAATAATTCAGTGATTTGAGTATGGAACTTCGTATAACAATTTCCATAAAACTTCACATAACATTTTCCATATTTCCATGCCTGAGATCACTTGAAGTGAATCAAGAAAAAAAAATGATTTCCACTGAAAGTGTGATGCGAGTTTTAATAGACAGATACAGTAAACATCAAAAGACAGGCAAAGGTCTCAGGGAAACTCCTATTATTCCCCATGAACTCTCCAAGTAGAGAAATAAACGCCCAGGGTTGTGGTGAAATAGATTCTTGCAATATTTTTTGCCTCATCAATCACTTATGTCACCTGCATTTTGACTAATGATCCTTTTTTATTTTCAATTTTTGTTAATGTTACTGTAAAAAGCACATTTATTTTCACTTACGTGAGGGTGATCTGTCACAACTCACTTTTCTTTGCGTAAAGGAAAGGCACGGGTCTAGAACAATTGCTTCTTTGTCTCCTTTCTTTTGGGACAAGTGAATTAGCAAGAAAGCTCACCTCGCCACGAAGGTGTCAGCAGAGGCTGACCTGCCTCCTTCACCAGCCGCCCACCGCAGCTCCCACTCCTTTCCAGAAGGATTTGGCATTATGTGGTTTTTGTCTTGCATATCATGGTGACATCAAGCCAGATACTGAAGGGTCTTTTTTTACAAGGACATTCCTGATGCATTGTGGTCACCATCACTCAGTTGATGAAGGAAAATAATTAAAATGTTAGGAAACTTGCCAGGGCAAAATCCATGCCCCAGGGCAAATGACAGGAGAAGACTTATTTCTCAGTACTCAAAAGTTGTCTACACTGTGCCAAATAGTCTGGGGAAAAAATTGAAAATGCTTGCATTCGGTGGGTGTAAATCCATCAGAATTCTAAATAGCTGGTTTGCCTTTTTATAGAAAAACATTTGAATTCTTTTTAATGAACTCCGTGGTAGTTAACTCTGTCAACTTGACTGAGCTAATGAATACTTAAGATAATTGGTAAAACATTATTCCTTAGCGTATCTGTCGGGGTCTGAGAAGAGATGAGGATTTAATTCCATGGACTGAGGTGAAGACGACCCACCCTCACCAATGCAGATGGCGTCTATCTCCAATCTGTTGAGAATGCACATATAACAAAAAGGCAGAGGGGAAAGGAATTTGCTCTCTCTGAACTGAAACAATTATCCTGTCCTCAGACACTGGTGCTCCTGGTTCTTGGGCCTTTGAACTCAGATCTGGGCTGAAACCATCAGCCACCTGCATGCCCCATGAGCAAAGAGAGAGTGTATGTAGGCAGTAGGAGTGAGATTTTCAGGCCCCTGATTTGAACTAGTTTCTCTAGGTCTCTAGGGAGACCTTGCTTGCCCACATCAGACTGTGGGTCTTCTCCCCTCCGTAGCTGTCTAAGCCTATGTACTGTTTCTCTGGAACACCCTGACTAATACAGGCTCTATTCCATTCTGCACAAATCGTTACATGGCTACAGCTGGGTACTTAGGTCACAGCCTTTGAAAGGTGAGCACCAGGTTACAATTCTCTCTTAATCAGGCTAAGGCGTTTTCAGTTTGGTGACCTGAAATGAAGATCGAGGATGCTGTGCACAAAAATTCTGGAGAATGCATTGATCTGGGAGACCAAAAATGGCCTCCCTACGTTTTGGGCTTCTGTGACTGATCTGTGGGGACATGGTCAGGTCTCTAGCAGAGACAGATACACCAAGTCCACAGATACTCTGGTTCTCTTCTGGGATCTTTGCCTGCTTGGAAAAGGTGTTAGAAAGTGGAGAGGGAGTGGTTCTGATCAGACACGGCACAGACATTCTGCATGCACAGGAATGAACCAGCTAGAGGGTGGATGGTGTAACCCCGACAGACCTTCCCAGATAGACCATGGAGGTCAGAGTCAACTTGGATCTTGTTATTTTTTGACTTCTGCAAACAAACAACTCTGTTTCCCAAGATGCTCTCTGAGACTGTAGAAACAAAGATAGTTTTTCTCCATCCTGCCGCTTATCCAGCCTGCCTACATACACACTCATGAGGCATGCAGTTTTGTGATCCAGATTGTGGCCTCAAGGTGGTGAACTCAGCCAGGACTCTTAGCTGACACACCCAAAGTCCAGGGATCGAATGACCTGCTTACTTCTGAAATGTAATTCCCCAAGAAGCATTTTCTTCATATATACACATTCTTTCCTGCCACAGTAAGCTACAGTGATCTTTCAGCCTCTGTACACCACACAGGAAGAGAAAAGCTATCTCAAACATTACATTTTATTTGATTTTCCTGCAAACATGCAGCCAGATTACTGACTGGAATGGCCTTTCCTTGGCAGGTCCCCTGAGAAATGCTGGCTGCAAGAGAGCAGAGTGTGAGTCCTGGCAAGGAAGACCTGCAAATGTTGACCTTTGAGGTTTGTGTCACATTTAAACGATGAAGTTCTGTGGGGGAAAGGTGGCAGAAGGGCTAGTGGTTTGGTTGCAGTAAATATTCAACTCATCCTACTCAGCCTTTCTCTCCAACCTCAAGCAGAGCTGTCTTTCATTTCCTTTGTGGTTTTCTTGGTACCATTTATACAAGGGAAGAGAGACACCCCAGACCTCAACCATCTGGGGCTTCCTCTTTTCTTGACAAACAAAAAGTTGGCATTAGGTGCCACCTGTTTCAGCCATCAAAAAGACATCTCTCTGACCTGGGGACTCCCAAAACCAGGCGCTTCACTGGTTACATCATCAAAATGGATAAAAAGAGATGCCCACTACTCATGTCTCCACAAAGAAGAACCCAAATGACAAACAAGTAACTACATTTTGAGTGGTGTCTGAGAGAACACTGGAATTCAGCAAGGAAGGATGAAAACCCTTTGAAGGACAGAAACTCAGGATGGCATCATAGAGAGGGAATTAAAGTCCTCCACTAAGATCAGCTCAGAACCAAGAGTGAATTCGCCTGATTGGAAAAGGTAAGCTGCAGATCCCCAGAACTCTCAACTACAACCATGGACACCTGCAATCCTAGCTACAAGAGGTCACTCAGCCCTCACAGGCTCTGAGCTCAGTGTAGGGAGCTGCCTAGAGTCAACCCAGTGCATCAGTCTGGGGAAGGAACTAATGCTGAGTCACCCCACTCCCCGAGATCCAAGCGGCTACAACACAATGCCATTTTGGGACAGAACCACTGCTAGGATGCATCCTGCTCTAGAAGCTAATAGACCTGCATCTCTACATTTCTGAGGGCTTGACTTATTCTCACTAAACTCATGCAACAGGTTATAATGATGCAACCCCAGTTAGATCCAGAAGTACAACTATGACTATGGCACTGGAACCCCCCCCCAGCACCCGGTACCCCTCCCTACCTCCCAAAAAAAGCAGTCAAGAATAGTGGGGAGGCCACCCCCCAAGACTGAGGAAACTAATGTGTATGCTCCCCAGAGACTGAGGACTGGCTACCCAATACCTATCACCAGTGGTGACTATGTCACTTCAACTGATAAAGCCATCACTTACTGCATGTACTTCCCAGGGTCCAATGACTCACCTAACCAGGGCCCCTCACTGCTAGTGATCCTGCCCTGCCTCCACAACCAGTGGAGCCATCATACTTGGCATGCACTCACCCAGTGCCTGAGAACTGGCCTACCTGGTTGCCCCTTTCCCAAGTAAGATCTTGCCTCCACAAATATCCACATTCTAGGCCACTGAGATACTCAGAGACACCACTGACATCGATTATCACCAAAGATATTACATTGATTATAGCCAAAGAAATTACATAGAGACTATATATATATATATATATATATATATATATAAAATGTGTCCATTCAGAATGAAAGCCAAAGTATGCTACCCAACAGATGCTATAGAACACATCTCTATGAAAAAGTCTTTCTCTATGGAAGCTACCCCTAAAACTGAAAGAAGTAGATGTTCCACAAGATGTGTTGATGTCAACACAGAGACTCAAGAAACATGAAAAAGCAAAAAGAAATAAAAAGCCATAGCAAAAGAAATACAATAATTCTTCAGTAAGATACCCCCAAAGTAAAGCATATATATGAAATGCCTGAAAACAAATTCAGAATAATAATGTTAAGGAAACTCAGTGAGACACAAGAGAATACAGGTAGATGATTTAACAAAATCAGGAAATCAAATTCCTTATGTTTTGAATAATAAATTCCATAAAGAGGTAGACACTATTAGAAAAGAATCAAACAAACCTTTGAGGTGAGGAATTCAATGAATGAAATAAAAAACACATTTGAGACCTTATAGAACAGACTAGATCAAGTAAAATAAGAAGTCTCTGAACTTGAAGATAAACTTTTTGAAATTACAGAGTCAGACCCAAAAAAAAAAAAAAAGAATAAAAATGAAAAAGTAATTATTTTTTTAAAATGGGACTTATAGGACATCATTAAGCAAACAAATATTTGCACTTTGGGAGTTTCTGAAGAAAAAGCAATAGAGAAATGTATAATAAAGCTATTTAATCAAATAATATCTAAAAAATTCCCTAGTCTTGGCAGAGATATGAACAACCAGACCAAAAAAGCTGAAAATTCCCCATGTGTAATCCAAAAATGTCTTCCCCCATGGCAATTATAGTTAAGATGCCAAAAATAAAAGACAGAGAGATAATTCTAAAAACTGCAAAAGAAAAACTTCAAGTCACATTTATAGGAATTTTCATTAGGCTATCAGCAGAAGGCTTAAAGCCCAAGAGAGACTGGATTAGTATATTAAAAGTGTGAAACAAAAAGACAAACAAATTCTTTCAACCACGAAGTCTATACCCAGCAAAGCTATTTTCACAATAAATGAAAATTAGTCTTTCCAAGACAAGCAAAAACAGAGAAATCATCACCATTAAACATGTTTTGCAAGAAATATTTAAGGAAGTCAACTCAAACAAAGTGAAAGGATGATAACTACCATCATAAACAAACATGAATGTATAAAACTTACTGTTAAAACAGATTGACAAATAGGAATGAGAAAAGAACCAAACCTTATCGCTACTGAAAACCACCAAACTGCAAAGAAAAACAATAAGAGAAGAAGAAAGGAACAAAGCTTATGCAAAACAACCAGAAAACCAATTGAGAAAACAACAGAAATAAGTTCTTTCTTACTGACAATAAATATGAATGTAAATAAATTTAATTGTCCAATTTAAAAAATATGGAGTAGTTAAATGATTTTTATTTTATTTTATTTATTTATTTTTTATTTTTTTAGACAGAGTCTCACTCTATCTCCAGGCTGGAGGGCAGTGGCACAATCCCAGCTCACTGCAACTTCTGTTTTCCGGTTTCAAGTGATTCTCCTGCCTCAGTCTCCCAAGTAGCTGGGACTACAGGCACGCACCACCATGCCTGGCTAATTTTTTGTACTTTTAGTAGAGACATGGTTTCACCATGTTGGCCAGGATGGTCTCGATCTCTTGACCTCACGATCTGCTCACCTCGACCTCCCAAAGTGTTGGGATTACAGGCGTGAGCCACTGTGCCTGGCCTAAATGGATTTTTTAAAAGACCCAACTATATGCTATCTACTACAAAAAACTTAACGCTTCACCTGTGAAAATACATGTAAACTGAAAGATAAGGGAGAAAAAAGGTAGTCCATGCAAATAGAAACCTAAAGCAAGTGGGAGTCACTGTACAGTTTGTTTCATTGTGTTTCATTTTATTGTACTTCACAGATACTCCATTTTTAAAAATCGAAGATTTGTGGCAACCTTACACTAAGCAAGTCTATTGGTCCAATTTTTCCATCAGCATATGCTGTCTTTCGTAGCATTATCAATATTTAGCAATAAAGTAATTTCTAATTAAGCTATGTACAATGTTTTTAGAAATAGTGCTATTACACACTTAATAGACCACAATATAGAAAATACATAACTTTTTCATGCACTAGAAAACCAAGAAACATTTTGTTTTGATTGCTTAATTGTGATATTCACTTTATTGCATTGTTCCAGAACTGAAACCCTAGTATCTCCAAAGTATAACTGTACTTAGATAGAGTAGATTTTAAGTCCAAAACTGTACAAAGAGACAAAGAAGAGTATTATATGATGAAGGGATTCATGGAAGAGGATATAACAATTGTAAATAAATATGCAACTAACACCAGAGCACCCAAATACAAATAGCAAATATTATCATATCTAAAGGGAGAGATAGGCTGCAATCACTCTAAGTATTGAAGAGATCATCTAGACAGAAAATTAACCAAAAAAATCAGCTTTAAGCTGCACTATATAACAAATGGACCTCACAGACATTTATAGTATATTTCATATAACAGCTATAGAATATACATTCTTCTCAGCAGCACATGGAACTTTCTCTAGAATAGATCACGTGTTAGGCTACAAAATAAGTCTCAACCATTTTTTAATAATAAAAACAATATTAAGTATCTTTACAAATGACAATGGAATAAAACTAGATACCAATAACAAAAGGAACATTTAAAACTGGGCAAACACATGGAAATTAAACAACGTGCTCCTCAACAACAATTGGGTCAGTGTAGAAATTAAGAAAGTTTTTGAAACAAATGAAAGCAGAAGCAAAACATACCAAAACCTATGAGATAAAGCAAAAGCAGTACATAGAGAGACGTTAATAGCAATACATGCCTACATCACAAAGTAAAGGTTTCAGATATACAACCTAATGGTACCTCCCAAGGAGCTTGAAAAGCAAGAAGAAACAAAACCCAAAATTAACATAAGAAAATAAATAATAAAGATCAAAATAAAAATAAACAAACTTATGTCTCAAACATACAAAAGAACCAACACAATAAAAAGTTGTTTTTTTTTTTAACAAAAAAGAGGAACAAAATTGACAAACCATTAGCTAGACAAGAAGAAAGGAGAAAAGACCCAAATAAAATCAGAAACAAAAAAGCAGATATTGCAACTGATACCACACAAATACAAAGGTTCCTCAGAGACTACTACGAACAACTACATGCCAACAAATTGGAAAATCTAGAAGAAATGAACAAATTCTTGGAGACATACAGCCTGTCAAGATTGAACCCAGAAGAAACAGAAAACCTGAACAGACCAACAATGAGTAATGAGATTGAATCAATAATACAATGCCTCTCAAGAAAGAAAAACCAAGTACCTGATGGTTTCACAAATGAATACTACCAAACTTTTAAAGAAGAACTAACACCAATTCTTCTCTAACTCTTCCAGCTATTTTAAGGGAAGCAAATTCTCCCAAATTCATTCTATGAGGCCAGAATTACCATGCCCAAAAAAACACACAAAGACAAACACACACACAAACTATAGGCCAATATTCCTGAAGAACATAGATGGAAAAACTCTCCACAAAATACCAGGAAAGTAAATCCAACATCACATCAGAAAGATAATACATCATGGTCAAGGAGTTATCCCAGCAATGTAAGGATGGTTTAACATACGCAAATAAATACATGTGCTACATCACATGGACAGAATGAAGGGCAAAAGTTGTATGATCATCTTAATTGATGTAGAAAAAGGTCTTGATAGCATTCAACATTCTTCATGATAAAAACTCTCAAAATTTTTGCAATCTACCCATCAGACAAAGGGCTAATATCCAGAATCTACAAAGAACTAAAGCAGACTTACAGGAAAAAAAAAAAAAAAACCATTCAAAGTGGGCAAAGGATATGAACAGACACTTTTCAAAAGAAGACAGATATGCAGCTAACAAATGTATGAAAAAGTGCTCATCATCACTGGTAATTAGAGAAATGCAAATCAAAACCACATTGAGATACCATCTCATGCCAGTGAGAATGTTGATCATTAAAAAATCTGGAGACAACAGATGCTGGAGAGGATATGGAGAAAAAGGAACACTTTTACACTGTTGGTGGGAGTGTACATTAGTTCAACCATTGTGGAAAACAGTGTAGCAATTCCTCAAGAATCTAGAAAAAGAAATTCCATTTGACCCAGCAATCCCATTACTGGGTATATACACAAAGAATTTTAAATTGTTCTATCATAAAAACACATGCACACATATGATCATTCATTGTGCTGCTGTTTATCATAGCAAAGACCTGGAATCAACCCAAACGCCCATCAATTCTAGACTGGACAAAAAAATGTGGCACATATACACCATGGAATACTACTCAGCCATAAAAAATGATGAGTTCATGTTCTTTGTAGAGACATGGATGAACACAGAGACTGTCATTCTCAGCAGACTGACAGAAGAATGGAAAATCAGACACCACATATTCTCACTTACAGGTGGGTGATGAACAATGAGAACACTTGGGCACAGGGAAGGAAACAACACTCACAGGGCTAGGTGGTGGAATGGAGTGGAGGGGAAGGAGGGACAGCAGAAGGGGGGAGGGATGGGCAGGGATGGGGAGGGTTAACACCAGGAGAAGTACCTGATGTAGGCAACAGCGGGGGCACAGATGTGGACAACAAACCACCATGGTATGTATGTACCTATGCAACAATCCTACAGGATGCAGGAAGTGCACATGTATCCCAGAGCCCAAATACAATAATAATAATAAAAAAAAAAACTCTCAACATAATCCCAGCACTTTGGGAGGCTGAGGTGGGTGGATCACGAGGTCAGGAGATAGAGACCCTCTTGGCTAACACGGTGAAACCCCGTCTCTACTAAAAATTCAAAAAATTAGCCTGGCATGGTGGCACATGCCTGTGGTCCCAGCTGCTCAGGAGGCTGAGGCAGGTGAATAGCTTGAATCCAGGAGGCGAAGGCAGCAGTAAACTGAGATAACACCGCTGCACTCCAACCTAGGTGAGAGAAAGAGACTCCATCTAAAAAAAAAAAAAAAAAAAAATCGAAAACTTAACAAAGTAGACACAGAAGGATCATACTTCAACACAACAAGAACCATAAACGACAAGTCCACAGCTAACATTGTGCTGAATAAAAAAAAAAAAAAAAGTTGAAAGCTTTTTGTCTAAGAACTGAAACAAGACAAGGATGTCCACTTTCACCACTGTTACTCAACATAGTACTCTTCTGGCCAGAGCAATTTGACAGGAGAAAGAAATAAAGCCCATCCGGATTGAAAAGGGGGAAGCCAAATTCGGAGACGTCGCATGATCTTTCGAACCTAAAGGTTCCATCAGAAAACTCTTAAAACTAATAAACACATTTGGTAAAGTTGCAGAACACAAAATCAACATTCAAAAATTGGTAGCATTTCTATATACCAATAATAAGCTAGCTGAAAAAGTAGTCATGAAAGCAATCACATCTACAATAGCTACAAAAAAGGTTATCTAGGAATAAATTTAACCAAGGAAGTGGAAGAGTTTTTAAATTATAACTATGAAAGAAATGCTGATGAAAGAAATTGATGACACAAAAATAGGAGATCTCATTATTCATGTATTGAAAAATTAATACTGTTAAAGAGATTATATTATCCAGAGCAAATTATAGATTCAGTGCAATCCTTATCAAAATACCAATGACATGCTTCACAAAAATAGAAAAAAAAATTCTAAAATACATCTGGAATCACAAAAGACCCTGAATAGCTAAAGAATTTCTGAGCAATGAAGAAATTAAGAAAATTTAAAAGTTTTCTGAAACAAATGGAAATAGAAACAAAGCATACCAAAACCTATTAAATACAGCAAAAGCAGTACTTAGAGCAAAGTTGATAGCAATAAATGCCTACATCAGTAAGTAAAGATTTCAGATGTGCCAACTAATGATACACCTCAAGGAACTAGAAAAGCAAGAGGAATCCAAACCCAAAATCAGTAGAAGAAAAGAAATAATAAAGAGCAGAGGAAACGTGAGAGTTGGAGGCATCACGCTACATGAATTCAAAATACTTTACAAATTATAGTACCCAAAACAGCATGGCACTGGCATAAAAATAGACATGCAAACGGTAGCACCCAAACAGCATAGTACTGGCATAAAAACAGACACACAGACCAATTGAACACAATAGAGAACTGAGAGATAAAATCACATATTTACAGCCAACAGATTTTCAACAAATATTCCAAGAACACACATTAGGGAAAAGAACATTATCTTCAATAAATGCTACTGAGAATATTGTATATTAATATCCAAAAGAATGAAACAGCCCTTAGGTCTCACCATATATAAACATTAACTCAAAATGGATAAAAGACTTAAATGAAAGACCCAAAACTATAAAACTACTAGAAGAAAACATGGATAACACACAAGACTTTGAACACTGGTCTGGGCAAAGATTTCATACAAGAGACCTCCAAAGCACAGACAACAAAAGCACAACATAGACAAATGGGATTATATAAAACTAAAAAGCTTCTCCACAGCAATCAACAGAGTGAAAAGATAACCCGCAAAATGAGAAAAAATATTTGCACACTATTCATCTAAGCAAGTGATTAACATCTAGAATATACGTGAAATTCAAACAATTTAAGAGGAAAAAGCCAAAGAATCCAATTTAAAATGCTCAAATGATCTAGAATCTCTAAAAAAAAGGCATATATGGCCAAAATGTATTTAAAATGCTCAACATCACTATTCATCAGGGAAATGCAAATCAAAATTAATCATCAGGGAAATGCAAATCAAAATCATAAAGAGGTATAATTTCACCCCGGTTAGAACGGCTATTATAAAAAAGACGAACAATGGCAAATGCTGGTGGGGATGTAGAGAAGGGGAAACTCCTGTACACTGTCGATGAGAATGTTAACTAGTGCAGCACTATGAAAAACAGTATTGAGTTTCTTCCAAAAAAACTAAAAATAGAACTTGTATATGATCCAGCAATCCCTCTGCAGGGACTTGAAGAAAAGGAAATCAGTATATCAAGGAGATATCTGCATTTCCATAGTTATTGCAGTACTATTCAGAAAAGTCAAGACATTAAATCAACTATCCAAGTGTCCACCGATGAATGAATGGCTAAAGAAAATGTGGTATGTATACACAATGGAACACTATTCAGCCACACACATAAAAAAAAAATGACTTCCTGTCATTCACGGCAACATGGCTAAGCCTGGAAGATGTTATGCTAAGTGAAAGACCCCAGGCATAGAAAGAAAATACTGCATGTTCTCACGCACGTACATAAGCTTAAAAAGTTACTCTTACAGAAAAAGACAGACGAATACTGGTTACTATAGGCTAGGAAAGACAGGGGAAGGAGAGGTGGGAGGGATTTGTAAGGGATACAAGTTCACGGCTAGGTAGAAGGAATAAAACCTAGTGCTCTTTAGCACTATAGGATGACTATAGTCAACAGTGATTTAGTGTGTGCTTTTAAATAGCTACAAAAAGGGATTTTGGAAGTTCCCAACACAAATAAATGATAAATATTTGAGGTGATGGATATGCTAATTACCATGATTTTGTTATTACACATTGTTTATAGGGATAGAAATATCACATTGTATACCATGAATCATTCTGTGTACAATTATTATATGTCAACTAAAAAAACCATGAACATGTCACAATAGCATCACGTTAACCCAGGAACCACTGTGTCAAAACACCAGTATTTACACCTGTGAATGGGAGAGGCTCACCTTGAGCCATGTGACTTTCCCTGCTCTTCCTTTTCACCCCGGACCACACGATGAGGTGCGAAGATTCTGGGTTCCTGTTTTGAAAGCAGGATTTAAACACTGCAGTTCAACTTCGGATTTTAACCTTCTGAATGCTTCAGCAGGTGAGTCATTATCTTCCACAGACAGAACTGTGTCTTGACGGTGTAGTTCTCTTTCCAGGCCCGCCTTGGTGAGACTGTGGCTGTTCGGATGACCTGCTCAAGAACACCAGCCTCCTGCAGTCTCCTGGGACTCTCAGCAATGCAGAAGCTTCCAGCAAAGCATCCTTCTAGTCAAGTTTGTCCAACCCACGGCCCATGGGCTGCATGCAGTTTGGGACGACTTTGAACGTGGTCCAACACAAATTCATAAACTTTTTTTAAAAATGAGATTTTTTTTGAGATTCTTTTTTTTAGCTCATTCATTAGCCATCGTTAGTGTTAGTGTATTTTATGTGTGACCAAAGGCAGTTCTTCTTTTTTCAAGGCGGCTCACGGAAGCCAAAGATTGGACCTCCCTGCTCTAGATGAAGCCTCCTTCCCAGAGAGAAATGTTGTCCTTCTCTGGCAGTTGGAAGAATACCCCAAATCACAAGCAGGAGGCACCTTCAAAGCCAAGTGTGCGAGGGACCTTCTCTGAGGTGGAATCCTCCCTTGACCAGCTAAAGATGACTCTCCTTCTGGGCACCCTCAAAAGAATACAAGTGACAGAGAATGCCACGTGCTCTTCCATAGGCAACCTACTCTTCTCAACTACTGTGCAGACCAAGGCAAACGAGTGACTCCCAATCACTTGTGCCTCTGTTCACTTTTGTTTTTATCCTCCTTTGATTACTGGAAACACTAAGTAGACCCACGTAGAAAGCAGAAATGGGGCTGGACATGATGGCTCACCCCTGTAATCCTGACACTTTGGGAACCAGAGGGGAGTGGATTGCCTGAGGTCAGGAATTCGAGACCAGGCTGGCCAACATGGTGAAAAAAACATAGCGTAGTGCTTGCCTGAAATCCCAGCTATGTGAGGAAGCTGAGACATGAGAATTGCTTGAACTCAGGAGGCAGAGGTTGCAGTGAGCCAAGATTGTGCCACTGCACTCCAGCCTGGGTGACAGAGTGAGACTCTGTCTCAAAAAAAAAAAAAAAAAAAAAAAAAAAAAAAAAAAAAAAAGTGGAAATGGGAGAGAAATGAGACTCTGAGGCAGACTTGAAGGGATTAGGCCAGGGCCAGTGGAGAGCAGTCTCCCGGGTCACTAGGAATCAGGGATGCCTGGACTGGCAGAGGGTGTGCTCAGTCTCATGTCCTAGTGGAATGCTCCCAGCTTCCTGGCCTGATGGCAATCCAGGCAGTGCGGCTGGGACACAGGACAGCCATCCCCCACCATGCTTCAGACTCGCATTTTCGTTTTGATTCCCAGATGCAGATCCCATTTCAGGAAAAATGCTCAACCCACATTTCTGTCGTACTGGATTCTTGGCATTTTATGGTGAGAGGCCAGAAAGAGACAACAGCCTGCATTCTGTCAATACCTAAATCCTGCTGAGGCCAAAGCCCTCTTCAGGCAGCCACGAATCCCGGAGGCCCTGCTCTGAGCCTGAGGGCCAAGGCGAGACGTGGATGCTAAGGTGATCTGGGCCCCCGCAGTAAAAAAAGCATCCACGAAGATGACAGAAGCAACTCCATCGCACCCCTTAAAATCCGAGGTGGATCCTGGAATCTCTGCTGAAGACAAATTGCTTTAACAAGGTGGCAAAAGAATTAAAACAGGACATTCGTTGGAGGTTGCTGCTGTTTGTCGCACAGAAGGTGAAGGCTTGGAGGCCATTATATCAAAGTTGTTCATATTCAAGTCAGAAAGCATGTTAACGGTCGCATGAATATTTCTTTATATGTATTCAGCTTCCTTTTCTGGAATGCCCACTTTTGTGGCAAGACCTGAGGCAAAGGTATTGTGAACAGGGGTCCACCACGGAATTTCAGACGAGAAATGAGTTGTCCCACATAAGCCCCAGGTCCCGAATACGGACTCCTCTGCAGCCCAGCATCTGTTAGACTCACCGATAGTTCATGTCATTGAACTGCCAAGTGTTCCCAGTGAAAGGCACACCAGGGCCAGTTGCCCCTCTATGCTGCAGATGCCAAACGGGCTGAGCGGCTTTCATTCTACCCTATGCTTTTATGGGTTTCCAACAGTCAGAAAAGCTGATAAATGAATGAGCCAGAGAGGAAAGCAAAACCTGCCCCATCTCATCGTTTTCCTTGTCCAACAATAGAGAATCCGAATACAATTTCCCCTTCCCTACCCATCGCAAGACCTGCCGTCACTGTCCGCGGGGCAGCAAGGACATCAGGGATAACAGGCATCCCCTAAAATAAAAATCCTTTCAGGGAAAAACAGACCGTAGCTACCATCCTTCGACTTTATTTACTGAGCTCTGAGTTTCAGCAACATTATTCTTTAGTCCTTGAGGAAGGAATACACTCTCACCCTTAAAACGCTGTAAGTAGTCGATAATCCATTATTACAGTAAGCCGTTCACTCTCACAGTAATTATCTAATAACCCCTTATAAAGGACCGTGGCTTCCTAATCTGTTTATAATTATCATTTCAATGATCCCACACATTAATGTCTGACCTTCACCAACTCTGACCCGATCTTAATTAGCTCTGATATCAAATCATCACTACATAAGAAACTAGCCATGACCAAATGAATGAACCCCAGGTACAGTTAATTTCTGGAGCAATTATCTTTTCATGTAGAGAGATTTAAATGATTATCTGCACAATTTCACACAGTTTTATGTAATTCTGCAACATTATAAATTCTGTTTTAAATCATATTTCAAAGGCAGGGCTCCACAGTCTGGTTTTTCTGGTGTTCTAAAGTACTCATTGTCCCTGTGTTAATGTGGGATGATTTTATGTCATTATTTACAATAATAAACAAATATCAAAAACACAGCTTATAAAGTAGTATATTATTATCATTCAATATGTAACGGTGTGGTCAGGTAGTCTCAGAGAAAATATCCCGGTTAAATCATTAAAGGAAATACTACATTATGCAGAAACATTGAAAGTAATTAATAATATAAATATACTGTGTACAAAGATTAGAAAGCCTAAAGTGTGTGTTCATATGTGAAGTGTGTTCGCTAAGCACCGTGGGCTGGAAAGCATTTATCGCCTTAACAAAGCTTGCAGAGGATGTTTCAAAGGAAACTATTTGTTGCAACAGAAAATCAATCTGCAGTTGAACTTGATTTTAAACCTGAGAAACATATGCACATTCTTGTGTTTGTAGCCATCTGACTTCCTGAGTGACGTTTGTGTTACAGTAGCTTCCCAATGTGGGATTCATTTTCACGAATGTCCACTGGGCTTTTGGGGGTAAATACGAAAACACAAGGGCAACGTTGCAGAAATATTGTGTGTGCAGAGCCAGGCCTTGAGAAAAGATGTAGTCAGAACTTATTTGCTTAATGTTGCTTCCAGTGTCAAACATTAAGGGAAACTTGAGCCAGGTGAAAGATTTCAACAAGAGTATTTACTGTTTCTTATCCCTGGCACAATTTATCAAGTCTGCACATTAAACCTTCCTAGTCAAAGTGTTTGCAATTGCTATGGTTTCATCCCACAAACCAAAACACTGGTTGAATGTCCTATTCTCCATGCTCGGAGATGCCACAGGGCAGAGGTCCCTCTGAGCCACAGTACAGGTCACCCAAGTCACCCGAATGGGCATTTGCTTCTTGACCACGTCTTCTGCTCTTACATTACTATTTGTAGAAATGGCAATAATGTGCCCAATAGGTTTTATATCAAATTACTTAACAAAGTTAGAAGTTAATTTCTTATAAATTACCTATTATACAGGATGGTCTGAATTAATCACTATTTTAAATGATAGTTTCCTCTAAGTTGGCTGAAATTAAAACATGCGTCCACAAGCAAAAGGTAACTATACTGAAAAATGCATTCCAGGTGCTGAAAACCTTTACTGGTGCTTCCTGGGAATGATGGAAGGGGGCCGGCATAGCGGATTTATCATTGGTGCCAATAGCAGATTCGTCTCTAGTCCCCTGGAGACCAGCGCTGATGGTCCCCAGTCAGGGAGCATCCCCTGAATGTCAAACTCTCCCTGTATCTGAGTCCCTGCCCTAGAACCCAACAGAGCTCAAGCTCACCAGTGAGTTTCGACAAACACCCTCTGAGAACTTTCCCACAGTGTTTCATTCCAGATGTCTGTCTTGCCAATGCCATCTGGTTGCTTTTATGATGGAACTGTTTTAAATATATGAAGATAACAGGCATCGCAAGGGATAAAATCATTCAATACTTTCAAATCTTTAAGTAGTTCTCATTCGGACACCTGCCAGTTCTAAGACAAGCTTAGAAATGAGTGCACCCCAGGCTTCAGGAGTCATGTCATGGGTGTAGGACCCTGGAGCCCAAAATTATTCTCCACTCCTTTCCCATCCTTTGGAAAATGCTTGAGGTCTTTGGTGTCTGAGCCTCCTTTTTGCTGCTGAGTTGAGAGTTTGAGGGCCTTCACGCTAGTGACTTCTCTCCTTAAAAAAAAAAAAAAAAAAAAAAAAAAAAAAAAAAAAAAACCCTTGGGCCCACACTCTCTCTGCTTTAATCATTAAGCTCCTGGAGCCAGCTACCCTGCCACATGTGGGGTTTGACATTTGATTTTAATTTTTGTCTTTACACTTGTGATTTAGCAAAAGCCTCTCTGATAGAAAGTTTGTCATTTCCTACCACCAAAGATCATGAGTTTAAGCACTGGTGTTTCTATGAGGCCTGGGATATAGCCTGTGACTTCCCACCTGCCCCTTGAGAGGGACTTGTGGTGACAAGTCCACATCTATTTTTAAAGGGAAAAATGGTGTAAGAAATTGGTTTTTGGTACAGTCCTTGACTCCACCTCTTTTGGTTGAATCATCTTGAGCAGAACTACCACCGCCACACACCTGCTTTTCTGTTGACTTCCTAATTCATTTGGCTGTAATAAGGAAGTTTGTATTAGCCCAGCCCTCCAATCAACACCTGGTAGAAAGGCAGGAACATTTCTTTTTAAATAAATAAAAAGGAGGAAAGAAGGAAGACTATTTAAAAACACGGGAAACTCAGCCAGGATTTTAGAGGCTAATATCCTAAAAATAAATACTACATTATTGAAAAAAATATATAATTTATAAAATCATAAATTTAAAAGATGTGTTCAAAAGTAACATGAATATACAATAAAAGAAGATTCATTAACTGGAAAATTCATTAGTAGAAAACATCTAAATTAAAGCAAGAAAAAGTAAAGAAAAAAATTAAGATAAATATGCAGGATAGTGTTGAAGTAAAAGATACCTGTAATTAGAATCCAGAAGGAAAGGTAAGAAAAAATTTGCAGAAGTGTTCAAAAAATATTTCAGCCGATAGTGTTTAAAACAGGCAAAAGACCCCCTCGTGACGATCCATAAAGCTGAACACACTTCAAACAGGATAAACAGAGGAAAATCCCACTAAAAATAAGCAAAGGAAGGAGATTTAGGGTATCACAGTAGCACTTCTAAAAATCAAAAATAGGGAGAAACTCTTAAATCCGGACAGATAGACTGACATATTTCCTTCAAAAGAGACAGAATTTGGACCCAGTTGGCTTCTCCACAGAACCAGTGGAAAACCAAATAAAATACAGTGACGTCTTACATGAGCTGGGATAACAGAAATCTTAACCCGTTCACAGCTGCAGTCTCCAACTAAAAAATATATTGAGAATGAGGAGTCTTCAGGAAGAAAAGTGAAAGACATCGTCAAACAAATAAAATGGGAGAAAATCAATTAGGGATCGAGTCATGCTAAAAGCAATATTGAAAGATGCTTTTGCATAAATAGTTACTGCTATTTCTATTTCTAGATCCTTGAGAAATGGAATTTCTATTTCTAGATCCTTGAGAAATCACCACACTGTCTTCCACAGTGGTTGAACTAATTTACATTCCCACCAACTGTGTAAGAGTGTTCCTATTTCTCCACATCTTCTTCAGCATCTGTTGTCTCCAGATATTTTAATGATCGCCATTCTAACTGGCATGAGATGGTATGTCAATGTGGTTTTGATTTGCGTTTCTCTAATAATCAGGGATGATGAGCATTTTTTCATGTTTTTCGGCTTCATATATGTCTTCTTTTGAACAGTGTCTGTTCATATCCTTCACCCACTTTTGAAGGGAGTTGTTTGTTTTTTTTCTTGTATATCTGTTTTAGTTCTTTGTAGATTCTGGATATTAGCCCTTTGTCAGATGGGAACATTGCAAAAATTTTTCCCATTCTGTTGGTTGTCAGTTCACTCTAATGATGGTTTCTTTTGCTGTACAGAAGCTCTGAATTTAAATTAGATCCCATTTGTCTATCTTGGCTTTTATTGTCATTGCTTTTGGTGTTTTAGTCATGAAGTCCTTGCTTATCCCTATGTCCTGGATGGTTTTGCCTACGTTTTCTTCTAGTATTTTTATAGTATTAGGTTTTATGTTTAAATCTTTAATCCATCTAAAATTAGTGTAAGGTGATACGTATGGGTACAGTTTCTGCTTTCTGCACATTGCTAACCAGTTTTCCCAAAATCTTCTTAAGCTTCTAAGCAACTTCAGCAAAGTCTCAGGATACAAAATTAATGTGTAAAAATTACAAGCATTCCTATAGACTAATAATAGATAAACAGAGAGCCAAATAATGAGTGAACTCCCATTCACAATTGCTGCAAAGAGAATAAAATACCTAGAAATACAGCTTACAAGGGATGCGAAGAATCTCTTCAAGGAGAACTACAAACTACTACTCGAGGTAATAAGAGAGGACAAAAACAAGTGGTAAAACATTCCATGTTCATGGATAGGAAAAATAAATATTATGACAATGGCCATGCTGCCCAACGTAATTTATAAATTCAGTACTATTCCCAAAAAGCTACCATTGGCTTACTTCACAAAATTAGAAAAAAACACCTTAAATTTTATGTGGAACCAAAAGAGTCCATATAGCCAAGACAATTCTAACCAAAAAGAACAAAGCTGGAGGCATCATGCTACCTGATTTTAAACTATACTACAAAGCTACGGTAAACAAAACAGCTTGGTACTGGTACCAAAACAGATATATAGCCCAATGGAACAGACAAAGGCCTCAGAAATAACACCACACATCTACAACCATCTGATCTTTGACAAACCTGACAAAACAAGCAATGGGGAAAGTACTCCCTATTTAATAAATGGCATTGGGAAAACTAGCTAGACATATGCAGAAAATTGAAACTGCATCCCTTCCCTACACCTTATACAAAAATGAACTCAAGATGGATTAAGGTCTTAAACATAAGACCTAACACCATAAAAACCCTAGAAGAAAACCTAGGCAATACCATTCAGGATACAGGCATGGATAAAGACTTCATGACTGAAACACCAAAATCACTGGAAACAAAAGCCAAAATTGGCAAATGGGATCTAATTAAACTAAAGAGCTTCTGCACAGCAAAAGAAACTATCATTAGACTGAACAGGCAACCTACAGACTAGGAGACAATTATTGCAATCTATCCATCTAACAAAGGTCTAATATCTACAATCTACAAGAAACTTAAATTTATATGGAAAAATAATCAGGAAGTAGGTGAAGAATATGAATAGGTACTTCTCAAAAGAAGACATTTATGTAGCTAACAAACATATTTCTTAAAAAGCTCATCATCACTGGTCATTAAAGAAATGTGAATCAACACCACAATGAGATACCATCTCATGCCAGCTAGAATGGTGATCATTAAAAAATCAGGAAACAACAGATGCTGGAGAGGATATGGAGAAATAGAAATGCTTTTACCCTGTTGGTGGGAGTGTGAAAAAGTTCAACCATTGTGGAAGATAGTGTGGGGATTCCTCAAGTATCTAGAACCAGAAGTACCATTTGACCCAGCAAATTCCATTACTCGGTGTATACCTAAAGGATTACACATCATTCTACTATAAAGACACATGCACACATGTTTACTGCAGCACTATTTACCATAGCAAAGACTTGGATCCAACCCAAATGCCAATCAATGACAGACTGGTTAAAGAAAATGTGGCAGAAAAGAATGAATTCATGTCCTTTGCAGGGACATGGATGAAGCTGGAAACCATCATTTTCAGCAAACTAATACAGCAACAGAAAACCAAACACCACATATTCTCACTCATAAGTGGGTGTTGAACAATAAGAACACATGGACAGAGAGGGAAATACCACACACACTGGAGCCTGTCAGAAAGGTGGGAACAAGGGAAGGGATAGCATTAGGACAAATACCTAATTCATATGGGGCTTAATACCTAGATGACATGTTGATGGGTGCAGCAAACCACCTTGGAACACATATACCTATGTAATAAACCTGCGTGCTCTCCACATGTATCCCAGAACTTAAAGTATAATTAAAAAAACACACATGTCATTTATGAGTTTAACAATAATATTAATACCATACTACTAACAAGTAAATAGGGGGAAATTTTAAAAAATTAAGTATCAAATTGGTTTATAAAAAAGTCATGATGAAGGAAGAAAAGAAAGCAAAACATATTAAATGTAAATGAGTCAAACATTTCAGTTTTTTAAATTAATGATCAGGCTGAATTTTTTAAAAATCAAATGTAGGCTACCATAAAGATATATCTTTCGTGTACAAGTATGTATATTTGAAAGCAAAAGGATGGGAAAACATATACCATGTAACAAATAAGCAAAAGAAAGCTGCTGTAAATATTCAAATATCATGCAAAATAGGCTTTAAACCCATTTATACATAGTGTTCAATTATTTGAACCCTAAGCATGAGGGAATTATTTGTCTCCTACTGCTGAAGGTCATTGCCAAGGTCTGATTTTTCAAATTCAAAAAATTTCAATCTCAGGTACAAATGAGTTAAGACGAAAAGTATAATGAGACATAAAGGTATTTAATAATGATTAAGTAGTCAATTCAACAGTGAGATACAATTCCTAACTGGTTCTATTACTTACTGAGAGAGTTGTGTTAAAATCTTTAACTATGATTGTAGATTTTTCTTTTTCTTTATTTAGTATCACCATTTTTATTCATGAAATTTGAGCCTTTATTTAAATCAGTAAGGATTTACATAATTAGAATGACTAGATTACTTTCAGAATTGATATATTCAACTCAAAAATGCAGGATACAGGTTCTTTTCTAATATACACAAAATATTTGTCATTCTGTAGAACTGAAATGATTGGAGCATGTATTCTGACCATGGTAAAATTAAGGTATACATTAATTTGAGAAGATAAATCTCCAAATATTTGGAAACTGAACAAAACATTTTAAAATATTCCATGAGCCCAGAAAGAAATTGATGGAAACTAGGAATCATTT
This sequence comes from Saimiri boliviensis, assembly GCF_048565385.1. Lineage (NCBI taxonomy): Eukaryota > Metazoa > Chordata > Mammalia > Primates > Cebidae > Saimiri > Saimiri boliviensis. The sequence continues at coordinate 299,075,522 of NC_133449.1, forward strand.
TAACTAAATGATAATTATGTAATTGGAAAGGATACAGCTGAAGCTATAATTAGAGAGAAATTCACAACCAAATCCTAAGTAAATTAATGTAGGAATAGAAAGGCAAATGCAGCATGTTCTCACTAAGTAGGAGCTAACCATGGGGTGCTCATGGACATAAAGATGGCGAAAGTAGACACTGAGGATTTTTAGCATGGGGAGGGAGGGAGCGGGCTAATGTTGAAGAACTCCTGAGTACCATACTCCCTACCTGGGTGATGGGATTTTTCATACCCTGAACCTCAACATCTTGTAATATATCCATGCAACAAACTTGCACACATACCCCAGAATCTAAAATAAAAGCATATACTTTATTTTTTTACTTCAATAGTGTTTGGGAAACAGGTGCTGTTTGGTTACGTGGATGAGTTCTTCAGTGGTGATGGCTGAGAATCTGGTGCACTTCTCACCCGAGCACTGTCCACTGTACCTCATATGTAAAAGTAGATACTTTCCAAAACTAAAGCAACATCAAAGAAAAGGAAAAGTAGAATAACTAAAAATTAAGCATCCAAATCAAGAAGCTGCTATTGCTGGAATGTAAGCTAAATTTTTGTTGACTTTCCAAGAAACTGCCAGTGTGTTATAAGTGATTATTCCATTGTGCTTCTGAACAAGAATTAGGAAGAGTCTTCAGTTGCTCTACATCTGAGCAGCTTTTCATCATTCTAGAGGGAATATAGTGTTTTCTTCTCATAGTTCTAATTTAGATTTTCCTAATTACTGATGTCAGTGAGCATGTTTTTATGTGGGTGTTACTTACTTGCAACTCTCTTTTCACAACCTTTGTCTTAAAAAAAAGCAAACAAACAAACAAACAAACAAACAAACAAAAACAAAACAAAAAAAACCTGGAGTGTATTATTACTGAGTTGTAAGAGTTTTTTATATATTCTCAATAAAAGTTCTGTATTAGATATACTATTTACATCATATTTCCCCATTCTGTGCCTTGTCCTTTCAACTATTTAACAGTGTGATAAAATACAAAAGTATTTGATTTTTGATTTTTAATTTTGAGGTCCATTATTTCATTTGTTTTCTTTTATGTATTGTCCCTTTGTTGTCATATCTAAAACTCTTTTCCTAATGTAAGGACACATGAATCATTTGTAAAAATTGTATAGCTTTAACTCTTAAGTTTATGTCCAAGATCTATTTTGAATAAAGTTTTGTGTATGGTGTGAGGTAGGAATTCAATTTCCCTCTTTCACTTTGTTATTCATATTGATATTCTATTGTATCAGCCTATTTATTGAAAAGACTATACTCATTGAGTTGCCTAGGCTTGTCTGCTAACAAATCTGTTCACTATAACCCCAGGGCATGTTTCTGTTTTCTCTCCTCTAGTCTATGGTTGTATGTTCCTGCTCTCAGTCCAATGCCACATTGTCTTGATTTCTGTAACTTTTTAGTTCGTTTTGAAATCAAGTAGTCTAAATCCTCTAAACTTTTTCTTCACTGAAAACATTGGCCATTCCCCGTTTTTAGATTTTCAAATAAATTTTGAGGAATTGTCTATTTTACCTCCCTCTTCATCTAAAAGAAAAAAAAATAGCATACTAGGATTTTTGAGGGATTGTTATAAATCTGTAGATGAGTTTGGAAATAATTGATGTCTTAACAATATTGTATATTTCAGTACATGAAAATAGGATATCTCTCAATTTATTTATTTATATCTTATTTGGTCTCTCTTAGAATGTTTTGTAATTTTTAAGGTATCAACCTTCATTTCTTTTGTTAAATTATTCTCAAGTATTTTATCTCTTCTCTTGATTACAAGAATCGTTTTCTAAATTTCATTTTCTGTTTTTATGTTTTTAATACATACAATTAAATTTTAAAATATTGATCTCTTATGCTTAGGTTCTTTAAAAATTTATTTATTAGTTCTAACTGTGTGTGTGTGTGTGTGTGTTTGTGTGTTTGTGCATTCGCATTTCTTAAGATTTTCTATATAAAGAATCATGCTATCTGTGAACAAAGAGTTTTGTTATTTTCAACCTGTATATTTAAAATATCCTAAGAAAAATAGGAAATCTCAAGTTTGATATTGAACAGAAATGGTGAAACTAGATATTCTTGATTTGTTCACAGCACAGGAAAAGCATTGAATCCTTCACCATTAAATATGATGTCAGCTGTGGATTTTTCATAGATGCCTACATCAGGTAGAATTCCTCCATAATCTAATTATTTTGAGGTTTTTACAAAAATATGAGTGAATATTGGATCTCATCAAATATGTTTTATACCTATTTATATGATCTTGAGGTTTTTATTCATTAAACTATTAACATGGTATAATCTCCTATTTGATTTGGGATCTTAAACCTACATAGCATTCCTAGTATTAAATTCCTGGTCATATTTTATGAATTATTGCATCTGGTTTACTAACATTTCATTAATTATTTTTGCACCCATGAGAGACATTGGCCTTTTTTTCCTTTTGATATATATGTCTGATTTTGGTAAAAGTGTAGTACCAGCCTCACATTCCCATTTAGAATGGGAAATTCATTTAGAATGGGAAATGTTACTTCCTTCAGTATTTTCTGAAATAATTTGTGTAAGATTAATATTATTATTTTTAACACATCGATAACATTATCTGTAAAGTCATCTGTATGTGGGGATTTTCTATTTCTTCTCTAGTCAGTTTTGGCAATTTGAGTATTTCTAGAAACTTATGTATATTATTTACATAGTCTAATATTTTGGCATAGGGTTGTCATAATATTTCTTTTTTTTTTCAATTCTGTATCATTAAGGATGTCTTCTCTTGATTCCTCATTTGATATTTTGTATTTTTCTCTTTTAATTTTGTAGTAATTCTAGTTAAAGTTTATGAATATTTTCAACCTTTTCAAAGAGCCATCTTTCATAGTCTTTCTATTTTTTTAGTTTTCTGTGTTTTTATTTTTACTCTGATTTTATAATTTCCTTCTTTCTTCCTGGTTTGGGTTTAGTTTCTCTGTTTGTTGTAATTTCATAAAGCAGAAGCTTTGGTTATTGATCTTAGACATTTCTTCTATCCTAATATAGATATTTAGAGCTTCACATTTTTTCTCTAAACACTTCTTTATTTTTGATGCTGTGATTTCTTGTCATTCATTTGAAAATATTTTCTATTTTTGAAAAAAATTTCTTCTTTAATTTTCAGGTTAGTTAGAAGTGTGTTGCCTAATTTCCACATTTGATGATTTCCCAAATTTCTCCTCATTGAATTCTACTTTAATCCTGGTACGGTCAAGAAATATACTTTGTATGATTACATTCCTTTAAAATTTATTGAGCCTTTTTTTTTTTTAATGTGGTGACACAATCAGGGCTCATTGCATCCTCAACCTTTTAGGCTCAAACAATCCTCCCAGCTCAGCCCCCCAAGTAGCTGGGACCACAGGTGGTCACCACCATGCTGGATAATTTTTGTATATTTTTTTTTATAGACAGGGTTTCACCATGTTGTGCAGGCTGGTCTTGAACTCCTGAGCCCAAGAGATCCATCCGCTTCAGCCTCCCAAAGTGCTGGGATTAAGGCATGAGCCAACACTCCCATCCAAAGTTAATTTTATAGCCCAGTATGTGATCTATCCTGGAGAGCGTTTTATGTATGCTTTAAAAGAATGTGCATTTTCCTATTAATCAATAAACTGTTTCATAAATAAGCATATGCATAAAATGTACTTCATCTGTATTTATTTATAAGTATGATAAACAAAATAGGTCACATTGTTTAGTCATGCTACTTAAGTCATTGATTTATCTTTTTAATTTTCTTTCAGTTTAATTGATCTACATGTTATTGAGACTGGTTTTGAAGTTTTCAACTCTTTATTTCTTAATTTTTTCTTTTACTGAGACAAAGTTCACATTCCATATAATTCACCCATTTAAAATGTATTTATATATAGTATTCTTACAATAAAGTAAGCTACAGAAAAGAAAATGTTATTTAAAAAATCGTACAAGAGAGAATACTTGTTTCCTATTCATTAACCAGAAGTGGATCACTATAAAGATTTTCATTTTCATTTTCTTCATGTAGAGTAGATTGGAAAGGAGGAAGTGGAGAGGTTGGTCTTGCTGTCCTGGGGTGGCAGAGCTGGAATTGCAAACCTATGTTGTTCATGGGCCAACTGTATTCACAAAGGCATTCAACCACCATCACTATATAATTCTAGAATATTTACATAATGTCTAAAAGAAACCCCATACCCATTAGCCGTCATTTTCCCGTTTTCCCTTGTCCCTAGCTCCTGGAAGACACTAATTGACTTTGTTTCTATTTATTTGCCCATACCAGCTATTTCATGTAAATAGAATTAAACAACATTTGGCACTTTATGTTTGTCTGGCTTCTTTCACTTGGTATAATGTTTTCAGGGTTCATTCATGTTGCAGCATGTGTCAGTACTTCATTCTTTTTCATGGCCAAATAATATTCCATTTATAGACATACCACATTTTGTTTGTCTATCAGTTGATAGACATTTGAGTTGTTTCTACTTTTTGGCTATAATAAATAATGCTGTCATCAACATTTGTGGGCAAGCATTTGTGTGAACATATGTTTACAGCTTTCTTGGGTGTATACTTAGAACTGGAATTGCTCAATGACATGGTAAATCTATGTGTAACATTTTAAGCAACTGTGAAAACTGTTCCCCAAAGTGGCTGTCTCACCAGCCAGGTATGAGGGTTCCATTTCTACATATTTACCAACACTTGTTAACACCTGTCTTTTTTGATTCTATCCACCCTACTGGGCATAAAGTGTAGTTTTGATTTCCACCTCGCTAATTATAGTAATATGGAACATCTTTTATGTATCTATTTGCTAGCAATCTGTATCTATTTGGAGAAATGTCTGTCAACTCTTGTTGTATTAATTGTTATCATCTTACCATTGATCAATTTTTAGCTCCATGAATTTTTGGGGTCTTTTGTTAGATATATGTTTATATTTTTATAGCTTATTGATTCATTGGTTCTTTTATTATTATGAAATGTCCCTCTTGGTTTCTCATACGTATTTAGCTTTTAATATAGATATAGATAGTATATAGATATTGCTGTGGTTTATGTAGTAACTGTTGCATGGTATATATTTGTCATCAGTTTACTTTCAACCTATTTGGGTCTTTAAAGAGTAGCTCTTGGCCGGGCGTGGTGGCTGAAGCCTGTAATCCCAGCACTTTGGGAGGCCAAGGAGGGTGGATCACAAGGTCAAGAGATCGAAACCATCCTGGTCAACATGGTGAAACCCCATCTCTACTAAAAATATAAAACATTACCTGGACATGGTGGCGCGTGCCTGTAATCCCAGCTACTCAGGAGGCTGAGGCAGGAGAATTGCCTGAACCCAGGAGACGGAGGTTGCTGTGAGCCCAGATCGCGCCATTGCACTCCAGCCTGGGTAACAAGAGCGAAACTCTGTCTCAAAAAAAAAAAAAAAAAAAAAAAAAAAAAAAAAAGTAGCTCTTGTAGACAGCATATAGTAGGATATTGTATTTTGTCATCTGATAATCTGAATTTAATCTATTCACATTTAATACTGAATTTTGTTCTTCCATCTTGCTATTTTATTTCTGTATGGCTCATGTTGTCTAGTTTCTCCACTGTTTACTCTTTTGTGAAAAATGAATCATTTTATTACTATGTAATATTCATTGATACTTTATGTAAATTTTTAAACCATTTTAAAATGTATTTTCCTGGTGTTTGCTCTAGGGATTACAACATATATCTTATCTTACCATATCTACTTTAGATTAATACTAACTTAATTCTGTTAAAATGTAAAAACTTTGATATTTATTTTCTTCTTTTTTGCACTATAACATATGATGTAGATAACATATGACTATATATAACTATATAATATAAAAACTTATTTAATAAGTCCCCCAAAAGTGTTAAAATGATTGCTTTGTAACAATCTACATCTTTAAAGTAGAAGAAGTACAGTATTTTCTTTAGTATTTCTTACTCTAAAGATCTTAGCAACATCTCTCAGTCTTTGTTTATCTAGTCATATCTTTATTTGCCTTTATTTTTCAAGAATAGCTTTACTGGATAATTAATTCCTTCTTAATTTTTTTTTTCCAGCACTTGAGTGTGTAATTCCCTACCATCTGGTCTTCTTTGTCTCTGATGTAAAAGCAGCCACTGATCATATTGCTCTTTTGTGTATGATGAGCTGTTTTTCTCATGCCTTTTTAACAGATATTCTTCTTGTACACATTTTCACAGTTAATAGTAGAAATAAAATTATTGGGTTTTAAATCCAACTTTATTCAGTACTCCAGTTTTCCAAAATGGCTATGTCAAAGTAACTTCTAATGACGGTAATGCTTTTTAATGTTTTCTGTAAGTTACTGGGGTACAGGTGGTATTTGGTTACTTCACCCCTCATCAATATTGCTTGATGGATCAATATTGGATTCCAGAGTTCCAATATTCACAAGGGCCTAGTTAGTATTCACATAGCCCATGTGTCCATGCAGCCCCAAAAAGAATACATTCATCATTCAGACTCTTGTGCTTGTGGCTTAGATCCAAACACCGTTTAAGTAAAATTTTTAAATTTGAGCGCAAATTGCGTGGATGATGTGATGCGCAAGCACTTTGCCCTGGTGATGAATGGCCGCTCTCCCCTTTCCAGCTGTCACACCTGTCTTCTACTCTGACGCTCTCATCTGCAGCGTTCCTCTGCTACCCCATCAACCTGTGGCAGTGGCTTTTAGTTATCCTGATGGTTTGGAGTGAAATGAAAGAGTCGACAGGTAAAGTTCCACCAAGGAAAAAAGGAATGTTCCTGATGGAGTGTCTGCCTCTGAGCCATGGCAGAGCAGTGTGTCTGTTGGTCAATGTATGGTCATCAGGCATGTTGCCAAGGTAACCAGCTACGCCAGAAGAAGATGGAAGTCAAAGCTCCTGCAATGAACATAGAAAGCTCAGGATTCTAATGCTGTTTGTTTGTTTGTTTGTTTGTTTGTTTGTTTGTTTGAAGTGGTCTTTGCTTATCAACCAGGCTGGAGTGCAGTGGTGCGACCTCAGCTCACTGCAATGTCCACCCTTCCAGGTTCAAGCGATTCTCCTGCCTTAGCCTCTCGAGTAGCTGGGACTACATGTGTGAGCCACCATACCTGGCTAATTTTTGTGTTTTTAGTAGAAACTGGGTTTCACCAATGTTGGCCAGGCTAGTCTTGAACTTGTTACCTCAGGTGATCCACCCGCCTTGGCCTCCCAAAGTGCTGGGATTACAGGCATGAGCCACTGTGCCCAGCCTCTAATGCATATTTTAAGCATTCCCTAAATTTAGCTTTTTGAAAATATAAATGTGTTTTAACACTTTAAAATAGTATAGGTTCTGAGGGGAAAAAAATGGTATAAACTCCTGATTTTAGAAAAAAAAAGTTTGACAGTGTCTCAATTGTATACTACTTTTTTGTCCTATTTTTACTGAAAATTTAGTTTTTTGTAAATGTCACCTTTATATATATTTGCCATTAAACTTTCACATAAAAATGTCCTTCAAGTTTAACTCCATTTATGTACCAGGCAGTGAAAGTTGTCTTCCACTTTACAAGGCCAGTCATACTGTGGTTGTATGGACGCCTGTGAAGGCTCCTTAAACAGGGATGGTCACGCCTCTCACACTCCCAAAAGACGGAGCCTACTAGTCACTGCAAAAGTAGAATAGAACAAGTGACCTAATCAAAGAAGCTTCATGAAGTTTAACCTATTGTCTTGAGGCGTGCGTCTTTTCTCTTTGAGGTAAGACCACGTTCAGTGGTATCTTACTTTTCCTTCACTCACTGCCTCATGGTGGGTATGGTTTTCCTCTGAGAAAAATTCAGAAAGCAAGCACTGCCTGGGACAGACACCCCAGGAAAACAACTTATGGCTATGGAATCACATGTTGATCCATGATACCGTCTTCAAACACAGGGGAAGGCAAAGCAGCTCTTATCTCTCCAAGAACCAAGGTAAGGAGACCTTCCAGTTTGGGTCCAAATGGTTTCTTATATTTTGTATACAAGTACATGGCTAGAAATGTCCCCCTTGGACATGAAAATGATAAAATATGATCCTCAGCCTGGATGTTGAAACCTTCTCAATTCCAAGGTGCAATGTCTGCAGCTCCTCCACGTGCCACCAGCCCCAGTGATTCCTTTTCATAGGACAGATAGATCCCAGTGGGCCGCCCGGCTATTCCCTCACATGAGCGTAGGTTTTGAGATACTGGGTCTGAGCTCCTTTCTCACTCTCTTTGGGAGATGCCCTTCATTTGTGCCTCTCCAACCTCCACGCACGATGGAAGTTTCTACCGTCACTTCTATATCGTAGTGAGCATTACCTGCCTTCCCGCTGAACGGCATTTGATATAGCTCAGTTGTGCCCAAGCAAATCACTGTTTCTTGGAGGACTGCAGAAGTAAACCCAAAGTAAGCATATATTGAACATGCCTTTATTTGAATGGAAGTGACGGGCAAATGTGAATTCTGTCGTTGAGTGAAATCCGCTTCTTCTACACAGCCCATTGAAAGAATTGATGGCTAATTACTTCCATAAGTCCATTGCTTCTAAAAATCACAAAATCTTAGAGAGAATTAACTTGTTGCAGATGGTGAGAGAATTAAAGAAAAGCAATATTAACCAATTAACCTTTCATTAGGTTAACACAGGTTTTCTGAGAGAAGGGTAACTTAAGCTGAATTTTTATTGCCGGTTAAATTAAATTGAAACCTATTAGTTTAAAGTGCAAGGAGTGTCTTAATATTTCATAATTCATAGTTTCGGTAGGTGGACAATTTGAACTGGGCTCGAGGGAGTGATTTTCCTACTCGTCTCACTTGGAGTGAGCTGTGGTCAGATGGCGGCACAGCCGGAGGGGAAGGTCTAGCTAGAATGGCCGAACTCACGGGATGCTCACTGGGCCCCTCTTTTCTTCTCTAGGGTGTCTTTGCAGCAGGCGAGCTGGAGCTCACTTACATCAGGGGCTCACAGTTCCGGGTGCAGTGAGGAGACGGGACCCCCAACGCAGGATCACATTTCAAGATACCACTTGAATCATGTTTCCCAGTGTTCTGTTTGTCCATCTGTTGCAAAGCCAAACCTAGAGTCGAGGGGTGGAAAAGCAGATGTCAACTCTTGACGGAGACAGCTGAAAATAATGCTTTGTGATCTCCACACACCCTAACGCTTTCCTGTCTTATTCCTCTTTATGGTCTTTCTCTCCTATCCGGGCTTTCATCTCCTGTCTCACAGTCTCGTGCTCTTTATTTTGCAAAGTTTGATTGGTTGATTTACCCATTCATTCAATCAATGTTTGCTTAGTGCCTGCCATGTGCTAAGTATAGTTTTAGGTCCTGGAGACATAAAAACAGCAATATATAAAAATGTCACAGACCACTAAGAAAAAGATCAAGAGGACAAACAGTGCAGACAGTGATGTTAGTAATAACGGTAGAGATTTCTCCGGGGTGCATTTTCAGCAGGTACATAGAGGAGACTTGATCTGCGTCTGCAAGAATGAGTTGGAGTTTACCAGGGAATGGGGAAGGGAACAGCCTTCAGTCAGCACCTATAGGAGCATGAAAGGAATATGGCCCAGGACTCCAGGTGCCTGGTGCTGCCAGAAGGTAGAACCATAGCATGGTCTGCATCCTCAAAACACTAAAAGTTCAGTAGGAGAGAGAAGCAAGTAATTTCCAGTTACTCCAGGGTGTAGGAGGTGGTTAGACACTGGTGAACGCATTGAGGGAGGGGCAGCTGTTTTGAGGGGAAGTGTTTTGATAGACAAATAAGAGAGGAAAATCTGAAGGAGGGGCTTGCTAGGGCTAAAGGCCAGGAAGAAGAGGCTGCAGAGAACAGGACTGTCTGCAAAGGGAGGCGAACACAGACGTGCTAGAGAATATTCAGAGTTCAGGGAGAGCCTTTTCAAAGTGGAGTGGACTCCACTGTGTCAATAGCATGTGAAGTGAAGGGCAGGGGTGAGGGGGCCAGCTGAAAATAAAGAGAGATAGGAGTTAAGGATGGAGCAGGAACACGAGAAGGCCGGAGGGAAAGGGACTCAGCTGCGTGGAGTGATCTGGCTTCTGTAACTGGGAGAGCAGGGCCAAGCAGGAAGGCATGGCAGCCCGTGCAGTGGGGAGGTCCACAGCACTCCTCCTCACTGGCCTTGACTTTCTCAGGGAGTAGGAGGCCAGCCGCCCCCAGCGGAGAAGAGAAAGCAAGGCAGGGCCTGCGGGAGGAGAAACATTTAGATAAACACTCAAGGCCTGCCGCCAGGAGAAGACTGTGCACATTGAAAGTGCCCTGACAGCGTGGGCAGGTGGGTGCTGGTCACTTTCTCCATCTCTGCGGAGGTTCCGGTGCTGCTGTCCCAGCACACTGGAGGCAGGATTGTGGTAAGGAAGACCGTGCTTCCAAGTGAGATGGGCCACCCAAGTCACGAACCTCCTCACCTCAGCTCTGCACCTGCCAGGGGACGATGCCCACAGGGTCGACCCCATGGGGTGCTGAGGAGGGCAGGTGAGAGGTGCGGAGACACTGGCCAGGTGCTGGGTAAGCATTCAATAGTTCTCACCTTAGACACAGTGCACGCAACTGACTCCCAGAAACGGCTATGGAGCCAATGTTACCTGCAGTGTGGCCCTTTAGTAAATAGCTCGCATATGAGAAAAACATCTGAAGAAGCAGTCGATGTGATGCTCGAGTATTTGGGCAAGGATGACATTCATACTAGACTTGCTTTCTCTTTTTTTTTTTTCTTTGTTTTAAAAAAAGAAGACAGAAAGAAAGAAAAAGAAAGAATAAAAAAAAATGAAGGAGAGGAAGAAAGAGGAAGAGGAAGAGGGAGAGAGAATGGGGGTGTCGCTTTATTGCCCAGGCTAGAATGCAGTCTGAAAATGGGTATGCCTGGCCGGGCACGGTGGCTCACGCCTGTAATCCCAGCACTTTGGGAGGCCGAGGCGGGTGGATCACGAGGTCAAGAGATCGAGACCATCCTGGTCAACACGGTGAAACCCCGTCTCTACTAAAAATACAAAAAAATTAGCTGGGCGTGGTGGCGCATGCCTGTAATCCCAGCTACTCAGGAGGCTGAGGCAGGAGAATTGCCTGAACCCAGGAGGTGGAAGTTGCGGTGAGCCGAGATCGCGCCATTGCACTCCAGCCTGGGTAACAAGAGCGAAACTCCGTCTCAAAAAAAAAAAAAAAAAAAAAAAAAAAAGAAAGAAAAAAAAAATGGGTATGCCTGTAACTGTGTTTAATAATAGAGACATAAAAAAAATGAGAGAAGAAAGTAACTAACAAGCAGCAACCAATATTTCATTTAAACCTGTAAATAGGTATATGATAAGAGTGTGTATTTTGGGTATTTAAAGTGGAGAGTTCTATAAATGTTAATTAAGTCTACTTGTTCCAGATCTGAGTTCAAGTCCTGGATATCGTTGTTAACTTTCTGTCTCACTGATCTGTCTAATATTGATGTTGAAGTGTCCCACTATTACTGTGTGGGAGTCTAAGTCTCTTTGTAAGTCTTATATATTTGGGTATTCCTGTACTGAGTACGTATATATTTAGGATCTTTAGCTCTTCTTGTTACATTGATCCTTTTATGATTATGAAATATCCTTCTTTGCTTCTTTTGATCTTTGTTGCTTTAAAGTCTATTTTATCAGCAAAAATGACAACTCCTGCTTTCTATTTATTTATTTATTTATTTATTTTTGCTCTCCATTTGGTCGGTAAATCTTTCTCCATCCCTTTTTGAGTCTGTGTATCCTTGTATGTGAGATGGGTCTGGATGCAGCATACCGATGGGTCTTGGCTTTTTTTTTCTTTTCTTTTCTTTTTTTTTTTTTTGCCTGTCTGTGTCTTTGGATTGGGAGATTTAGTCGATTTAAATTTAGAATTAATCATAACACATGTGAGTTTAATACTGGCATTTAATGTTAGCTGGCTGTTTTGTCCATTAGTTGATGTAAATTCTCAATTATGTTGATGCTTTTTATTTTTTGGTGTTTTTTAGAAAAGCTGATACTGGTTGTTCATTTCTATGTGTAGTGGTTCTTTCAGAAGCTCTTGTAAAGCAGGCCTGGTGGTGATGAAATCTCTGAGTGCTTGCTTGTTCACAAAAGATTTTATTTTTCCTTCGCTTATGAAGCTTAGTTTGGCTGGATGTAAAATTCTTGGTTGAAAGTTCTTTTCTTTAAGAATGTTTAATATTGGACCCCACTCCCTTCTGGCTTGTAGGGTTTCTGCTGAGAGATCTGCTGTGAATCTGATAGGCTTCCCTTTATGGGTAACCTGACCTTTCTCTCTGGCTGCCCTCAGTATTTTCTCTTTCATTTCAACCCTGGTGAATCTGGCGATTATGTGCCTTGAGGGTGTTCTTCTTAAAGAATATCTTTGTGCTGTTCTCTGTATTACCTGGAGTTGAATATTGTCCCGCCTTGCTAGGTTGGGAAAGTTTTCCTGAATAATATCCTGAAGCGTATTTTCTAGGTTGGATTGATTCTCTTCGTCACATTCAGGTACACCTATCAAGCGTAGATTAGGTCTTTTCACATAGTCCCATATTTCTTGGAGACTTTGCTCGTTCCTTTTTATCCTTTTTTCTCTAATCTTGTCTTCTCGTTTTATTTCATTGAGTTGGTCTTCGACCTCTGATATCCTTTCTTCTGCTTGATCAATTCGGCTGTTAAAACTCGTGCATACTTCACGAAGTTCTCATGTTGTGTTTTTCAGCTTCATTAATTCACTTATATTCCTCTCTAAATTGTGTATTCTTGTTAACATTTCGTCAAACCTTTTTTCAAAGTTCTTAGTTTCTTTGCATTGGATTAGAACAAGTTCTTTCAATTCACAGAAGTTTCTTATCATTCACCTTTTAAAGCCTGCTTCTGATAATGGAACACACTCGTTCTCCATCAGGCCTTGTTCCGTTGCTGATGAGGAACTGTGATCCCCTGTAGAGGGAGAGGCGTTCTGATTTTGGATATTTTCAGCCTTTTTAGGCTGGTTTCTTCCCTTCATTATAAATTTATCCATCTGTGGTCTTTATAATTACCATCTTTGTAATTGGGTTTCTGAGTGGATGTCCAATTTGTTGATTCCCAGAGCTAAAATATGAGTAACCCACTGTGCCAGCCAAAATGGCAGCGTTAAGATTGATGATGTTTTCTGACTCTGAACCAAGAACTGCCGTGCCAGCCACAAGAGTCGTGCTGGCGACCCGTGGGGCTCCTCCGCTGGGAATCTCCTGGTGCGTGAGCAACAAAAATTTGTCTGAAAGTGTGACGTCCTCTCGTTCTCTGTGCTTGCACTGGGAGCTACTGTCCCGAGCTGCTAGTGATCAGCCATTTTGGATCTTAGACCTGCTTTCTCACATGGTAACAATGAAGTTATAGGAAGGGATTTCACAGGCAAAATCGTGAGGTCTGAGCAGGGAGGAAGCTGCAAATCTCACTCTCGAACGTGCATTTTCTAAAAGATTAAACCAAGACCCAGGGTGGGGAAGATCCTGCCGAAGGGCACACGGCACTTGGAGCTTTGCTGCGATCTGCATTGTCAGACAGCTTTGCACTTGATTAGTAAACCATGGGAAGCATTGCAAGGTCTGCAGCAGTGATATGCTGTGATGAAGAGTGTGGTAGAAAACTTAGCTGGATCTGGAGGGAATCTTACTCTTTACTTGGGGTTTACCTGTACTTTGTTCCAGCCAGGTGCGCCAGCCCATAATGATTAAATACATACATTCATACACACATACATATACACATATGCACACATACATATGCACACACACACATGCATGCATATATACATATGTACAACTGGTCCTGGTGGCAGGTTTCACAACATTCTGTAAGGCTTTCCCTGTTTCTTCATATGTATTCACTTACAGACTTGGAACTAAATTTCTCAGGTCAGAAAATGAGGAGAGATGAGAAAAATAATTTGAATAATCATTTAAATAAATGAAGTTATATTAGCCTCACCAATATTTTATCAAGAAGCACTGCTATATATCCATGTTCAGTGGAAGCTGTTTTTTTAAATGTGTTTTTGATTAATTATAATTCTACCAACTGAGGATAGAGAATGTGATAAGAGTTTGGATGTTAAGTTAATTCTGAGATTGTGCTATATTTGTCCTAAGACACACTAAGGAAAAGAAAAGCAATTATTTAGCCACTTTGACCATCAAAACAAGAACTAAGAGTGGTCAAGTTGCTAAAATTCTTTTTTTTTTTTTTTTTTTGAGACAGAGTCTTGCTTTGCCGCCCAGGCTGGAGTGCAGTGGTGCAATCTTGGCTCACTGCAATCTCTGCCTCCCAGGTTCAAGCAATTCTCCTTCCTCAGACTCCTGAGTAGCTGGAACTACAGGTTTGTGCCACCATGCCCAGCTATTTTTTTGTATTTTTAGTAGAGACAGGTTTTATTGTGTTAGTCAGGATGGTATCGATCTTCTGACCTCATGATTCACCTGCCTCAACCTCCCAAAATGCTGGGATTACAGACGTGAGCCACTGTGCCCAGCTAAGTTGCTCTAATTCTGTATTCAGAATGAGATAGGCAGATAAAATGATGGTATCTCCTCCCATAAATATATGAATGAAATTTGATATGTAAACTAAAGATATGATTGAATTAAACGGACAGTAGGCCATTATTTAATTCTACTGATAATATCCCTGTCAAATGATTCATCAGGTAGCCCATTACATTTTTCTCAAGTTCTGGCTATTAAATTTTCTTCTTACATTTTGATGTTGAGAACACATCCCAATCACTACACTCTCTTGTGTTCTTCATATTTGAAATTTGCTTTTCTGCTAACAAGCTCCAACTTGGGATGTCAATGAATAGTAGTTTTCTGTGACAAATCTAAAATTACCTCCATTTTTAAAAAGTAAAAATGTTCAGGGCAAATTTATGACACTCTGCTCAACTTAAGTGAATTAAGTCATTAAATAGTGAATATATGTAGTTCATTTTCTGAGGTTGAATTATGTAAATTGGCTGCCTACGCTATCCTGATTTATATCGTATTGTAAAAATTTAGTGTCATCTCAAAAGTACCATGATTTTCAATCAACTAGCATTTACTATTTCTATTTAATTTTTAATGCACATGCAAAGATTTCTAGAGATCGAAGGAGACCACTGTTAAGTCAAATATCCTACTCTCATTTTACCTACTCTCAAAGAAACAAACAGACAAAAAATTTAACTCTAAACTTTATTTTCAGAACTCCTTTATAGAGATCCTTTGCTATTTAAATCTCCTCAGTTCCTGCATTTGGAAACTCCATGCATATTTTACATCATGGAAGAGCACTTCCAAAATCACTGTGTGATTTTGACTTCCCACTAGTGTCAGGTCATAAAACCACGGGGTAAGGTAGAGCGTACAACCCTGAAAAACAATGGCCTGCAGAGCCTGTCTTGCTGACTCTTGCTGGGCATGTAGCCTAAGTGAGAAATATACCTTTTGTTGTTAAGTCGCTGATATTTTAAGGTTGTTTATTACTGCAGTATATTTAAAGCTGCCGTATTTTGTGGCGTGCACAAGACCATTAGGGTGTGTTCCTAGCACAATTATGAACAGGGACTCCTCCCATTCTCAAAAGTGTCTTGGTTTGAACCACCACACCAAGCATACCCAAGTCTATCATGACAAAAACAACTTCCCTACTACTAGAGAAACTAATGAAATGAGGGGGGAAAGTGCTCAATCAATCCAAATAAAGCAAAAGAGAGAAGAAAAAGCAATATACCAAAGAAGAAAATATAAAACATAATGATACAAATAAATCCAGATAAATCCTTCAGTCCAATTACTGCAAATAGACTAAATAATTAATATCTGAAATTATCAGACTAGATTTAAAAAATGAAAACTATAAGCCTTTTTAAAGATACAATTAAAACCATAAAAATACAAAAGGTAGAAAACAATAGGATGAAAAAATCTACACCAAAAGAAAATTTGTAAAAACTTAAAAAGCTGTTCCAATTGTACCAAAAAGGAGTATCGACCTGACAAAGCTATGAGAAATGGATAAAGTCCCACTCAGAAAGATGATATAACAAATGCAAACTTGTATAAACTTAACAACATAGGCTTAAAATACGTAATGCCTAAATTAATTTAATTTAAAAGAAAAATGCACACATCTACAAAATCCACAATCGTAGATTTTTACACATACTATACAATAATTGATAGAAAAGTAAATTTTAAAAATTAGAATATCTGAACAGCATAATTAATAAGACGAATTTAAAAGAAACCCGTAAAGCAGTGCCCTCAGCAACAAAAGAATACATACAGGTAGCATCAAGCACACATGGGTTTTAAGATCCAACATTAAGATAGTTGACCACTCATCAGCCCATTATGCAAACTTAGACAAATCTCTAAAGATTATATTTTAGAAAATACATGCTTTTGGCCACCATGAAGTAAAATTAAAAATTAATAGTGAATAAATAGGTACATATTGAAAACTTAAACAAAGAGTCTCTGACTCATGATGGTTCAGCTTACAAGTTTTCAGCTTTATCCTGGGCTTATTGTGGGATGTAACCCCCATGATAACTTGAGGAACAGCTAGCTAGAGGAATAGCTATTTGGAAATTAGGAAGAACACTTCTAAGTACCTCACAGGTCAGGGAAAAAATTGCAATAAAATTTAGAAAATATCAAAAGTTGAGTTATAATAATCACTTATATAGCATTTACCATATGCAAATAGTGCTGTAAGATTTGTACATAT
Source organism: Saimiri boliviensis (assembly GCF_048565385.1). Taxonomy (NCBI): domain Eukaryota; kingdom Metazoa; phylum Chordata; class Mammalia; order Primates; family Cebidae; genus Saimiri; species Saimiri boliviensis. Next base: position 299,092,369 of record NC_133449.1, read on the forward strand.
ACTAAATTATTAAATTTTAATGGTAATTATAAAGTAGGTACTATTACTAAATTCATTTTCCTGAGACGTAAAGCGATTAAAGATTTTGTTTAAAAAGTGGCAATACAGTCATTAGAAGAGATAATTGTATATAAATCCATGCATTCCAATTAATCAAAACTCTTAGAAATACAAAGTAGGAAGTCTTTGAAACTGTACAACTGTTCAAAATGACAGAAAGAAACTATCTGGTTAGTCATACACACCTAAAAAAGGCATTAGTAAATAAATATCTTCTCACAAAGAAGACTTTTAGCACAACGGTTTGAACAGCGAGTTCTATGAAGTAGGCAAGAAACAATAATCTCTATTTTATACAGACTCTCTTGGAGGAAGAAGAGGAAAGAGGGAGATGAGGAGGAGGAGGAAAATAAAAGAAACCTCTGCAGAAACTTGCTGTCAAATGTTAACAGGGTTGATATGAAAGGAAAAATCTGTGACTGCATCTCACTTACGGATGGAGAGGCCAAAATCATGATAAAATGTTATCAGACTAAACACAGGAAATACGAAAACCATAATACATCATAACAATTTGTTATTCTCAGGGATAAAATGTTTGTTTAATACTGGAAAAATTAGTCAATGATGATTCACCACATTAACAGATTCATAGAAAACATTATGTCATCACAGCAGATGTCAGATCATTTATTATGAAATGGACTATCCCTTTAATATAGATATAATTTGTAATCATTGTATATTATATAGAAAATGATGATACCCTCATATACGTAACTAAGATATATGGAATTTCTTATATGCCTGTGGTAGCCACAGCGATCACCCCACAAACTGTCCACATCCTAATCCCTGAGAACCGAATGCTGCCTTACCTGGGAAAAGCCACTTTGCAGGCGTGACTAAGTTGAGGACCTTGAGATGGATTATCCTGGATTACCCTGGAGAGCCTTTTCCTTAGAAGTGGAGAGCCTCTCCGGGTTGTGTCCAGAGAACCAGAGAGATGGCTGTGTGGAAGTGGTCATGAGAAAGAGATGTGGGAGGATCCTCACAGGTGAAAAGTCAGGGCAGCAGAGTCTGTCCTCGACCCTCCATAAAGGAGCACGGTCCTGCCAGCATCTTGACTATAGCCAAGGAGACCTGTGCGTGATTATAACTAACAGAACTATAAGGTGATCAATCTGCCTGTTTTAAGGCACTAAATTTATCATAATTTGTTGCAGGAGTAATATTGCTTTGATTACTGATTAGCCTGCAGGATTTTTATTTGATTTTCATCCACTTGCATTTTCCCTTGTGTACATGATCTGTTCATATCCTTTCCCCGTTAGAAAAAAAATCACTGTGTTCTCTTTATTTATATTAACAGTTTTTACAGGAGGTACTAACTCATAGGTGCCACACTTGTCACTTTGCAAAATTACTGTTTATCTTTTGACGTCAATTATCATGTTATTTTTCTATGGACTTTTAACAATTTTTAGGTAATAAAATCAAGGACACTCCTTGTTTCTGCTCCTGTGACATGCTTTGTAATCTTGAATTCATTCAAAGGTGAAATTAATACTTATAATTCCTCTCAGAACATTACTGGGCATTTTTCATTTAAAATTTTGATGTCACGGTTTCTTTTTTAAATCAGTAGTTTAATAGCCATCTATATTTATCATTTTCAAAAAAGTAGCCAGTCAGGCCAGGCACGGTGGTTCACGCCTGTAATCCCAGCAATTTGGGAGGCCGAGGTGGACAGATCACCTGAGGACAGGAGTTCGATACCAGCCTGGCCAACATGGCAAAAACCCCATCTCTATGAAAAACACAAAAAGTAGCCGGATGTGGTGGTGGGTGCCTATAATCCCAGCTACTAGGGAAGCTGAGGCAGGAGGATCACTTGAACTCAGGAGGTGGAGGTTGTAGTGAGCCAAGATCATGTCATTGTACTCCAGGCTAGGTGACAAGAGTGATACTCCATCTCAAAAATAAAATAATAAGAATAATAAATTAGCCAGTCATTTAAATATTATATTTTCAACAAATATCCTTTCTATACCAATTTGTAATGTCAAGTTTATCGAATTCTTTGCACTGTTCCTGCATTTGGCAGATATGTCCACCGAAGGAAATTAAAAAATATTCCTAATAATTCTCAAGTGTACACCTGAAGGTGAACTTCAGAATCATTTCGTGAAATGTGGGAAAATTTAATAGCTTCTTCTATCCAGAATCACAAGACATAATACAATTTAAGAAAAAAAAATCCAGAAAATTTTAGCATTGCACTTACAGTTTCTATATTTTTCAGTTATTTTCCTATAGTTATTAATTAATTAATTAATTGCTGAAATTGTGAATAGGATTTTTTTTATTACATTCTCGGTCACAGTTATTGAACCTCTATTGTTTTTATTACTTTTTGAATATCTACTCTATAACTATGTATCTTTCTAAACTCTCATATTATTTGTGATAATATTAAGTTAATTCCCTGAAGTTGGATTAGGTGGTATATTGTATTAATTAAAATTAATTAAAAGCTAGATTGTTTCAAATAAATATCATTTCTTCTTTTTTTTCTCCAAACATCGTTATTTGTAGCATTTACTTCACACTTAAAATATACTGCAGTGTATATTTAACTTAATATATATGACCTGATCCGGGTCCTTGCAGAGTTTGACCTGTTAATTCCTCACCTTGACTCTACATAGTCGGTTTCATTTTCTCTCCCATATTATAGCTGGGGAGCGTCAAAATCAAAAGATTAGGCATTGTGGCTGAGGCCTCCCAGCTAAGACAGTCTGGCCAGGAGTTATACCTGGTTCTGGCTCCAGGTCTGGGCTCTTAGGCACCGTCTTGTGCTGCTTATACAGTGATACCTCTGGGGAGCATGCTGCCAGACCAGGCAGAAAAACAGATCAGAACTATAGCTGTCCTTTGGGGTAAAGCTTTCCACAATTTCAAAGGCAGAATTCTGCTCCTAGGCCATTCAGTGAATACAGCCACCAGCCTGCTTACTTTAGACTGTCCATGACTCTGCAGTCTCCATTCCTGAGAAGGTCTCACAGTGCCTGAGTCAACAGCATGATCCCCACAACCGTATCATGTCTTACCATTGTAGAAATGGTCGCCCATGCAATCAAAAAAGACAAGCAAACAATAAACACTGCAAGGAGAATGAAATGATATTTACTTGATAAGCAAGTCTACAGGTCAGCAAAAATAAAGATTCTAGATTTTTATGGATCCTGAATTTATTATTATTATTATTATTATTATTATTATTATACTTGAAGTTCTTGGGTACAGGTGCAGATCTTGCAGGATTGTTACATAGGTACACACGTGCCACGGTGGTTTGCTGCCTCCATCCCCTCATCACCTACATTAGGTATTTCTCCTAATGTTATCTCTCCCCAATCTCCCCACCCTCTGCTATTCCTCCCCTAGCCCCTACCCCCAACTGATCCCAGCGTGTGATGTTCCCCTCCCTGTGTTTATGTATTCTCATTGTTCAACACCCACTTATAAGTGAGAACATGCAGTGTTTGATTTTCTGTTTTGTGTCTGTTTGCTGAGAGTGATGGTTTCCAGATTAATCCACATCCCTGCAAAGGACATGAACTCATCCTTTTTTATGGCTGCATAGTATTGCATGGTGTGTATGTGCCACATTTTCTTTAACCAGTCTATCATTGATAGGCATTTGGGTTGGTTCCAAGTCTTTGCTATTGTAAACAGTGCCTCAGTGAACATACATGTGCATGTGTCTTTGTAATAGAACAATTTATAATCCTTTGGGTATATACCCGGTAATGGGGTTGCTGGGTCAAATGGTATTTCTTTTTCTAGATCCTTGAGGAATTGGCACACTGTCTTCCACCATGATTGAACTAATTTACACTCCCACCAACAGTGTAAAAGCTTTCTGGTTTCTCCATATCCTCTCCAGCATCTGTTGCCTCCAGATTTTTTAATGATCGTCATTCTAACTGGCATGAGATGGTATCTCAATGTGGTTTTGATTTGCATTCCTCTAATAATCAGTGAGGATGGCATTTTTTCATATGCTTATTGGCCACATAAAGGTCTTTTTTAGAAAAGTGCCTATTCATATCCTTCACCCACTTTTTGATGGTCTTTTTTTCTTGTAAATTTTTTTTAGTTCTTTGTAGATTCTAGATATTAGCCCTTTGTCAGATGGGTATCTTGAAAAATTTTTTTTCCATTCTGTTGATTGTTGGTTCACTCTAATGACAGTTTCTTTTGCTGTGCAGAAGCTCTGAAGTCTGATTAGATCCCATTTGTCTATTTTGGCTTTTGTTTTCATTGCTTTTGTTGTTTTTGTCATGAAGTCCTTACTTATGCCTATATCCTGAATGGTATTGCCTAGGTTTTCTTCTAGGGTTTTATATGACGTTAAGCCTTATTTTAAATCTTTAATCCATCTGGAGTTAATTTTTGTGTAAGGCATAAGGAAGGGGTCCAGTTTCAGCTTTCTACACGTGGCTAGCCAATTTTCCCCACACCATTTATTAAACAGGGAATCCTTTCCCCATTGCTTGTTTTTGTCAGGTTTGCCAAAGATCAGATGGTTGTAGATGTGTGGCATTCCTTCTGAGGCCTCTGTTCTGTTCCATTGGTCTATATCTGTTTTGGTACCAGTACCAGGATACTGTAGCCTTGTAGTATAGTTTGAAGTCACATAGTGTGATGCCTCCAGCTTTGTTCTTTTTGCTTAGGGTTGTCTTGGCTATGCGGGCTCTCTTTTGGTTCCATATGAAGTTTAAGATGTTTTTTTCCAGTTCTGTGAGGAAGGTCAATGGTAACTTGATGGGAATAGCATGGAATCTATAAATTACTTTGGGCAGTATGGCCATTTTCACAATATTGATTTTTCCTAACCATGAGGATGGAATGTTTTTCCATCTGTTTGTGTCCTCTCTTATTTTCTTGAGCTGTGGCTTATAGTTCTCCTTGAAGAGGTCCTTCACATCCTTTGTTAGTTGTATTCCCAGGTATTTTATACTCTTTGTAGCAATTACAAATGGGAGTTCACTTATGATTTGGCTCTCTGTTTGTCTGTTGTTGGTGTATAGGAATGCTTGGATTTTTGCACATTGATTTTTGTATCCCAATACTTTGCTGACGTTGCTTATCATCTTAAGGAGATTTTGGGCTGAGACAATGGAGTCTTCTAAACATACAATCGTGTCGTCTGCAAATAGAGACAATTTGACTTCCTCCTTTCCTAATTGAATACACCTTATTTCTTTTTCTTGCCTTATTGCTCTGGCTAGAACTTCCAATACTATGTTGAATAGGAATGGTGAGAAAGGGCACCCTTGTCTAGTGCCAGTTTTCAAAGGAAATGCTTACACTTGTTGCCCATTCAGTAAGATATTGACTGTGGGTTTACCATAAATAGCTTTTATTATTTTAAGATATGTTGCATTGCTACCTAGTTTATTGAGTTTTTAGCACAAAAGTCTGCTGAATTTTGTTGAAGGCCTTCTGCGCATCTATTGAGACAATCATGTGTTTTTTGCCTATGGTTCTGTTTATGTGATGGATTATGTTTATAGATTTGTGTATGTTGAACCAGCCTTGCATCCCTGGGATGAAGCCTACTTGATTGTAATGGATAAGCTTTTTGATGTACTGTTGCATTTGGTTTGCCAGTATTTTATTGAAGATTTTTGCATCAATGTTCATCATGGATACTGGCCTGAAATTTTCTTTTTTAATTGTGTCTCTGCCAGTTTTTGGTATCAGGATGATGTTGGTCTCATAAAATGGGTTGGGGAGAATTCCCTCTTTTTGTATTGTTTGGAATAATTTCAGAAGAAATGGTACCAGCTCCTCTTTGTACATCTGGTATAATTTAGTTGTGAACTCATCTGGACTTGGACTTTTTTTTTTGGTTGGTAGGCTATTAATTGCTGCCTCAACTTTAGGCCTTGTTATTGGTCTATTCAGGGATTCAACTTCTTCTGGTTTAATCTTGGGAGGGTGTAAGCATCCAGGAATTTATCAATTTCTTCTAGATTTACTGGTTTATATGCATAGAGGTGTTTGTAGTAATTTTGATAGTTGTTTGCATTTCTGTGGAATAGGTGGTGATATCCCCTTTATCATTTTTAATTGCATCTATTTGATTCTTCTTTCTTTTCTTTTTTATTAGTCTGGCTAGTAGTCTATATTGTTTGTTGATCTTAAAAAAAAAAAACAGCTCCTGGATTTATTGATTTTTTGAAGGGTTTTTTGTACTCTATCTACTTCAGTTCTGCTCTGATCTTAGTTATTTCATGTCTTCTGATAGCTTTTGAATTTGACCTTGCTCTTCTAGTTTTTTAAATTGTGACAATAGGGTGTCAATTTTAGATCTTTCTTTGCTTCTCATGTGGGCATTTAGTGCTATAAATTTTCCTCTAGACACTGCTTTAAATGTGTCCCAGGGATTCTGGTACATTGTGTCTTTGCTCTCATTGGTTTCAAAGAACATCTTAATTTCTGCTGTCATTTCATTATTTATCCAGCAGTCATTCAGGAGCAGGTTGTTCAGTTTCCATGTAGTTGTGTAGTTCTGAGTGACTTTCTTAATCCTGATTTCTAATTTGATGGCACTGTGGTCTCAGAGATTGGTTGTTATGAATTCTGTTCTTTTGCATTTGTGGAGGAGTGATTTACTTCCAATTATATAGTCAATTTTAGAGTAAGTGCAATGTGGTGCTGAGAAGAACGTATATTCTGTGAATTTGGGGTGGAGAGTTCTGTAGATGTCTATTAGATCTGGTTGGTCAAGTTCTGAGTTCAAGTCCTGTATATCCTGGTTAATTTTCTGTCTCATTGATCTGTCTAATATTGACAGTGGCGTGTTAAAGTCTCCCACTATTATTGTGTGGGAGTCTAAGTGTCTTTGTAGGTTGGTAAGAACTTGCTTTATGTATTTGGGTGCTCCTGTATTGGGTGTATATATATTTAGGATCGTTAGTTTTTCTTGTTGCATTAATCCCTTTACCATTATGTAACGCCCTTCTTCGTCTCTTTTTTGTTTAAAGCCATCTTTGTTGGTTTTTTAAAAAAGCCATCTTTGTTGGTTTTTTAAAAAAACCCATCTTTGTTGGTTTAAAGTCCGTTTTATTAGAGACTAGGATCGCAATCCCTGCTTTTTTGCGCTCTCCATTTGCTTGATAAATCTTCTCCATCCCATTATTTTGAGTCTTTGCGTGTCTTTGTACGTGACATGGGGCTCTTAAATTCTAGAGCCTTGCAAATACCTAAAAACTTTTTGCATATCTTAACTTTGACACTAAATAGCATGATCAATTTTGTGGATGACTAAAATATATAAGGTTTTGAAATGATAGTGGACCAGTGGGGCAGGGAGATCTGCTCTAATAAAGGTCCCCAGCTATAATATGGGAGAGAAGTGAAACCAACTATGGTCCGGAAGTGGGTAGCTGCTAACTACAGGCAGATCATCCAGAAGAGTGCAGAGGAGTCCTGAAGTAGGTAGCCCCTATCTGTGGGCATGTTGTCCTGAAGAGTGTAGAGGAGACCAGAAATGGGTAGCTCCTATCCACAGGCAGGTCATCCCAAAGAGCCTCGAGTCTGGCTTAGTCTGGGATTTTTAGGGGTTCAGAAGTGAGGAAGTGTGTGCTGATTGGTCCATGGGCAGCCATAGGCAGGCCTGGAAAAAGCACCATGAGTTCTCACTCCAAGACATGGACTCTATCCAGAACCGGCAGCCCAGCCTCCACACTCCAAGTGGTAGGGACCTGAAGGTGGGATTTCCCCAGGGACCCACCCCTTCCTGCCTAGGAACCTTTCTGTCTCCCACCACTATCAACATGCCTTCCTCAGTGCCCAGGCTGCCTGAGCTGAGGGGTGCCTGCGGGCCAGTGCTGAGCCACCCTCAGCCACCCCAGCCTCCCTCCGTGAGCTCATTGGTGCCCAAAGTCTTCAGAGGGGGCCAAGGAGGCAGGGGGCTGGCATGCCAGTGCTGCCCTAAGCAAGCACACACCTGACTGGGTTGCAACAGCACTCAGGCTCTGTCACAACTTTGCTCCTCACTGGAGCAGGTGCTGGGAGTCAGGAGAGGCCAGGGAGCTGAAACAGGCACTTGCAAGCTTGTTGGGGAAAGGGGCTTCCCAGGCTCCTGAGAGTGCTGGGGTCTCTAGATCTAGAGCCCCAGCTGGGTAGCTGCAGCTGTGCCCAGGAACAGGGGATCCTGCAACACCAACTCAGCAGGGGGTGGGGCTCCCACATGTTCTCGGCCCCCACTGGCTCCACAGAGCATGCACCACTGGCCATGTCCCCTCTGCTCAGCTGATATCTCCACAGTGGCTGCTCCAGATGTGCTCTCGCCACCATTACCCCTGAGATGGGCTCGGCTCTCCCAGTGGGAATGAAGCACTAGGACCAGGAGGAGCAGTGCAGATATGAGGATGAGCTGACAGAAACTGGGGTTCACTTGGGTGTCTGTGGGGGCCCAGACTGGCCTTGGATGCTCTTCCCAGCACTACATGTGCATCCTGCGAGGGCTGCTGGACGGAGCTGAGGGTCCCCTTTAGAGCCAGCAGCTGGACAGCCGGACAGACCAGGACCAACATCAATAACATCAATCTCTAGCGTCCTCCAGCTCCCAACTGCAGACATGGGGCTGCCTTTGCCCAACACTTCATTTTAGAAACTTTATGATGCTTAAGGGAATCTTAATGAAACAGTCTTGTGGGTCCCAGGAAGTGAAGGGGCCACAGGTCTCTACATTTCCATTTACCAGCAACGAGGAAAGCACAGACAAGGGGTAAAAACCAACCGCACACGAGGTGCAGGAGGAAAGAAAGGCACTGAAAACCGGCGTAGCCTTTGACTCTTCGTACTATGATGCTCAACACGCTTTGAACTCTGCAGATTGCATGTTCATCTTCAACAGGAAGGTAGTCCGTAGCATGAAGACAGGTGATGAGCCAGGAAATAGAAATGGAAGGGACTCACCACCATGCACATGGGGATGAGATCCACAGGGCACGTGCATAGCCTCAGGAACGTAAAGCAAACTAGAACAGAACTGCATGTGGAAAACAGGAATCTGTTGTCAATTCTCATCTTTGTCAACAAAAGTCAAGAGCGTTTTTATAAAGTCACATTTTTAAATCTACAGAGGTAGCAAGCTAGATAATTCAAAAGTCTGGGGATATTAGACAAGTATACCTACCCTCAACGAGTAGCAAGACACCAGTTGACACCTGTGATCGCCTGGTAAGTGTGGGCATGAAACCTGGTTAAAGACAAAGGTGATTGGATTCCAGCAGGAACGTCTGCAGACATGGGAGGAAGGGCTGTCTGTGTAAGCCTGTTTCCCCTTTCCACCTTTGGGTTTCTTGGGTTTATTCACAAATTGCATCGCCTGTAGAATTATTACAAGTCAAAATCAAATCCTCGGCAAAAATAAACAATGAGTTTGGATCACATATTAAATCAGAGCACATATACGATGTTCAAGTCCGACTCCCTGACACATGTCCTGAGATGCCAGAGGCAGAATCTACAGACCTCTCACAGCTGGCTTCACCCACCCCATGGCAGCAACAGCCCTCCTGGGACTTCAGCTGCAGATTCTCTACTTCCATAGAAAGATGAATGGGTCTGTGAATTAGACTCATTAAATATCAATAAAAAGAATAAAATATTTTATCATCATTTTCATGTCTCTACATCCCTCAGAATTATTCAGAATACAGAGAAAACGTCCCTCCCAGCAGCCTCTAGAAACTTCATGGGATACCCCAGGGTGATAGGAGCGTGCCCTCTGGTCTGCTCCGGGGAGATGTGATCAGGCTGGCTCCCAGGGACAGGGGTGGCCATGCTCCAGCACCCAGCTGTTACAGCAGGCAGCTGGTCAGACACCAGCAGGGCCGGAGAGGGGCCACCAGGTGAGGGCAGGCGCTTGTTACCCCGCCTCTCTAAATTAACAATTGGTCTCAGCCTGTGCTGGGGAAAGGTAGTCTCTCAAGAGACGGGAAAAACAAACAAACAAACAAACAAACAAAAAACCCTAACACTTCCCAATAACATCTCAGGATTTGGGCGAGTTGGCTCAAGCGTGCATTTAAGAGACAAAATGGTGGCCTTGAACGGGCGAGGGACCTTCTAGGAACCCTGTACCAGTGAGAGCCGGAAGCCGCCAAGGGAGCATGCGCACAACTCCACTACCGGCACTGCGCATGCGCCCCTCCCGAAGGCTGGCGGGTGGCTGCGTGCGCACGCACAGGCCAACGCAGGCGACCCAGGTGACGAGTCTCCGCCCTGAAAGGTGCCAACATTTGAAACCCCAAGTCCAAGGTCAGACTGTGCACTTGAGCTCTCTAGTCCCTGTCCTGGCTCTCTCCCAAGCGTGTTTTACTTCCTTTCATTCCTGCTGTGAAGCGTTTTGATAGACATTCGCTCCTGCTCTGAAACTTGCCTCCATCTCTCCCACCTGATGCCAGCTTGGTCAGGCTTTCTTCTGAGGAGGCCAGAACAGGTTGCTGCAGACCCATGTGAGCCCGCCGCCACTAACAGGGACACACTGGGCACACGTGGTGTCCACGAATGTAGGCCGCTCTGTCTTTCCCCCACTGCACAGATGAAGACTGGGAGGAGCCCAGTTCCCAGTGGGTCACAGCGTGGGATGGAGAGGCCATGATTGGCATACAGCTCTGTTTGACTCGGGCCGTGTGCTGGTCACTCTGTGCATCTCCTTTGCTAGTGCCACGGTGGCTTCAGTGGACTGGTATGGTCCACATCATGCTGTGGCTCTGAGAATAGTCCACACCCTTCCTGTGACACCCTTCCCTTTCCCTCCAGGCCTATGCCTGAAAATGACTTCTTCTTGTTGCAATGAGCTGTTAATTGTGTATTTTGTATTTTGAAAACATGCTTTAAAATGTCTAAAATGGAAACAAAGGTATAGACTTACAAGCACTTAAATTAAGTGTCTTTAGGGGCACGCTGAGACAACTACTGCCACACGATATTGGCTGCAATGAGTTCTAAATTTCTCTTAAAAAAATCAGTATGTCAGTGCGTTCAGTTATTTGTCTTCCATTGTAAAGTTTAACTTCCTTGTAATTCCAGTAAACGACTTTCTCCACCGGTTCTAGTCAGTAGTTCACGTCTGTTCCCCCAGCCCCTGGCTCCATGCTGACTCATCCGGGTCACCTGCTTCAGTCACCTGCTCCGGTCACCTGCTCTGACCAGGTCACCCCTGGGTACCTGCTCTGACCTGCCTGTAACTGTCCTTCCTGCCAAACCACCCACCCTGCCACTCCAGCTGGGAGCCTGCTCTCTTTAAAATAGCCAATCAGGATGAGTCTAGCTTGTGCGATCTAACCTAGCCAATAGGGGAACAGCACAGCAGTAGGGGCGACCCCGGTCAGGAATAAATACCCCTTTTCCTCCCTTGTCCAAACATGCGGTCACCCTTCTCCATCTGTGCACCACACTGTTCTGTAGAAGTAAACTGCCTTGCTGAGAGGATTTCTCTTTGAGTGCTATTTCTTTTGCTGCATTGAAATTTTGCTTATATAACAATGACTTTTTGTAAACCTGCATGAGTCAGAGGCATAAACATGTCTATAAGAGAGAAAGCATAATGACTGGTGATATACTTATTTAAATGAAGAGTGGTTCACAAAATCACGCTTTTAAAAAGCAGTCACACAAATTGATATTAAATTGTGATAAATGATCTTCCTTGATTAAAAAGCCCAACTCTTAGAATCCGTATTGAATAAAATGTTAATGACAGAGAAAGACATAGGGATACAGATGAGGAAGGATCCGTGAATCAACACGTTCAATAGGAAAAACTGGCAGATTTGTCTGGGAACATTAGACGTTTCCTAACCCTGGATTGATTACTGACTTATTTGAAACCATCTTACTCTAGAACTGTAATTACTGTGCAAATGAAGTGTTTCAGACATGAACACATTTACAGATATATTGGAAATATTAAAAAGGATCTTATTAAAAGCCAAAAAAATGAGGGCAGGTTGAGGTTCTTAAGACAGGTGTTCCTGCTAAGGAACTTCACCAGACAGGTCTTCTCCACTGTGCCTGGTTTGGGTGGGTATCAGGCTCCTTTCTTTTCCTCTTTTCCTTTTTTTTTTTTCTTTGTGAGATGGAGTCTCGCTCTGTTGCCCAGGCTGGAGTGCGACAGCACAATCTAGGCTCACTGCAACCTCCACCTGCCAGGTTCAAGCGATTCTCCTGCCTCAGCCTCCTAAGTAGCTGGGATTACAGGCACCTGCCCCCATGCCTGGCTAATTTTTTGTATTTTCAGTAAAGACTCGGTTTCACCATGTTGGTCAAGCTGGTCTTGAACTCCTGACCTCAAGGAATCTGCCTCCCAGCCTCCCAAAGTGCTGGGATTACCGGCCTGAGCCACTGCACCCGGCCATGGGCTCCTTTCTTACAGTGTTGCTGGACTACCTTCCAAAAAGTCAAACCTGACCTTCCCAAGCTTACTTGAAACTCAGCAGGTTTAAATTTGCTTTCGTTTAAAAAAATAAAAAGAGAGAGGAATCCAACGTGGAAGCGATCCATATTCGTGTTGGTGACCATCAGCCTCTGGGGCTGCTGGGTGCTTCCTGGGAGCGTTATCCCAGGCACAGCTTTTAAGCCAAACATGTCGTTATCCCAGGCACAGCTTTTAAGCCAAACATGTCGTTTCCTGTGTGTGCTGAAGACAGTGACCAGACCAGCACTGCTCCCAGCACGCTCAGCGGTGCTGACTTCTCTCTTCTCAAAGCACTCCATAATCATTTAGCCGTAGCATTCCCCAGTAGCTCTCCACTCCTTTCCAGCATGACTTTTTGAGCCAGCCCTTTTGATCTTCTGACGGCTTCCTGCATTATAAGTCTAATCCTATATTTAAACATATTTCTACATTGCACTGAACAGTTTGATTTAAATTTTCCATAATCTAGATAGCCACAGTAATCAACTCCCTCACTCTCTGTGATATGCCTGCCATTTGCGCTTTGAAAAATAAATAGAAATAAAAATGTTTAATGAAAACGACAATTACAACACATTTGAAAATGCTCGACAATTTAGCATCACAAAAAGTGAACATGGAAGGCCTCTGCTTCCAAATGCCACCCTAATTACAGGAGCGTTCCCTTTCAGTGGTCTTTTTTCACATGCAGAAGAGGCCTTATTCAAATGAGGGGAGACCTTTAGCGAGGCTCTAATGGAGAGCTTAGCATAACGCGGGCTGCTTGGCCATGCAAATGGCAGCGGGCGCTTGGCGTGCGGGTGCAGATTATAGTTATCCTCTCCACACACCACAGAAGTCTTCACGCTCTGGAAATATTCTGCTTATCAGTAAGAAGCAATGATCAACACCTCACACCCCCAGCCCCGGAGAGACTCCAAGAGCGAGATCATCAATATTCAGATCGAGTCAGATTCTCATGCCGCCCGACTGCTCATTTGCTTCTAAAGCGAAGGCTCACTGTATACTTCTTAATGTAAACATTTGACGACCACGTATTCCAGCCCAGATAGAATGAGTAAAAGGCAGCTTCCCAAAAAGACACTGACAAGCAGCCGCTGCTATTGGCTCTGAAATTAAAAACGAACAACACCAAAAACAAAAATCTTAGAAAAGCCTTTTCTCCTACCTCCGTGAAAGAATGTGAAAGAGCAGATCCTTAGAAATAAATAAATACGTAAAAATGGCAGTTGTTGAAAGGTAAACCTTCCTCTGCAAACACTCGAAGCCGCAGATGCATCCTTTTTGTTTGCTCTGCAGAAGTTGTTTGCCTTGGTGGTCCCATGGCGTGGCCCCGGTCCCTCACTGGAGGAGCATGGCAGATTCTGGGCCATCCAGCTATTTGCTAGAGAGGACAGTGGTGTTTCCACCGCTTTCAAAACAGGCCGTGTATATCGACCCAAAGGAGCAACTCCCACAAGCGCTGTGTGCCCGTTTACCCCAGGACACAGACCCTGGACGCATGCCTTAGATAGAGGTCCTGTCTGGCTTTTGGTGAGTGGGAAGTTGGGATGAAGGGCATTCGACCAGATGAGGAAAACAGCCGTCTGTGCTTTGCACCCTGCTTGCCAGGCATCCACAATCAAGAGAAAAGATTGAAAAACAGACACAGCCGGGCACAGTGGCTCATGCCTGTAATCCCAGCACTTTTTGGGAGGCTGAGGAAGGCAGATCACGAGGTCAGGAGATTGAGACCATCCTGGCCAACATAGTGAAGCCCTGTCTCTACTAAAATACAAAAATAATCTGGCTGTGGTGGCACGTGCCTGTGGTCCCAGCTACTCGGGAGCCTGAGGCAGGAGAATTGCTTGAACCCACGTTGTGGAGGTTGCAGTGAGCCAACATCACACCACTGCACTCCAGCCAGTGCCTGGTGCCTGGCGACAAAGCAAGACTCTGTCTCAAAGTAAGTAAATAAATAAATAAATAAATAAATAAATAAATAAATAAAATGCCTTTGGCTTCTTCTTGCACATTAATGTGAGATTAGGATACTTTTGCCTCTACAAGTCAACCCAGCAAAGGATTTAAGGTGAGCAGGGGCCAGGCACATGGCTGAGTGGGTCTCCCACAGGTACATGTCCACTGGCCAGCACCCTGCACCTTGCTTAGAAATCAAGTCAGAGTTCCAGGTGCAGCTTTTTAGTAAACGTATAGTAGACTACCTAGAAAGGAAGAGACTAGCACAAAATAGGAAATACCAGAATTCTGCCATCAAACTCAGCAGACTTAGGCTTTACAAACTTTTTATTTGTTTTACTCATTTTTATGTGTATGTAGCGTGTGTGTGCTCTGTAATGAGTGCATGGTGTGAGTGTGTGTTATGTCAGGAGCTGTATGATGTGCACATCTGTGTGACGTGTTTGTGGTGTGAGTGGTGCATACTGGGTCTGTGGTATGTTTGGTAGATGTATGCAGATGTGTGTGTGTATGCTGTGGTGTGGTGTTGTGGTGTATTTTGTGTGTACTGCTCTGGTTGGGAAGTAAGCATGGTATGTATGGGGTGTGTTGCATGTCTGTGTGTTCTGTGTAGACAGTGTGGATTGTGTGTTGTGTTTGTTGCATGCACGTGAGAGGATATAGAAGCTTGAGAGCCGTGGAGGCTGAGGACAGGCAGCTCAGGGGCAGACTGACCTGGGTGGTTCCCCTTCCTGGCAGGTGCTTGCCACCCACCCAGATCCAGGCTCTGAAGGCTCTGGGTCCCTGTGTCCCAAGAGCGGGCCTCGCTGTTCACGTAGTGTTCCTCTGTGTGGACTTCATCAGATAATTCTTAACCCAGTCATTGTTGATGGACACTTGGGTAATGTTCATCTCATATATATATATATATATATATATATATATATATATATATGAAGGAGCTGCGTAAAAAGGGTAAAATCTAGGTGGGTAGAAAGTTGATTATTCACAATCATAAAACTAGGAGAAGAAAACATGGGAAAACAATCCTTTCCAATTCTGACTTGTATCCAAAAGTTAATTAAAAAAAAAAAAAAGATTGATAAATGTGACTGTGAAAATTAAAAAAAAAAAAAAAAAAAAAAACTCTTCATGGAAAAAAATCTCAAGTAAGAGCAAAAAAACGCATTCCATTCAGATATTACTGACAAACAGCTTATTTTCCTGAGAAGTAAAGAATCTCCACTTTAAAGTGGGGATTTAAAAGGTCAGCAGGCAATAATAATTGGACAAAGAAGATGAACATGGAATTCCCAGAAAAGTCAACACAGACATCTCTTAGACATAGAACAAGACCCTGAGCCTCCCAGGAGGAATGACAGTGCCACATCTGTGACACCACTGTCACCTGTAGACGGGCAGGCTCTGAACACCGGCCGGCACACCCTGTAGGCCAGCCTGCAGGAAAGCATTCAGACACCCCAGCCATGATTAACATGGGCGCAACTTGGGAAGGCTTCTATTGTGGGCAACTTGGCAATATCCACGGAAATTACAAATGCACGTGCCTTCAGTCAAATAATTTTATTTAAATAAAGAAATGCATATGGAAAACATCATCATTCATTTTAATATTAAAATATAGTTTTTTGCTTCTGATATTTCAAAAATTGGTTTCTAATTAATGGCATTTTCTTCTTATATTAAAAAAAAACATATATTAGATTACCAGCTGGGCGGAGTGGCTCACGCCTGTAATCTCAGCACTTTGAGAGGCCTAGGTGGGCAGATTGCTTGAGGTCACGAGTTCAAGATCGTTTTGGCCAACATGATGAAACCGTCTCTACTAAAAATACAAAAAAATTAGCCGAGCATGGTGCTGTGTGCCTGTAATCCCAGATACACGGGAGGCTGAGACAGGGGAATTGCTTGAAGCAGGGAGGTAGAGGATCAGTGACCCTAGATCACACCACTGCACTCCAACCTGGATGACAGAAAGAAACACACACACACAGACACACACACACACATGCACACACACGCACACACACGCACACGCACGCACACACACGCACACACACACGTGCGCACACACACGCACACACACACGCATATATATATATATATACACACACACACACATGAGGTTATCATTACCCAAGTGTCCATCTGCAATGACTGGATAAAAAGTATTTGATGAAAGTCATATAGAGGAACGCTATGCAGATGGACAGATGAACCTGGAACGCTGGACGACAGACTCCCCCAGCATGGAAAGGCGGCTCCGACGTGCTGATGTGAAGGAGGCAGCAGGCAGGAGACCGTCCACTGGGCTTCCACTCTCCAGATGGAAAGGCGGGGGGAGGAAAAGGCATGTATTTGCTTATATTTGGGTAAAAGATGTTTGGAAACAACACAAGGAATGAACATCTGGTGGGTGGGTGGAGCAAAGTAGACCAGGAGACTCTTCATTGGGCATCATTTTTTAAACTATTTAGTTTCTAAACTAAATTACCTATTAAGAAATAAAGTATACCTATGTGTATATCTATATAGGTCCAGCAATGGGTCAGTGGTACAGGTACTTCTGTGTATATTTACATGTAAGTGTGCATGTATGTAATATGTATGACAACAGTGCCGTGTGTGTGTGTGTGTGTGTGCGCGTGTGTGAGGCATGTGGAACTAACGAGATACCTGAGTGGTCCATCACGCAGGCCTGGAGTGCCCTGGGTCTCACTGTGAAAAACATTAGGCTGGACAGAGTGTGGCTCCTCTGCTGCAGATTCTATGAAATTTTTAGAAATAAATGGGAAGAGAATTGTGGCTGTAGCCTCTGGTAATAGATAGCAGGGTTGTAGACATGAGAAACTCAGAAATTCAGGACATTTTAGAGAAATGATCAATGAGATACACTGACAGGTTATTGGGAAAATTCACTTGCACTTTTCTGTCTCTATCATGGTCAGAGAGTGGATACTGACTGTATTACATTACTCTGCATTACATGGATATTGACTATACATTTATGTTAAACTTCATACAACTGACCGATGGAATACAAATGCACACCGATGTGGATCTGTGTGTCTCCAGAGGGTTCCCTGCACTTTATGTAAGAGACACGCACCCACTGTGTGATGGACTGGGTGCGCTGCAGTGTAGCCGGTCCTGCTGCTGCCCGCACCCCCTGCATGGGCAAGGCTGGGTGTCTGGGGTCAGTCGCATCCTTCTCAGGCTCCAGGACACGCATTCTTGCTGCCTTCACGGACAGTTGGCCTGGGGAATGAGTTTGTCTATGGAGGATCCAGGGTCCGAAGGTTTCTCTGTCCAGTGCTACAAAGGCCCTTGCTGAGGCAGAGGGGACAAGCCTCACACTTGAGGACAAGCAGTAGCAGTGTGTTGTGGAGGTGAATGGTCTGCACGGCCAGGAATGTTTTCTGTGCCTCCTGCCCACTGCTCCACTCCACCATGCCCCAAAGGCCAAGATTCCATTCCAGGGCTTGCCATCTTCAGCCACCAGGACAGTGCACCTTCTTGGGACACAGCAGGAGTGCTCCCCAGGCTTCAGGATCCGAAGCTTGTCTGGTATACCTCTGCAGCCTGCCCCTGATGGCTCAGATCCGAGGACACCTTGCCACCTGCTGGGACCTGAGGCTTTCTCCCGGGGCTGTTCTGGAACCCTGCGATACCCCAGGAAACACAGCCCAGGACGCGGTACTCATTTTTATTTCCTAAAAGGCAAATTGCAGGAGCAGGTAACTCGCCAGCATGCTGTTAAAGTGTCATTTTTTTTTCTAAAATCTGTTTATCGTTTTCAGAAGCATAATTGAATTCCAATAAAGCTTAAGTTTCCCAAACTGCCTGAAAATTACAATATTTTGAGTGTACTCAATCACAAAAATCTTTCCCAAATACCTAGTATTTTAGTATTCTCATTCTAATCAACTCACAATATCACATTTTAAATTCAAACTGCAGATTCAGTACCTACTTTGAATTATTAAAAGGCTTTCCTTACCTGTTCTGAAATGGAGAGGGTGAAGCACTAATGAACATAAAAAATTTTAAAAATTGTTTCTCCATCGTATTACCTAAAGCAATATTTCTGATAGCCTCCTAATAAAACAGGAGACTCTAAAGCTGTCCTGAGTTGAGTGGAGTTAAAAAAGAAAACACAAGTTTGTGGTCAATACGTGTTTATCCCCAGGGGTCTGCGAAACTGAGAACAGGTCTCCAAACACGGCCTCAGACGTGACCCTGGAAGGGCCCAGCAGCATTGCCCTTACACACACATTTACTATTTAATGAATATTTCGAATTTGCAATGCAAATCAGACTGACAAAGCTGAGAATTATAATGTTGAAACAGTCACTCACATTATGAGTCATGAAACTGACACAGAAGATGTGGCACTGTCGTATTTTTCAAAAAAGCCACCGAAAGCGTTTTCTAACAAAGAACCTGTTTAGTCGCGTTTGGGAGTGTACACCCCCGTCCCCATGTTGCTTTTGAGATGGGTCTCTCTTCTGTTTCCATTTGACTCACAATCTGTGTTTAGAGTAAATCAAGAATGAAAAGAAAATTTACCTTCACAATGAAATTGCAATTTATTTCTTGAGAGCTTTGCCGGCTTCACAGACTTCGAATCTGTTTAACCAGAGCTTCGTCTCGCTTCTCAGCATAATAAATCTTTCAATCTAAGCACCCAGTATACAGCAAGCATTTCACTCAGCATCGAGAGGGAATATTCATTTTTAATTGCAGAATGTCAGCTTCAAAGGGATTTGGAGCCACGGCAGCATGAGGATTCGGAAGTCTCTGTTTAACTTCTGGGGGGAGCAGAGAGCGTGTGGAAGATGGAACACCGCGAGCTCGCTGTGGGCTGTGGGGATGGTGGCAGTGTGTGTGGATAGCAGCGGTCCACAGCTTCCCAACACGAGGTTTGCAGCCACGGTCGGCGTGTCTGAAAAGCAAGTCCTTGGACAGACTAGGAGAGGAACCGAGAAATCACTTGTATGATAAAAGCAATGTGTTGCCCAAAACAAAAAGCACCGTGTCTCTTCACTCTGACGGTATTTTTCTCATAAATAATACCTGATACACGGTAAAGTGATGTTACCTCTCAGCAAGCCACAGTAGGGACACTGAAATGGTTCCCACAGCGGGGAGACTGAGGCAGCTCATGGGTGGAGGAGGGCGTGCCCGGCTGTGCACGGTCAATGCCCGGCCTTTCCTGCAAGTCTTCCATCCAGGTTAGTGGACAGCACAGATTGCATTTCATTTAATGACTTAGAAAAGGTCCCTAAATACCGAGCACACTTAATGTCTTTATTACTATTCTTCTTAAGCATCCAACTAATAAAACATGAATAAATGAGAGTATCTTCCATGAGGTTTAAAAACCAGTGTTGAAATACCACATGCATGCCGGTAGATTGAGAGGTTTCGCGCGTCGAGTTTTGTGACGTGGGACCTGAACTTGTAATTCAAAGCTTTATTAAGGTGGGGAATGCGCTGCCTCATTTGTAACACCTGTAGTCGTGATTGATCCGCCAGGAAGGGGGAGTGGGTGCAAGCATCAGCTTGTTCACCAAGTAAATAGAAAGAGCTAGCTGGCTTAACCAGACGCACGGACTTCACACGGTGGAAGTTAGCTGCTGTTTCAAAGTGCGCAGTACCCTGTGACACACCGTCTGCCGAAGAGCAGTCCCATATGATGTATGAGAAAAATACCGTCAGAGTGAAGAAACACAGCCTTCTGTTTCTGCCCACAGAACATGCCACCCGGGGCCTTGGCTGCAGGCCGACTGTGTGCTGGCCCTGTCCGTGATACCCTTCTCTACTTCCTAGAATTTGAATAAAAGATCAGCGAAGACTCAGAGATCAGGGATGCCCAGGAAGAAAATGGGATGGGTGAAGGAAGAGAACAGAGCCCAGAAGGCAGAGCAGGGAACATCAGGGCTCCAAACACCAGGACCTACCTGGGGAAAATTGCTCACTGAAGTCAGTGCAGCTTCCTCTAAGAAGATTCGGGACTCTGGATGTTGCTTCATCCCGACCCTGAGGTTGCTGTGGAGCAGCTGCATTTCAAGGTCACAGATGAAAAACTGTATATGTGGGGATCACACTCTCTGGCCTTGACCTCCAGGTGGGGACCCCGCTCTCAGGCCTTGACCTCCAGGTGGGGAGCCCGTTCTCTGGCCTTGACCTCCAGGTGGGGTCCCCACTCTCCAGCCTTGACCTCCAGGTGGGGTCCCCACTCTCCGGCCTTGACCTCCAGGTGGGGACTCCGTTCTCTGGCCTTGACCTCCAGGTGGGGTTCCCCACTCTCCGGCCTTGACCTCCAGGTGGGGACCCCGCTCTCTGACCTTGACCTCCAGGTGGGGATTTCCAGATGGGTATCACACTCACTAGCCAGCCTTGACCTGTAGCTACACCAAACATACCCCACCATTCACAGTGGCTGACCTGGTCTCTGCAGAAAGATGGCGGGGTCCTGCCCCCTTGCATGCCCCCGGGGCCTCTGCTCTAGAGCTTGCTGCAAGACACTCGACCCGTGCATCTTTCCACTCTCCTGCCAACCTCGGCCCTGGCCACCACTTGTCCCATCTGAGACTTTAATCCTTTAATCTCTTTCTAGGAACACATTCTGGAAGTGGGCATAGAACTTTCGGGCTATAAACCTTCTTTATATATCCAACACTGACCCTGACTGAAGAACTTGGAAGGAGCCCTAGTGCATCCTTGTGGCTGCCCATGAAGGGAATTCCTAGTGTGCCTGTGGGCAGGTGGGGCAGGCTGCACCCCACACAGCTTCAGGTGCCATGCAGGGACACAGTGACTGCAGACCTGTGGGAGGGGCCCCCAGCACGGCGTCGGGAGCACACACCGATTGGTCCAGTGTTTCAGACACAAAGATGACACCCACGCTCCTGCAGGGAACTTCATAGTGGATCTTCGCCTTGCATTTTGCGACCTGGAGTTCATCACAGGAGTGGGAAGGCACATCCTCACTGTCCCTAACCTCTGGCCTCAGCCCTTACAGCCCATTCCCTGGACGGCAAGTCTGACTCTGGAGTGTTTCTGTTTCATGCAAACCTTCTATTGGGATTGTAGCTTGTTTAAAAGCAGACGCAACATGGAAATGCACACATGTACTTCTTGTGTCAAAACAGACAAATAAACCTTTGGAAGTGGGCCTGAAGGGAAGAGCAAAGGGCACCCAGAAGCAGTTGCCAGCCCCTCAGGGTTGGAGGTGGGACAGAGGAAAATAACCAAAAATGAAGCTATTACTGCTGCCCGTTAAACATCCTGGAAGCCATCCTGCTCGTTAAAATTCCTCATTATTGATTCTGATGTTCAGAGTGGACCTCTGCTGTCCACATCCCAGTAAGTTTTCTGTGCCTTGTTCATGTCAGGGAGAGACCCACAGACTCAGTGCCACACCACGCCTCAGCCACTGGCTGCACAGACGTTCCCCGTGACCAGGCCGTGATCTGAGTTCAGACCGGAGAAATCCAGGCCCCTCGCCAAAGGTCGATTTGAATGAAAATATGTTAGTCTGACGGTAAGCAGTGTCCCTTGTATTAGTCTGTTCAGTTTGCCATAACAAGTACCATAGATAGGGTGACCTAAACAGCAGGAATGTATTGTCGCCATACACTGGGGACTCGCACAGCTGAACTTCCTCTTTCACAGTTCTCGAGGCCAGAAGTGCAGGACCAGGTGTCGGCTGGTCCCGAGCCCCTCTTGGGCACATGGGTGGCATCTTCTGCCTGTGCCGCTCTGTGCCCTGGCCTCTCTTTTCATGGGGAGACGAGTCAGACTGGATAAGAGACCACCCTGACAGCTTCATTTCACCTCAGTATCTCTTGGAAAGCGCTGTCTCCAGATAAGGCAACGTTCTGAGCATCCGGACAAGGGTCAGGATTCCACCTGTCAAACGGGGAGGTGGGCACGACTCGGCACTTTTACGGAAAGTGGGAAGTTATCCGCGGAGTGGCCACTCTGCTGGACAAATATTTCTCTCACTTCCAGAAGCTGCATTCACTTCCACCGAGGGTCACTCTTTCGAGGTCAGCAGTTGACACGGGTGCGGGGAAGTGTGCGGACACTCCCTGCTGGACCGAGAGGCCGCACACACGGCGTCGCTCTCCCAGGGGCGCGTCCCTGTGTCCGAGGAGGCAGCCAGGGCCTGTCATCTTCCGCGTGTCTCACGAGCCCACTGAACTCTCAGGGAGCCACTCGCGGCACGTCTAGCCTGCCGGGTCTCAGGATCCGCCACTGCTCCTGTAAGGATCTAAGGCCGTGTGGGTCTGAGCGGGTCGGGGCTCAGCGGTCATGCGCTCTCACTGTGGCCTCACCTCTGGCTGTGGGGCCTGGCTCCTAACACCCACGGAGTGGGGCTGGCCCACGGCCCTGGGATCGGGAGCCTGCACTGGAGCACAGCAGAGACCCTCGTGGCCTCCAGAGGCTGCACAGAGACAGCCCCCCGGAGGGCTTCAGCCCCAGAGAGAGGGTGCTCACGTACCCCACACTCCCCAGACACAAGGAGAATCGCTAACTAGAAAATGGGAAGAGCACCCTCAGCATTCTGGGTTTCCAGGACACTCAATCGTGCTTTTAACCCATTATTGAATATCAGACGACTTCCAGAAAAGGTTTATTTCTGGTCCCTGCTTGACTGCCACCCGCACACACACGCAGTAGCCCTGCGCCCGCCTGGTGGGCAGGCCCTCAGGAGCTCGGGAGCCGAGAGGGTCGGCTTCCCATGCACAGCCAGGCGGAGAGTCTGGTCCCCTGCACTGCGCGGAGGAGAAGGGAAGCCACATCAGAGACGAAGGCAGACCCTGCGGACAGCACCCATGCTCAAACGGGCCAGGAGGCACCCGCCACAGCCCCAGGCTCCTCCTGGACCTGGACACTGCTGTCCCCACAGCCCCGCAGCTGTCCCTGTCCTTCACCCGTTTCCTTTGCCTCTGTGCAGGCTACAGCCCTTTCTCTCTCCTCGTCCCCCCATTCCCGCGGCCCGGCTCCCTCCCTGCAGAGCACACTGCCCTCTGCATTGCAGCTTCCTGTCCCCTCTCGCCTCGCACCGTCTGCCCATGGCTTCTGCTTGTCTTGTTGGCATGGATTTCTGGGGAATCTCCCCTGGCAGGACCCATGAGTGAGGGTCCGCGTGGCCAGGAGAGAGAAATGGAGAACCGGCACGGGCTCTCCAGCGTCGCTGAAACTGGAGTGACATTGGAGATTTCTGCTCAAGTGTCCTGGTGCCCTAGTGCCACTGTCCGTATATCGGGGAGACAGGCCAGCGG
Source organism: Saimiri boliviensis (assembly GCF_048565385.1). Classification (NCBI taxonomy): domain Eukaryota; kingdom Metazoa; phylum Chordata; class Mammalia; order Primates; family Cebidae; genus Saimiri; species Saimiri boliviensis. The sequence continues at coordinate 299,116,133 of NC_133449.1, forward strand.
AGGGACACGCCCCGCCTCACCTCAAGTATGAAAGCAGGAGCAGGGCAGTTGGGGTCGGGGAGGTCTGTTGACACCTCCCGCTTGGGCAGGTTTTGCCTTGAGACTGAGGAGCACTCAGAAGAGGAAACTCAGACTGGGCTGCGAGCGGCCGGCACCCACTGGATGGGGAGCGAAGTTGCCATTCATTCGCTCATTCAGTTAATGGTCCTGGGTGGCTCCTCTTTACTTACTCACAAAAGCCCAATTTTATTCCAAGAGGGACAAACTGGACCCCAGGCCATGATGCAAGGAAGCCCAATTCACCCCTAAGGGACAGCCTGGGGCCCCCAGCCCCCACATTCCCCAGGATCCTGTCACAAGAGTTCTGGCGGCCCCAGACCTCCCAAAGAAGAAACTTGAGTGCTGAGGCCAGGACTAGAGCCCTCTCTTATCCCTGATACCCTGTGGTGGCCAGCAGGGCAGGAGTAGGGTGTGGGCGTGAAGACGCCTTGAGCCTCTGTCGGGACCCTCCCTCACAGCGTGGAGCCCACTCCGGAACCAGGGTGTGCAGACAACAGCCCCGGGGCCACACGCAGCCCCTAACCTATTGTTGTATAGCTTCAAGCCCCAACTAATGGCTTTGCGTTTTCAGGTGGTTGAGACAAAAAGCAAAAGACAAATCACGTTTTGCCGCACGTGAGAGCTCCCTGAAGTCCAAAGGTCAGTGTTTCCGAAGCTCGGCCAGCACAGGATGCCGGACGTCCTGCCCACGTGCGGCTGGTGGCCTCTGGGTTCCAGGGCAGAGGCAGCCCCAGTGACAGAGACAAGGACCAGCATCCTGCAATGCCGCCTGGCTCTTCACTGCAAATGTGTGCTAGCCCTGGTCTAGAATGTTCCCTCAATGCCCAGGCGCTTAGCTCATAGCTGCAGGAAAGTTGAACTGAATAGGATATAAATACGTTCTTTCCCGTGTCCATTTTGTTAAAAAATATGCAGTGTCAAAGATTTGAGTTTTAAAGATCGAATTGGCTTTCATTAGCGATGAGTGAAACAGCAGCTTGCCTACAAGACAGGAAGCCCCGGAGCAGGGCAGGACCGTGGGCTCGGGGGAGTGGGGGGGGGCAGCTGTGGCAGAAACCAGGACACGGCAGCCAGCAGACAACGGCCGGTCACTCCCTTACATGGATTTAAGCAGAGGGGAGACAGGCCAGCGGAGGGACACGCCCCGCCTCTTCCAGCAGCTCTGGCAGACTGGCTGCTGCGAATGTCCTGGTGGGGCCGGGCCTTCTGTCAGGGTCCAAGGACCACAGTTCAGAAGCATTTTGGTCCCCTGTCTTTTTCGTGGTTTGAGCATCAGGTCTGGAAACTGGGGTTTCCCAGGGGCAGCTCCTTGCCCGGCCCACGAACCTCCCACAGCGTCCTCCTCGCCCCTCTCTCTTGGGGTGGGGCTCCAGGTTGGGCAGAACAGGGTCACCCTTCAGTGCCAAAGGGCGGGGTTCCTGGAGCAGGTCCAGAGAAATGTGAAACAACGGCCCACTGTTCCTGTCTAAATAATCGGGAATCCATTTAGGGCATAAACACAAAGGTGATCTTCTGAAAATAAGCAGAACCCAGGAGCTAAGAGATGTAAAAGGCTTGGACCCACCCTCTGGAGGTGCAGGCAAGACGATGGAGCTGTGGGACAGGGATGCTCAGGGCTCCGACTAATGCTGGGCGAGGGAGCAGATGACAGCTCAGAGTAATCACCTCAGCACCAAAGAAAGAATGAAGACATTCTCCACCGACTGCTGAGGAACCACACCCAGGATGCAGATAAACCCAAGCCAAACGCAAACAGCGTGCAGGCTCTGTGTAGGAGAGTGTTTGTGGGGGTGTCTGTGCCACGGTGTGGACATTCCAGTTGCCTGCACAGGCAGCTAGCACCACAGATGAGCCGTTTCAGGGAAAGGTGGGCAGGGTGGGAATTAGGAGTCTTTCCACTAAGGCCATTAGAAAAGTATCTCGAACTTTGAATGAATTATTTACTCAATAAAATAGAAAGTCATTTGAACATTCCTTTCATTGGTATTGGCTACATCTTACAAGATCTCCCGTTTGTTTATTTTTTAAATTTAGATAGAAAAGTGTTGAATATACCTAACATTGACCCAGATGTTCTCACCAAAGAGAGCAGGGGCATGGCTCTCCAGAGCAGTGGCCAGCAACACAGGACAGCAGTCACATGGAGCCAGGGAAGGGGACTCAAAGAACACCACCCCAGAGCTCCCAGGTCTGCAGACGCCTGCGAGGGAGCGCCTAGGAGGTGCCGGCTTCACAACACTCTGGGAGGAGCTGTGTCGCGAACTTCCTACCAGCAGCAGAGCGGCGTCTCTTCAGGATCTAGATGCAAAAAGAGAAACAGGCTCACTGAACACGAGGTGCCTCTCAGCCTCATGCCATCTGGGGAGGCTGGCCTGGTAGCCATGCTAACACAAAAGGGGTTCTTTAATCCCCTGATGCTGCATGAACCAAACACTGCATACACGTCCTGCCCTCCAGACCAGAGGCTGTGGTTTCATCAGAGCAGAAAGACCCAAGAGGTGCAAAGTGGGCCAGTCACACTTTTTCCCCACAAAGGGACAGGTGGGACCAGCAGGCAGCTGATTTGATTCTGTAGACAGAGCACCAAGGCAGCTAAGTGAGCCTGGACATCTCCCCCAAAGCGCAGCCACAGCAGGGAGAAGCCATGTCTATCTCAATTAAGAAGCAATCATGGAGCTGGGAGTGAGAAGCTGGAGAGGGAGAAGCTGGAGAGGGAGAAGTTGGAGAGGGAGAAGGTGGGGAGGGAGAAGGTGGGAGGGAGAAGGTGGAGAGGGAGAAGCTGGAGAGGGAGAAGCTGGAGAGGGGGAAGGTGGGGAGGGGGAAGGTGGGAGGAGAAGGTGGAGAGGGAGAAGCTGGGGAGGGAGAAGGTGGAGAGGGAGAAGGTGGGAGGGGGAAGGCGGGAGGGAGAAGGCGGGAGGGAGAAGGCGGGAGGGGAAGGCGGGAGGGGGAAGGCGGGAGGGGGAAGGCGGGGAGGGGGAAGGCGGGGAAGGGGAAGGCGGGAGGGGGAAGGCGGGAGGGGGAAGGCGGGAGGGGGAAGGCGGGAGGGGGAAGGCGGGGAAGGGGAAGGCGGGAGGGGGGAGGCGGGAGGGGGGAGGCGGGAGGGGGAAGGCGGGAGGGGGAAGGCGGGGAGGGGGAAGGCGGGGAGGGGGAAGGCGGGGAGGGGGAAGGCGGGAGGGGGAAGGCGGGAGGGGGAAGGCGGGAGGGGGAAGGTGGAGAGGGGTAAGGTGGGAGGGAGAAGGCGGGAGGGAGAATGTGAGGAGGGGGAAGGGGGAGAGGGGAGGGGGGAAGGTGGGGAGGGGGAAGGTGGGGAGGGGGAAGGTGGGAGGGGGAAGGTGGGAGGGGGAAGGTGGGAGGGGGAAGGTGGAGAGGGGGAAGGTGGGAGGGAGAAGGTGGGAGGGAGAATGTGAGGAGGGGGAAGGTGGGGGAAGGTGGGGAGGGGGAAGGTGGGAGGGGGAAGGTGGGAGGGGGAGAAACTGAAAGTGAGGAGCTGGGAATGAGGAGCTGCAGAAGAGAAGCCGGGACGAGAGGAGAGTGGGAAACAGGAACAGACCGTTCACGGCCAGCCCTGCCCTCCTCTGCTGCCGGCAGACACCAGCCCTCTACGTCAACAGGAGCGGGTTATGCAGTGTCTTTACGTGGGGACTGGAATTACAAAGCAGGTAAGAATTCATGAGTCATGTACCTACAAAGTATACATTCTTGTGTATTAGAGTTTATAAAGCATTTTAGAAATGTAACATCTATCATATAATTAATTATAATCCAATATTTTTAACTGTATGAAATATATTGTTTTCTAAATATTAATATATTTGCTATAATAATTTTTGTTACTTTGAATATATAATCAATTTAATTATATATAACATGACATGCTTAATTGCATATAATCATATCATAGAATGTATGAATTATAAAAATATAGTAACTACATAAATTGATTTAATTTGATTACATTGACAAATTGGGGTTTTGTTGTGGGAAAACCCATTCTTCACAATTCCTTACTTGTTGCACAAAGTTGTAATAGCCACGATTGGTGGTCAAGCTACAGGGAGTGAGGAAAGCGTGCTGTTGATTCGAATTGCACCTGCTCCACACACGTGAAATATGTGTAGATTAGGTGTTTTGAGTATTGTTAGACTCATTTGATAAAAATCTCATTTTTCCTTTTAATCCACGGGAAGTTGTGGGCACTGGTAACAGTTTTGCGGCCTTGCGTTTTGTGAACATTTGTGAGATATGCACTCTCGATGGTGGGCTGCTTCCAAATCCTGCAAAAGGGTTGGGGGAGAGTGAAGCCTCCTGTCCCAGGTGTGGGGGGAACGTCGGGGTGGAGGCGTAAGCAGGGGAGCTGGCCCAGGTCTGTGGACACGCTGGGATGACAGGCAGATCAGATGTGGAATAGCCACGTGTCCCATGCATGCTCTGGGCTCTCCTCACATTCTGAACAGGACGCCGCCTCTAGAGAGGGAAGGAGTGTGGGTGTCTTGTGCTGCACAGGCTGGCCCCTCCCTGCTGTGAGGTCTGCTGGCTTTGTGACCAAGGCAGGTGACCAGCTCTCCAAGACTGAGGAAAGCCAGGAAGAGGACACCTTTCTTGGAGTTACAGCAATGAGGATAATGAAAGCCACGCTTGCCCACAGGCCACGCCGCTCTAACCCAAGATAGGTTCTCAGCCCCTCCATTGCTGGGGTGGAAGTGTGGAGGGTGTCTGCAATCCAGGGGGGCCTGGGGACATCTGCCTCCCACTGTTTAGCAGCTAAATTACCCAGGGGGCCCATCTGGGTCCACACTGGGAAAATGGAAGCTAAGAGAGGTCCATTCATTCATTCATTCATTCATTCATTCTTTCTTTCTTTCCACAAGCACCTAGCAAGGTCTTCCTGTCCCTGGAGATGAATGCCCAAAGGTGGAACGGGCTTGGCCCTTGTCCTCCAGCCCGGGAGACACAGTCACATGCCGACAGCAACAGGGAAGGCGGTAAATGCAGTCGAAGAGGATTCTGGTCTAACCCCCGCTGGCAGGAAAGGCTCCTGGACCCATTCCTCCTGAGCAGGGCCCTGAAGGCTGTGGAAGGGGAGCTGACGGGGAAGAACAGACTCTGGGCTACAGGCCCCTGCACATGGCTGGGGGCTGGGATTGTCTGCCATGGAGAAAGGGTCACTCGCCATTGCCACGGACTTGCCAGAGCGGCCTGAAGGCCCAGAGCCATGCTGGCTGCACCTGCAGACCCTGGGCGCACAGCGCCTCTTGCAAGGGCCTCCTGCCCATTTCTCTTTAGCTCCTGGAACCCCAATCCTGGGGCGTGTCCCATAGGCTGGGTTTCCTGGCCATGTAGGGATGGTGGCTTTCTCTGGGCAGCTCCCACCGTTGATGCACAACATGAAACAGAAGAAGGTTCTGCCATGGACAGCCAGAAAAGACCCGATTGTCTAATTCAGGGAAAACAGATGCGCTCCATTTCTAACCCGGGTGCCTGTGAACATGACCCTGTAAACGGGTGTGTGGCAGATGTAATCAAGGTAAAGTGAAGTCACCCTGGATTAGGGTGAGCCCTAAATCCAAGGAATGATGTCCTTATAAGAAGACCCTGCGAATCGGCAGGGATGCAGGACACTCGGGAATCTGGCCACCTGACGGCGGCGGAGGAGGATAAGAACGGCTGTCTGCAAGTCAAGGGTGCCAAGGGTCGCGGGAGGAGCCAGCAGGTGGGAGAGGCGTGGCGGCTGCTCTCCCGGAGCCTCCACGAGGAGCCACCCTGTCTGTGTGTGCGCCTGTGGCCTCCCTCCCGGCCCCGAAACCCCCAGTCTGTGGGCCCCGATGCAGCAGCGCGACACTGCCCTGAGTGAGCGAGGGACGTTCCGGCACGGGAGGCTGCACAGAAGCAGCACTGAACAGTTGGTCGGGGAGGCCTCTGGTGCCCACCTGGGCCCCCTCCTGCGGGTGGAGGAAGAGAAGGTCAGAGGCCAGGCGGACGCTGGAGCAGCCACTGCCTGGGGTCGTCGAAGGGTGGAAGGGCAGGGGGGAGGTGGCCGGGCAGGACGCGTGGGTCCATGTACTCAGCAGCCACAGGGCAGGGCCAGGAGACTCCCGCTGTTGCTGGAGGCACTGGGAGGAGGGCTATGAGGATCTCAGTGCAATGAGAAGGAAAGTTCTAGAAGAGTGGGACACGGAGCAAGTACCTCGATGGCCCCACCCCAGGGGCACAGGTGTGCTTTCGGGGGGCAGCCTCCCAGCCACACACCCGTGTCCAACACCGTGTCCAACGCGGTCCCCATCTCGAGGGTCTCATCACTGGAGATCAGAAAGTCCTTCCTGAGGACGCTGCACGTGCACCAGCTTCCCCCAGTCTTCAGGTGCCTCTACACAGGCAAGGGGGGCGCCTGTGTTTCTGGCAAGGTCCTGAGGGCCTGCTAGAGGGCCTGAGCCTCCACTCAGTAATTCGGGCCCCATGGGCCCCAGAGCTGGGGACACAGTCATCTTGACAGTTTTCTTCTGGGAGGAGCCAGAACTCACTTGAGGCTGCTGTCTGTGCCCAGAGAAGGAAGACTTTTTTTGGTGACTACATGCCAGGGGCAGAATCAGCAACTGCACAGAAATAGCTTTACCTAATGCCATGCTCACGGCATCCTGAGACGCCATGCTAAAGACGAGGAAACAAGGCTCCAGTCTAACTCCCCGAAGCCCCGCTATTACGAGAGTCTGGCCACTCATCCATGGGGGCTGGGAAAACTTTGCCCCCGCAAGACAGCACCTGTGACCCTGCAGCAGGAAGGAGTCCCTGGACGAGGAGCTCAGCAAATGCCCACGCCCCCGAAGAGTCAGGAAAGGAAGCTGATCTGCCTGCCGCAGCGGCCGACGCTTGCTATGGCACACTGCGGGATGCCTGGCCTCAGTGACCCGTCCACCCCACTGGCAATCCAGGGAAGCCACGGGTGGTGGTGTGCTCATTTTCTAACACTGAAACTGAGCCCTGCAGAGGGGACATCACTGCCCACAAGAATAAGATGAGCAGAGGACTGGGGGACATGGCCCAGCAGCACTGTCCTCAGCTTCTTCACCTGTGGGGGGGTCAAGGCAGAAAGAGGAGCCAGAATAAGAAGGGGGAAGATTTTCCGGTAAACGGGAAGTGATCTCTCAGACCCGGGACCTCTCCCCTGCCCCTCTGTCCATGGCTGCTCTAGGGCCTTCAAGTGTGGATCAAATTGCTTCTGTGGGACCCTCCTCAAGGCATGTAGACCAGCCACACTCAGCACAGAAAGACCGAGGGACAGGTGAGAGGAGAGGCTGCGCCAGGGGGCCCTGCCATCCTGCCCAGGAGGGTGGGTCCAGCCTCTGAGGCCCCTGTGCTTTCTGAGCTTGAGGTCCCGGGTTGTTCCCCAGCCACTCTGGGCTTGCAGGACAGGCACCCTCTAGCCTTCACTGAGGCCAGGGTCCCCTTTCCCAAGAGCCTGCCCTCACCCTCATGCCACCACTAGGGTTTCCAGGAAAGGAGAAGGGATCCGGACGGAGCGGGGTGGGGGGATCAAGAGGAGGCATCGAGATGGGCAGAGGAGCAGATAGCAGCACAGGCGGCACCCACCGCAGAACCCAGGAGCCCACACTTGCAGCACCCACCACATAGCCCAGCCCACACCTGCAGCACCCACTGCACAGCCCAGTCCACACCTGCAGCACCCACCGCACAGCCCAGCTCACACCTGCAGCACCCACCGCACAGCCCGGCTCACACCTTCGGCACCCACCACACAGCCCAGCTCACACCTGCAGCACCCACTGCACAGCCCAGCTCACACCTGCAGCACCCACTGCACAGCCCACACCTGCAGCACCCACCACAGCCCATACTTGCGGCACCCACCACACAGCCCAGCCCACACCTACAGCACCCACCACACAGCCCAGCCCACACCTGCACAGACTCGCTGGGCACCATCACTCCCTCCACCTCCATCTTGAGACCCCTTGGCACGCATCTCTGCCAATGCTTTTGTGAATGCATTTGATCTCTCAGGTGATAAATGTTTGGGGGCTGTTTCTACACTTTCCAGACCCCCCATCTCTCTGGCTCCTTGTCCAACACCCACTCGGTTGCCTGAGAACTCTTGCTGCGGGGCCATGGGACAGCTGCCCCATCAGTCCGGGGCTCTCTGTGCGGTCCGTTTCAAGTCTGGGGCCTCAATAAGGCTTTCTCAGGAGCTTTTCTTTCTTAAAGTGGTTAATGTTGCTTAAGTGTAAACCTACACCTGGGGCCGTCGGTGGGGAACAAAGAGGGCTGTCAGGAGCGCCAGAATGCTCCAAGCAGGGGCAGTTCTCATTTCTGCTCTCAAGAACAGAAGCAGCTGCCTTTTCCGAGCGTGCATGACAGAAGTCCCATGGAGAGAAAGCTGTGCAGGGACAGTGGGTCTGCAACCACCATCCGTCATCTGGCCTGTGAGTTTCACCAGCCCGGAGAGCTGTCCCCCAAGTCAATCAGGAACCGCAAGCGGCTATCCCGCCGGCCTCCCGGCGGTCAGAAGATAGTTTTAGGAGCCTGTCAGGAAATTCTGTGGCCCCAGGCCCATGGCGACTTTTTATGTCCAAGTCTGTTATTGATTTTGGTGTGAAGAAAATAATTCGCTATTGTTGCTTCAGGTGTCAGAGGAAATAAAAAACGCTCCATGTTTCATCTGCCAACAGATCTTAGTTCAAATTTGCCTTTTCACGGCCAGGGCAGGGCCAGCTACCTGATGGAGGTGTTTACGGCGGAAAGGTACTGCCACCTTTATGAGACATGGCACGCTAATTGAAAACACAGGTAAACTGAAAATTAAATTTAAAAGGCTATAATTTAGTATCTTCCTTGCCAAGAGTGATGGCTTTCATTTGCGCATGGGATCCGGCGCTATTCAGGGTCAGAGTGGCGGGCGGTCTCCGGGCCCTTCCGAGGGCTGATGGAGCTGATTAATTTCGTGGAGCCCAGCTTTGTCTTCCCCAGCTCAGTGAACAACTTCATTTCAGCTGATGAGTTCAAGTAGGGGTCAGAACAATCCTCATTTCTGACAAGACCACGAAATGGGAATTAATTTTATGAGTTAGTGCCACTGCACTTTAAAGGAAGCTGGAAATAGAGAAGTTAACATAAGCAGCCCAGAGAAAATCTGTGTGCAAAGGCTCCACTTGATTAAAACGGGGGAAAATGTTTGCTTAACAAGGTACTGGAGGCCCTGCGTGAGAGGGTTCAAAGAATCAGAAACGCGCCAGCAGGCCCTCTACCTTTGGTAAATACCAGACGCGCTTTCCTGAACTTTTGTTCTTAGGGATTGACATGAAAAAAAAAAATGTAAAAGAGGGTAGATAAGGATCCTGGGGAAGATTAAACCATTGTGACCGCAACATTAAAAAACAATGTAACTAAAAAAAGAACGCCAGTCACATCAGATGTGGGCCAAATACTATTACAACAATTACGACTACGACCAAACATTCTCTACAAATCTGTTCAAAGTTGGGTTGAGTGTCCATCCGTTTCCAGGCACTCAGGGTCCTCCGGAAGACACCAGCACGTCTCACACCTGCACGTGAGGATCTGTTCTGGCTGGATTGTGTCATGCCGGGTGCGTGTGTGGAAGCCCTAACCCCCGGTACCTCAGCTTGTTTGGAGATGGGGCACACGTTGTTCACTTAGGCCTCCAACCATGACGACGGGTGTCCTTCAAAGAAAAGGACGTGGGGGCACAGGAAGGCACAGAGGGACAAGCACAGGAGGGCACAGAGAAGACGCCGTCTGCAAGTCAGACAGGCCTCTGAAGGAAGCAACCCACGACCTTGGGCGTGCAGGCTCCGGGACTAGGAGAGAATGCATTGCTGCTGTTTAAGCTGCTGCATCTGGATGCCGCTGCTGTGGTCACCCTAGCGGACCCATGCAGGCTTCACTGTAACCCACTCCCCCGACCTGTTTACTTTAAGAAATAGTAACAACGGGGGCCAGGCGCAGTGGCTCACGCCTGTAATCCCAGCACTTTGGGAGGCCGAGGCGGGTGGATCACGAGGTCAAGAGATCGAGACCATCCTGGTCAACATGGTGAAACCCCATTTCTACTAAAAATACAAAAAAAATAGCTGGGCATGGTGGTGCATGCCTGTGATCCCAGCTACTCAGGAGGCTGAGGCAGGAGAATTGCCTGAACCCAGGAGGCGGAGGTTGCAGTGAGCCGAGATCGTGCCATTGCACTCCAGCCTGGGTAACAAGAGCAAAACTCCGTCTCAAAAAAAAAAAAAAAAAAAAAAAAAAGGAAAGAAAGAAAGAAAGAAAAGAAAAGAAATAGTAACAACACGATACATCCCTGGTCCTGTGAATCTGGTCAGTCCCAGAGAGTGCCTCTCGGTGGACGTTTCAGACTCTCACCTCTGCAGCCTCTCTTCCCTCTGGCTCCTGTGTCTCCATTTGCTGGCTAGAAAGCCAGGCTGTTACAGAATTCTTTCCAGGCCGTGGTCTGAGGTCTCATTCCGAGTACCTGAGTTCCAAGGGAAGCCAGTCTCGTGCTTGGTCCTCGTCCTGCTCTAGTGTCCAATGCACCCAGGTCACCTTGCCCTCACTGGTCCACTTCCTGCTGCCACTGTCCCCAGAGCCAGGCAGACCCGTCTGGGCAACAGAATCCTTAATGAGACAGAGAGACTGAGCCATTTACCCAAGGCTACCAGCCTGGGAATGTGTCAGGCTTGGGACCTGGTGCCCTGACTCCCAAGCCAAGCTCTGTCACTCCATCACCCTCCACAAACAAGCCCCTATCTGGATGTCCAGGCAGTCAGGAGAGGAGCTCACCAGCTGGGCGGGACCCAAGGATGCTGTAGCGTGGAGAGAGTTAAACACCTTTCCAGGTCCTTCAACCACCATGGGAAAGGAAGGGACCTGTTTTTCTTCCCCAAAACTCCGACTCAGAAAGGCCCAGAGGCAGGATGACATCTCTGAGTGCGAAGAGAGGTCGAGACCAGCCCAGAAACAGGCACAGAAGGCGGCTCGTGCAGACATTCGAGAGCAGCGTCTGCATTCTCCTGCTCCCTGTGTGTCCGCGTCACGTCAGCCCACCTGTGAAGTGTGATGCCGGATCCAATGTGTACGCGCAGCGGCCATCCCAAAGTGAAAAGCAGAGTGTCATTTTCAAAAGCCAAGGATTCGGGACTGGAATCTTTCATTATTACCATATTTCCATGTTAATAGGAAGGCTTAAAATAATTGGTGAAGAGCTCGTATTTTAAATAATGTTCGTGGCCTATTTAAGTGGATGTTTATAAAGTGCTAACTTGGTCAGTTAAAATAATCTCAGCAGCAAAGGAGCAAATCTCAACCCGACTAGAATGAGCCTCTAAGAATCTGACTCATAAGCAGCACATATGCTGGTTCCCGGGCTCTGCGCCTGTGAGTCCTGCAGGCCTGACTGTGGGGTGGGGGTCTGCAGTGTGTCCTCACGCAAAGCTGGTGGGGCCTGAGACTCCCTTCTCTCACCCCAAAGCAAGCCTGCCTCTGCAACTCGGCTGTCCACACCAGTCTGGCTTCCTCATCCCCAAACCGGTTATTGACAGGGCCAGTGTGAAGGTTACAGCTGCTCTATTACCTGTGGTGGTGCAGGCAGCAAAGCCAGAATCATGGAGAATTTCAAACATGAAGCATTTTGGTGGGGCGGGGGTGGGGGCAGAGACTCTCCACACAAGAGAACTTAGACCACCCAATCTATAGAACTAGATTCCTCCAGAAAACTAGAAATGCCCACTCTACAGAACTGGAGATACCCACTCTAGAGAACTAAGGTTACCTACTCCATAGAAATAAGATGACTCACTCTAGAGAACTGGGATTACCCAGGGGGGAGAACTAAGACTGCTTACTCTAGAAAACTAGGCTTACTCACTTGAGAGAACTAGGGTTACCCACTCTAGAGAAGTGAGATTACCCACTCCTCTAGAGAACTGAGATGTCCACTCTAGAGGACTGAGATTACCCACTCTACAGAACTGGAGACACCCACTCTAGAGAACTAAGGTTACCTACTCCATAGAAATAAGATGACTCACTCTAGAGAACTGGGATTACCCACGGGAGAGAACTAAGACTGCTTACTCTAGAAAACTAGGGTTACCCACTCTAGAGAACTAGGGTTACCCACTCTAGAGAACTTAGCTTACCCACTCTAGAGGACTGAGATTACCCACTCTAGAGGACTGAGATTACCCACTCTAGAGGACTGAGTTTACTCACTCTAGAGGACTGAGATTACCCACTCTAGAGGACTGAGATTACCCACTCTAGAGGACTGAGTTTACCCACTCTAGAGGACTGAGTTTACCCATTCTAGAGGACTGAGATTACCGACTCTAGAGGACTGAGATTACCCACTCTAGAGAACTAAGATTACCTACTCCATAGAAATAAGATGACTCACTCTAGAGAACTGGGATTACCCACGGGAGAGAACTAAGACTGCTTACTCTAGAAAACTAGGGTTACCCACTCTAGAGAACTGAGATTACCCACTCTAGAGAACTGAGTTTACTCACTCCAGAGGACTGAGTTTACCCACTCTAGAGGACTGAGTTTACCCACTCTAGAGAACTAGGGTTACCCACTCTAGAGAACTGAGACTGCCCACTCTAGAGATCTAGGAGTATTCACTCCACACAACTAAGATTACTCACTCCAGAGAGCTAAGATTACCCACTCTGGAGAACTGGAATTACCTACTCTAAAGAACTGGTATTATCCACTGCAGATAACTAGAAATATCCACTCTAGAGAAACAAGATTACCCACTCTAGCGAAACAGGATTACCTACTCTGTAGAAAAAGACTTACCCACTCTAGAGTACTAGGGTTACCCACTCGAGAAAACTGTGACTACATACTCTAAAGAGCTCTGGCCACCTGCTCTGGAGAACTGGGACTGTCTTCTCTGGAGACAGTTGAACATGGGCAACATAGTGCAGCTTTAACTCTTAGCAAGTATATTGTATGTGCCTGTGAGTATGTGTATGTGTGCATGTGTGTTTGTGCATGCATGCATGTGTGCTCCAGAATGTGTGCATGTGTACATAAATAGCACCAGTGTGTATGCATGTGTGGTTTTATGTGGGTGTGCATGCTTATGTATGCATATATATGTGCATGTGTTTTTGTGTGGATACATGTGTGCACCAGTGTGTACATGTGTGCTTGCATGTACGTGTGTGTGTACATATGTATACTTGTTTGGGTGTGCACCAGAGTGTGTACATGTGTGTGCTTGTGTGTACATGTGCTGTGCTTGTGTATGCATACATCAGAGTGTGTACATGTGCGTGCTTGTGTGTACATGTGGTGCACTTGTGTGTACATATGTTTGCTTGTGTGTGCATACACCAGAGTGTGTACGTGCATGTGCTTGTGTGTACATGTGGTATGCTTGTGTGTACATATGTATGCTTGTGTGTATGTACATGCATGCTCCCTGAATCACAACCTCATCTGGATATAGATACACCAGAGCTATAATGAATTACAGATCAAAAACAGTATTTTTAAAGGTACAGTTGACATCACATCAATGTTGTCTGCATTGATGTTCCCATTGTTTCCCGGTGGCCTTGATGTCTGTGCATGCTATGCGAGAAAGGAAGAGTGGCAGATGTCTTACACTTGGACTTAGCAACAACATTTGACAATCCAAGAAGCTTTAGGAAGCTGAGACCCAGAAAAGCGTTACGAATTCTGTGTTTCATGATGCACTGCTGCTATTTATGAGCTCTAAGTTATTTGCTGTATTTACTGTGCCATTTCCATTTGCTGCCTTCTAATTTATGAGGCCAACCACTGCCATGATACAGACTTCCACACAGACACAGACGTGTAATCAACACTGAAGGCAACACAGTGACGGGGCAGGCACCTGAGCAAAGACACCAAGATTCCACCCTTCTCTAGGTGCCTTGACTCCATCTCCAGACAGAGGCATGGCAGGAGCCTTCTGCCCCAGGAGGGCCTCAGCCCCATCAGGTCTTGTACAAGCCTCTCCCTTCTTCCCTTGGTGCTCCTCCCAGTTCTGAGCCAATGCCGGAGGAGAGGAGGGTCCCTTTCTCCTGAGATGTGAAACCAAGGGTCCAATCTGACGTGCTCATAAAGGTTGCACAGAGCTTTTCTTCACGAGAGGAGAGCGCATGCTGGATGCTTTCCAGCTCAGTTAATTGCATTCCAGCAGCCATGGAGCCTCCATTGCGGCATCAATGGGACATTGTGCCTCCTGCACTGGTGAGTAGCTTGAACAGCCTCCCCCAACTCGCAAAATGGTTTGATTTCAGGGCATGGTAAAGTGATTCTTTGTAAGCATATTTCTTCATTGCACTCTAAGACGCTTGTGGAGACCAGGGATAATAGAGCACAAAGGATCCGAGATCCTCAAAATTAAAAAAAAAAAAAGAAAGAAAAAGAAACATGATTTCTACAAAAGGGGTAACATGATCGTGCTCTAATGTTGAGGGTCAATGGAGAAAATTACCCCTAATCAATGAACCCAAGCTCCAAATAAATTAAACAGGTGTGAAAGAAATGGCATCAAAGGAAAACAGGAATTTCAATAAAGAATCATGGCCTACTGGATGGAGCCTCAGTCGCTGGCTCGCTGCTCTTAGATACGGCATCACCAGAGTAAGAGGCTTGGCGTCCGCAGGGCAGCAAAAGGAACAGAGGCTGTAAAATCTGGTTTCAGCTGAGGGTCTACTCACCTTTTACTGGAATCTGTTCCATGTCATCTCAGTCTTTCCACTCTGGGGCTTCTGCTTTGGCTATCTAACTCCATTGTCCTTTGGCATACACACACAGACACAGACATACATATACAAACACAAGCACACACACACACACTGTACAGGAATGCACACACACACACACACACACAGGCACTCACACATACACAGACACAGGCACATACATATACACACACCATACAGGCATACACACACATTCACACACACACACACACACACACTCATATATACACAGACACAGTAACATACACACACCACATAGTCATACACACACACAGACACAGACACAGACACATATACCCATCGTACAGGCCTGCACACACATACAGACATGAGCACACACACAGACACAGGCACTTACATACACTCACACATATCATACAAGCATACACATGCACATACACACACAGACACAGGCACATACACACATACACATACACCCACCATACAGGCCTGCACACACATACACACAGACACTCACACACACACAGACACAGGCACATATGGGTACACACACCTGCATAACACTCACCTACCCAACACTCATTCACCTGCCCAGCATTCATATAAACACAGGTACCTACACATCATACAAGTGCACACACACACACATTCACATACACACAGACACACACACATGCACAGACACACAGATACACACATAAACACACACAGACACAGACACATGCAAGCACAGACATACACACATACACGAACACACACACACACAGACACACACATACATGGAGACACAAACATATACACAAACATCCATATATACAGATACACACACATGCACACTACACACCTGACTCACACATATGCACAAACACACACACCACAAACCACACAAATGCACACATCATACACACCACACGCATCACACACCAGAGCAACCCAGGATTGTGATTTGGTGGGGGTGACCACCAGCTAGCAACATGAAAGGCCTGGGTTAGGAGACAGGCAGATGAGTGCTGGGCAGGCGGGTGAGGGCTGGACAGGCAGGTGAGTGCTGGGCAGGCAGGTGAGTGCTGGGCATGTGAGTGCTGGGCAGGTGGGTGAGTGCTGGGCAGGCGGGTGAGTGCTGGGCAGGCGGGTGAGTGCTGGGCACGTGAGTGCTAGGCATGTGAGTGCTGGGCATGTGAGTGACTGCTGGGCAGGTGGGTTGAGTGCTGGATGGGTGTGTGCTGGGCAGGTCAGTGCTGGCCAGGTGTGTACTAGGTAGCTGTGTGTTTAAAAGGGAGTATGGAGTGCAAAGCTGGCTATGTCTACCTGGAATCAGACGTCCCGGGGAGATGCTGGAGAGGTGAGCTCATCCTGACACCCCATGGTGACAAGGCCACATCCAGGGGCCACTTTTCCTGCTCACCTGCTGCTGGAGGGGGCACAGAGATAAGGTCGAGGGGCAGGGGACAGCCTGCCATCCGTTTACCTAACAGAAGAGGGAGCGTCCACCACTGATGGTCACCTCAACAGGGCAGACATCAAGTCGAGCAGTGGAAATGCAGCTTGCTGTCCTCTGAGAGCGGGCACCCAGTGCATGGGGGCCATTGGAGGTAAGGTTTGGGCCAGCCATGAGAGCTAATAGAGTATGGTGCAGACTGACCATCAGACCAACTCGGGACTCACCCTGGACAGACTGGGGTGTCCCAGTCTGGGAGGAAGAGCAGGGACTGCTCAGGTAGAGAGGAAGGACACACTGTAGGCCGCCAGCAGGAGGGACAGGAATCAGACTGAGGGGAGCAGCCGTGCACACCCAGTCCCGGAGAGGTGCCCAATGCAGTGGTCTGCCCACCAGGAACAAGGAAAGGAGAAACCGACTAATAATTGCACCCTCATCGACTTTTCAGAAGGCTGAGTATTGTCAGACAGCTTCTCCTTCCCATAGTTTTTGGGATTACAATGTGCCCTTTCTTTTTACTGATGATAAATGTTCTTTTAAAACAATGTTTTTGCTGGACAGAATAGAAAGATGTCAATATCATTTGGACTCCTAGATTATCATTATTTTTCATGTGATCCATCATATAATCTAAACATTTCTTCTTATGGAAATTCTTCTTTCAAAATGTTTGAGAGTAAACAGAGAACAAGAAGGGTCAAGAGTGCCTGGATGCTGTCTTCTAAGGTGGGAGGTGCCCGAGTGTGGATTAGACAGAAGGGCAGTGGGGATTCCTCTTGACAAGGAAAAGGGAGGATTATTGATGAAACCCTTCCCTCCAGAGCACACACCGTAACCCGCCCTTGCAGATGAGCAAGGATGCAGAAAAGACCCACCTTCCAATATATAGTCAGAGGAGCAAAATAAATTAAAAACGTTTTTTTCTTTCTTCCCCCTCCCCCTGGATCCCCTCCCTAAGTGAATAC
Organism: Saimiri boliviensis; assembly: GCF_048565385.1. Classification (NCBI taxonomy): domain Eukaryota; kingdom Metazoa; phylum Chordata; class Mammalia; order Primates; family Cebidae; genus Saimiri; species Saimiri boliviensis. The sequence continues at coordinate 299,133,334 of NC_133449.1, forward strand.
TTGTGTGCCTGTGCCTGGGGCCATTTCTGTCAATGGGTGACAGTCAAATTATTCTAGCCCAGGGCACATTTTATTTACATAATTGTTCTTTGGGCGAATTTCTCCACTTTCTGCAGAAACCCTGGCTCTTTTACGGACATCATTCTCAAACTCCCACTTCCCTCCATGGTTCATATCCCTGAAAATAATTATGAGCTTTGAGATATAAGAAATTGTTACCCACTGATTTAGATAATGAAATAATATAAACTGCAAGATGTTCTATGATTCTTATATACTTCCTGCTGTCTAATATCATTTAATGATTTTTTGATTTTTGTTGTAAAGTAAAAAAAAAAAAACTTCAGATTTGAAACACAGCAGAGAGAGACATCAATGGTTGAAAGCAAAGAAGGCATTTTATCTTATTTTCTGTAGAGTAGGGAAGCAGATTTAAAAAGAGAAAAATCTTCAAAGCTAGTGTGCAATCACTGCATGTTTTAATGAGAGTAAGCCTTGTGTGTGTGTGTGTGTGTGTGAGAGAGAGAGAGAAAGCATACCCTGTTTGCAAAATTGGTCTATCGATTACTATTTTATGACACCAATCTGATTGTTTTTGGAGAAACCTGTCTCATTGATCAATTCATCTTTCTATCACCATTTTGCATAATCAAAATGCATGTAAATAATAATTAAGAACTGTATATCAGAAGGAGAATAACCATTAAATATCCTTGACATAATGTAATGTTGTATTTTTGATGGGACAAATGATGTTTCTCAAGTTTTAGCATATTTTCTGCTAATGGTAAACGTAAATCAAATTTATTCTAAAAAGTCACACAGCGTTGAAATGGATAGGAAGAAGGTAAAAGATCCTCGTCAAATTGTCAGAGAGGGAAAACTTTTCCTCTTTCCTCTTGGGTTCAGTGACTAAAGTCCTGAAAATTTAACTGACAAAAGACAGATGAATAGAAAAGAAATCTAAATTTTTTATGTTTTAGGTGCAAAAGAGTTCACAGAAAAGAAGTGAAGCTCAAAGAAGCAGGTAGACATGGGGCTTCTGTGCCATTTTCTAAAGGAAAGCAGGCTTGGGCTTCAAGGGATAGGAGCTGAGAGAAGGTGACTAGGAAATGTGTGGTGGGAACTCAAGGCAGATGTGGGACTCCGCTCACGGAGTCTCCAGTACTAAGGGGTGCTCTCCCCGTGCTGGTATGAGACAGGGCACCTTCACAGAGGGAGAGATGTATGCTCCTCTTTTAAGCAGAAAAGGGCAGAGAAGACTCTGCCTGTGTCTGATGAATCCCAGGTGCCTTCAGGTCTGCAGAATCCTCACCTCAAAACGGCATATTTGGGGTGGTTTGTAGTCTGATCCCCTATCAGCTTCAAGTGCAATAAATAACTTCTTTCAAAAATTTATCCATTAAACAAAAACAACAACAAATGATTATTGCAGAGATGGGTTTCCAATGATCCAAGAAGGTGAGCATTGTCTCTCTTTTTTTATTTTTTTGGTCAGGTGTGTAAGTTGTTGCTGTGTAACAAATGACTCAAAACACTTAGTAGCTAGTAACAGACAAACGGAAATAGCAATGTATGGTTTCTCTGTGGGCCAGCTGGCCAGCTGTTTCTTCCGGCCTGGCCTGGCTGATCTCTATGCCAAGCTCTGGCCGAGCTGTCTGGATCCTCCATGATGACTGCACTCATGTAGTTGGATGATCCACAGAGCCTGAGTTCTGTAGATTGAACCCCGTTCCACGTGTCATCTTACTCTCCCGGGGAGTATCCCAGGCTTCTTCACAGAGTGGTCAGAGTTCTCAAAAGCAGCCAGAGAGTGTGAGCCCCAGTGTGCAAGCTCTTTTTAAGTTTTGACCTGAAGCGTGTTTGTGTTATCCCATTGGCCAAAGCAAGTCCTAGGCCAGAATGACTGTGGGAAGGACCACCCAGGGTGTGGACACAGAGGGGCGCAGGTCACCGGGAGCCTTATTGCACCTGTTTTTTCTATGGCTTATGAGCTAAGAATAATTTTTTTACATTAAAAAATGTTAAGAATAAAAAAAAAAAACAGAAGAAAGAGAGAGAGTGAATATGCAACAGACATCCAATGTAGTCTGCAAAGTATGCATTATCTACTATCTGGCCCTTTACCCAAAAAAAAAGAGTCAGCTAATCCCTGATATTTTATAAAAATGTGTTTTCCACTTTTTGTCACTTGGATATAAAATACAAGTGGAGTTCATATTTACTTTGATTCACTGGCTTTGTTAAATTTACTTATTAATTGTAATAGCTTATACATCATTTTGGATTTACTACAAACAGGATCTTGGCAAATAAGGGGAGTAATTTTCTTTTCAATTTTTACAATCTTTTTTTTTTGTCTTATTGAATTTGCTTGGATCTCTAGGACACTGTTGAATGGCAGCCAGGGGATCACACATTTCTGAGAATTCCCAGTCTTAGGGAGATTGTTACATCATGAGGCCCAATGCTATCTACAGGATTCCTTGTTTGTTTTAACATCTTTTTTTTTTTTTTAATTTCAACATTTTATTTATTTTATTTTATTTATTTATTTTTGAGACAGAGTCTCATTCTGTTGTCCAGCCGGAGTGCAGTACAGATCTGTTACATGGAACTATTGAGTGATGCTGAGGCTTGGAGTATGGATCTTGTCACCCAGGTAGTGAGCTTAGGATCTGATAGGTGGTTTTTAACCCCTTCTCCTCCCTCCACTCTCTAGTACTCCACGGTACCCATTGTTCCTCCCATTCCTAACTTTCTGAAAGTTTTTCTTATAATTAGGTATTGAATTTTATCAGATGCTTCCTTTATAGTCATTTAAGAATGATTATGCAGTTTTTCTTCCTTTTTTCTGTTAATATGGTGAATCACACTGATTAATTTTCAAGTGTTGAAGTAAACATACATTAATCTTGGTTAGAACATTATCCGTTTTATATATTACTACTCTTTTACTGCTGTGTTGTTCAGGACTTTTGTTTCTACGTTTATAAAAGATGTTGGTCTGTAATTTTGTTGTTGTTGTTTACAATGTTCTTGAGAGATTTTGATTTCAGGACAATACCTATCTCATAAAATGAGCTTGGAACTATTTCTATACTCTCTGTTTTCAGGAAGGGTCTGGGTATGATCAATTCTGTCACTTATTTAAATATTCCAAAGATTTAACCCATGAAACTTGCTGGGTCTGAAGTTTTGCTAGTCATCAGCTTTTTACGTATGGACTCAATATTGTAAAGAGATATCAGATTTATCTGATTTTGTTATTTATTTTGTGTCAGTTTTGATATGACATATTTTTCCAGAAATTTATCAATTTCAAAGAATGTGCATTTCACGTTGACATAAAGTTCTTTGTAATACACTTATTATCTTTTTGATGTTTCTAGGATTTGTAATGACACATTATTTGTCTTTATATCTAAAGCATACCTCTTCCAAACAGCAGATATTTGATCTTATGTTTTTTTGCCCAGCACGACAACCTTTGTAATTTAAATGGATTATGTCATCCATTGACATTTAGCATAACTACTTATATATTTGGATTCAAGTCAATAACCTGAATATTTGTTTTCAGTTTGTTCTGTTCATCACTCCTTCTTTTGGCTTCATTTGTAATGTAAATTATATATATATATATATATATATATATATATACACACATATGCATATATATTTATTAATACTTATGCTATAGCTTTTAAGCATTCTTTTTGTTCTTATCCTAGAAATTACTATATGCATTTTTAAATTATTGCTGTTTGCCTTAAATAAATACATTATTTCCTGAGCTTTTAAAAAAACTCAAAACAGTTTAAGTTGACTTATTGTCTTCTTTCTGCTATTTTTGTTGTATATTTTATAGCTACAGGCTATAAACTCTTCCAGTTACAGTAATCTGTTTTTCTTTTATGCAATTAATATTATTATACACATTTACACACATATTTATCTTTTCCAGTGCTCTTTAGTTCTTTCTGAAGTTATGTGCTTCTATTTAGTATAATTGCTATTTAGCCTGAAAAACATCCTGTAATATTTGCTGTGGTATAAGTTTGCTGAAAATAAATTCTAGATTAGCAGACCTTTCCCTGCAACTCTTTCAATATTGATTGTCTTCTGACTTCCATAATTTCTGTTCAAAAGTCAGCTGTAACTCTAATTTCTGCTCTTTTGTATGCAATCTTTTCTTCAGAATCCTTTAGGATATTTTATCTTTGTTTTTTAGGAATTTGATGGCAACGTGTCTAGGTGTGTGTTTGTTGTGTTGTGTTGTTTGGAGTTCAGTGAGCTTCTAGAATCAGTAGGTGGATGTTTTCTTTTACCAGTTTTGGAAAATGCTCAGTTATTATCTCTTCAAATATTGCTCTTCTCCTTTCTTTCTCTTCTTTTCTTCTGGACACAACTTTACTCATATGAGATTATTTGATCATAGCTTACATACGCATTTGTTCTGTCTCTCTCTCTCTCTCTGTTGGTTTGAAAATTTTATACTGACCTGCATTTAAATGTGCAAATCCTTTCTTTTCCTGACACCACATTTATCTTCAGTGTGTGCTTATTGGCAAGTCATATAGTTTTTTTTCTTATTTGAAAAGGAATTTGGGCAAGCAATCTAGCATATGGTAAAGTATTGTCCAAGCCCAGAAAGAGGTTCACATGTTGGGGAGCTAAACCTAATGACAGACATCCACCACACAATTAATACAATATGCCTTTCTAAAGCTTATTTGTCATATCATTTCATTTTGGGTTGCATTTGTTTTAGTTTTCTCAGTTTATTTATAATATGCCTTTAATTTCTGTAAATGTAATTAATTCTCTCTTAAATTTGTCTCTAGAATCTCTGCCAAATCACTTATTTCTTTCTTCTGGGATCATATAGCCTTCATTTTCAAGATTTATGTGTTCTTTGAGCTTATTTTTAAAAAGCTGATATTGTCTATAATTTCTTTGAGATTATGGTGAACTAATTGTGTAAGCTCAGTACTTTTCATGTGTATGTTATCTTTGCTTTTTTGCTTTTGTTACTTTTCTTCCTTACTTTCTCAATCTTTGAGTCATCTTCCTTTGGATTATTACTCATTTTTATGGTGCCAGCTATCTGCCAAGAAAAAGGTAGGAAGGGACAAGTAGAAGTTATCTAGAAAAATATTTAACTTTTAATAAGACTTAAGGTCTCAAACCAATCTTGCAAAATCTGATAAATATTTATTCTGATGGACATCTCGAATTTCCAGAGGCTCCTTGCAGAGACCCAGCGTCCTGAGCTCTCTGCACTGTCACCAGCCCTGGCTTCATCCTCTGCTGGCCTCACCCGCCGTCCCCGTCAGAATTCAGTACTTGGCAAGGAAGCCAATTGAAGGTGATGGAAGTGGCTTACAAAAGTGACTTTTTCTTCAGCTTGCTGCCCCGACATTACTTGATATTGAAATGGGTTTGCTCCTTTGTGCTCCAAACACAGCCCTAGATCTCATTGCACTTAAAAAACATCTTTGGCTTTGGTTGTCACATGTATGTCAAGTCTCACATTTTTGAGGATTTGACACATTTTCATAGGATTTAACACATTTTTTCCCCTGGCATATAGTTGCTTGTTACGAAATTTCCTTGGTTTTATTGAAGATGGCATTTCTCTTGTTAGCAAATTATTATCCCTTTGTTTTGTTTCTTTCAGGTTTTGATGAAGAGGAGGAGTATTGTCCCAAAGTTCATACCTTTATTTTTGCTTATAGTGTCTCCGATAAACTCCTTCAACACCAATTTTTAACTCTCCACAGAAACAAGTCTAGCAAAGTTCATGGACTCATAGTCTATTCTTCTTACTGCTTTCTGAGAGAGATCTCAAAACTGCAAATGTGATCATAACACTTACGTGTTTAAAATGCTAATACACTGCCTGCCACAGAAAAGATACTCAGTAAATGGCCATCGTGAGCTGACTGAATTAAAAGATGGTATCAGGAAGTGGCCAGGTTATCCGCCCAGCCCACAGGCTTCCTTGGAGCATGCCTGGAGCTTTGCAGGGAGTCGGCTTCTATATCCATGCCAGATCTGAGTTGCTGCATTCTGAATATCCCTCACAAATGTTAAAATCTCTGCAGGCAGCTCTGGCAGTCGGCAGAAAAACCAGGCAACACGTGCACTGACACCAGCCAGTGAAAGGGCAGGGACGGAGGGGGAGGAGTGCTGACCCGTCCAGGGTCTTGGGAACAACTTCTGCCTGTCAGCACTAAGCACCCTCGATGGAGGACAAGGCTGTTTTCCCAAGACTCAGCTTGGGACGGAAACCACAAAACAGAATTAGCATGTCCTTAATATCTAAAATAAAGTTGTAGCAGTACCTTCCCTGCCATTCCAATTCTCAATATCAAGTTATTTAGATAGAACGTGGGCAAACAGATGTTGTCCTCTGAAAACAACGTACATGTGAAAACTGAGAGTCTGGTTGAAGCCTGCACAGCTGCAGGCAGTGAGCCTCACCAGCGCTCCCACAGAATCAGAACGTGCCTCTGTTTATACACTCATGACACCATCAAGAAGGATGTGCCTCTCAGATGGAAACCTATTTTTCAGCTTCAAAAATTGTTTTCAACATAAATGAGTTAGACACGTTTTCTTAAATTAAAAAAAAAATGGAGACACAAGTCCTTACCATGATTACGTGAAAACTCAAACCATTTTGAATGATCTATCTGCTCTTTTACTCACCTTTTATATTCGGAGTAGCCATATCTTCCACTTGGCCCAGGAATTGTGCGGAAAACTGGTGAGCTATCTAATTCGAACACATATTTTTTAATAATTTTGATTGGGTAAGTACATTCCAGAGATTCGTTCTTTGAAAATTTTGCTCACTGCTGGGAATAATTCCTTGAGCACGTAATAGAATTGTTTATTTTTAAGTCATTTTCTGGCTTACATTTTCTGGCTTACAAGGCATCATTACATTTTGGGGTGAGGAGGAGATATGCAACAGTCCAGCTTTTACTCCTTTTCTCAGCTGGTTCTTATCAGCATCAAGAGTCATTTTAAATGAGTTTGGTTGGAGTTTAGTATTTGAGGGGTCAGTGATCTTCTAAAGCCTATGAGACTTTAACAGAAAAAAAAAAAAATGATGTCATCTCCATACCCAATTCTGTTTCTGAGACAGACACACAGGTTTCTGGTTCTAAAGCTTATTTTGAAATGAGAAAGGGTTAGGGAAAGGAAGCAAGATAACAGGCACATTTTTAAATTTTTTTGAGACAAAGTCTCAATCTGTTGCCCAAGCTGGAGTACAATGGTGCGATCTTGGCTCGCTGCAACCTCCACCTCCCAGTTTCAAGCAATTCTCCTGCCTCAGCCACTTGGGTAGCTGGGACTACAGGCATGCGCCACCATGCCCGTCTAATTTTTGTATTTTGATGACAGGCACATTCTACAGGTGTTTTTGTTTGCCTTTGTGCCCTAATCTGGGGTATGTAATTGTGCAGACACCACCAGATTCTAAATCTCTTGACAACTTGCATTTTTGTCTCATAGTCCCACATGGCTTAACACAAGTCTTTTCACACATGTGCGCGCGCGTGCACACACACACACACACACACACACACACACACACACACACTCACTCTGCAGGGTGGATGAGGATCGAACAGGAAACTGGTGGTTCTGACCTTGACTCCTGCTGGGTACCAAGGAGCAGCACATCAGCCGCCGCATGCGGCACTGTTCTCGTCGGCGAGTTCTGAATCTTGCGCATCCGAATCCACTCGCTTCGAGGGCTGCTGGGCGAGAACCAGAAACCCTGTGCCGACTGAGCAGACATCGGCAACCCAGACTGTGGTCGTGGCGGTGCTTGCTGCGATGGAAGCACTTTTACTGCGGCTCCTTGCCGTGTTCCAAGTCCACGTGCTTCTCTTCGGCAGCTTCAAACCCAGATGAACCGTGGAGCACAGAATCACAGTTTCATTTTTGGTTTTCCAAAGCCTGCGAGTAAGTGCAAGTGGACCTGGCTTACCGCATTAGCCCCATTTCAGCTGCTCAGTGCTTACAGAGCCAGTGTCGGGCTAGACAAGCGAGGATAACTGGGTCTCTGAAGGCTGGGCACCGGAGAGGCTTCCCGAGTCCGGCTGCTTTGCTCACCCACCCAGTCCTGGAGCCCAAGAAAACACAAGCATTGCTAACATACCACTGGAAGCTGGGCGGGCTGAAGGTGACATCGCTCTTTGGGTGTAGAGAGGGAGACACAGCACAAGGTCCTATGTAGGAGGGAACAAGAATCACGCACAAACACGGCCTTAAGAAGGAACACACACTGTTTCTTACTTCGGTGAGGAGGCTGGGCTAATTCTGGCTGGACTGGTGTTGCCCCCATGATGGACTTTTCTGTGAGGGAGGGGGGCATAACATCCTAAATCAAGACAGCACTGGGACTGGGGCTGAGCTGGTGTGTGATCCTTGCTCTGTCATCCGCTAGGGGACACGGAAGTGCTCAGTGTGCACCTGTGGAACCGGTGGGTGATTCGGATATGGACCCAGCCCTGAACTCCGCGGGATGTGTGATGAAGGAGACTGTTCCTGCAGCAATAGGCCTGCAAAGCACTGTAAAAACACCTCCAGAGGCAGAGTGACAGGGAAGCTGCTTCCCTCCTCTTCCATAGGTGTGAGGGCTTCCACTGGCACTGAACACGGAGCAGCAACACGTGTTTTTTTTTTTTTTTTTTTTTTTTTGAGACCAACCTTCGCTCTTGCCCTTGTGGCACAGGCTGGAGTGCAATGGCATGATCTTGGCTCACTGCAACTTCTGTCTCCTAGGTTCAAGTGACTTTCCTGCCTCAGCCTCCCGAGAACCTGAGCTTACAGGCATGCACCACCATGCCAAGCTGATTTTGTATTTTTAGCAGAAATGGGTTTTTTTCATGTTGGTCAGGCTGGTCTCAAACTCCTGACCTCAGGGGATCCGCCTGCCTCTGCCTCTCAGAGTGCTGGGATTACAGGTGTGAGCCACCATGCCAGCATTTTTTTCTTTTTCTTGAGGCAGGGTCTTTCTCTGTTGCAGGCTGGAGTGCAGTGGCACGATCTTGGCTCACTGCAACCTCCTCTGCCTCCTGAGTTCAAGAGGCTCTCCTGCCTCAGCTTTACAAGTAGCTGGGATTATAGGCATGTGCCACCACGCCCAGCGAATTTTGTATTTTTAGTAGAAACAGGGTTTCTCCATGTTGGTCAGGCTGGACTTGAACTCCCTACCTCAGGTGGTTTGCCCGCCTCAGCCTCCCAAAGTGCTGGGATTACAGGCATAAGCCATCACGCCCAGCACTTTTTTTTTTTTTTTTTTTTTTTTTTTTGAGACAGGGTCTTGCTCTGTCACCCAGGCTAGAGTGCAGTGGCATAATCTCAGCTCACTGCAGCATCTGCCTCCTGAGTTCAAGAGATTCTTCTGTCTCAGCTTCCCAAGTAGATGGGATTACAGGCGTGTGCCACCACACCCAGCCAATGTTTATATTTTTAGTAGAGACAGGGTTTTGGCATGTTGGCCAGGCTGGTCTTAAAATCCTGACCTCAAGTGATCCTCCCGCCTTGGCCTCGTAAAGTTCTGGGGTTACAGGTCACTGCGCCAAATCAGCATCACCTACTTATGTGCTGTCTTGTGGTGTGTCTGTTGAGTGGACTTCTGAAAACCTGTTACTCTTCCTTAAGTAATCCCAGCCATCTCTTCAGTTGGTTTTATATTTATTTATCTTGTCTACACAAATTGATTATAAATGACTTACCTTTACATTTATTTGCACACAAATAGCAATAATAATAGTAACTCAGCCTTGTGGAGCTAACCCTGCCCCAACACCTTCCATTCATCTCTTGCCCTCTGCCCCGAGGAAGCGCTTCGCACACTAAAGGACATGAAGATGTTGGTGGAGGTGCAGCACTGTGCCCCAGTCACACAGTGGCAGAGCCATGGAGCCAGGGTTTCAGCCTCATTCTGCTAAATCCCAGGACCAAGAGCTGAACTCTCAGGCAGAGTTTATGTGATGTCACTGTTTGGATCAATTGATGAGCAGTAGATTTTCACATGGGCTACAGCTCAAACACTGGCTTTCTAATGCTTCATAGACATTACTTCTGCCTCTGCCCTTGGAGAACTCATTTATTTTATGATGCATGCCCTTGAATCAATCCCATAAACATATGCGGAAAGGTCAGAAGAGGTCTCCTGAGCATGCACCTCCCATAATGACGCTGCTGCTCATTGAGAAAATCCCTGAGTGCTGGAGGTAGGTGGCTGCTGCCCAAGTGATGGCTTTTATTAACGTAGTCACTGTGCTTAATATGCAAAAGGAACCTGGAATCAAACACAAGAGCGTATGTTTAATCACATCTTTAAAAGGAAATGTAATTGTTACTCAATTGTCCCTTTCTAATGATTTTCTAAAAGACAATTAAAAATATATATACGCCCATGAATAAAAAAGGATCCCATTATTTTAGCACATTAAGTTCATGTGTTCAAGAATAATTGAATCTCTGTCAATTACGATTCCAGTAAATTGTAGGAAAGATCCATTCTTAGCCATGTGAATGGGAATTTAAAGCTGGCATGGTCAGACACTGCACAATTACTTCATCTAATAAATTTATGACCTTATAATGGGCTCTTATCAAAGCATTTTCTCCACTTAATTCATAACTCGGGTTGACCCACTTCCTGGGTGCTTGAGTCTAGGACTCCCTGGAAGTGTGAACAGGTAATGCCCCTGCACTGCTCTTCCTCTGGGCTGCTCACTCCTGCCCCTAGACCCTCACAAAGCCCACCCGCCATGGCCTGCATCGTCATCGCTAGCCAGCCTCCACGTGCACACCCTTGTCCTGCTCCTCCTGGGATCTGAGCTGGTAGCGTTGATTCAGTATTCAGCTCCACTCTCAGGCTCCACAGCTCCCACATCTTCCGTCACCTGGATAGTTACACCTTCCACATTAGATCTTTAGTCTAGCTTGGATCTGCCATTGGATATGGTGAAAGGAAGGAAGGAAGGTGTTCTAGTTTCCTCCGTAGGGTGAGTCTCTTTTCCCAGAATCATCTGCTGAACAGCAGACTCATTCTCTGCCGATGTTAGCACCATGCCGGTTGCGTATTTAGTGCCTGCATTTGCACAGGTCAGTCTCTGTGGCCTCCACCCTCTTCCATTGCCCTGCTTGCAATGGTCTTACGTCAATGCTGCACTGTTTCTATTCGGATGATTATGGACCTCTTAATATCTAGGAGGCCAGCCCGGTGCCTTGTGTTTTATAAGGTTCACTTGAATCTCCGTGAGATTTTATTCTTCCATTAAATTTTAGGTTTATATACAACTGGAACATTGATTGGGGTTTCATTGATTTTATAGATTTACTTTTGGGGAAGTCACATCTGTAAATGTAAAGCAGTCTCCGCTGAGAGCATAAAACATGTTCCCATTTATTCACATTCATTTCTATGGCCCCTATTTAAGTGCTTTTCCATAATGGTGCTTTGCGTTCCTGGCAAAAAATGATCCTGGATACTTTGTAGTCTTTGTGGCTTATGAATGATTTGAATTTTCTGGCTGGCCACTGCCAATTTAAAGAGATGCTATAGATTTTTGTGTCTGACAATATTTCTGGACTCTCAGAGGCTGTAGTAGTTTGTCTGATAATTCTGTTATTTTTTTCTGTGTAGGCAATTATATCATCTGCAGGTAGTGACCTTTCTAAGGTTTTTTCTCTGTCTCACTAACACCAAAACTAAAGCAGTTCTGGCCATCTGCTCTGCCTCGCTCCTGGACGGCACTGGAGATGGGAACCTCCTTGTTCCTTCAATGCCCACCACACACCTGGATTCATCTTGATGATGAGCCTGAGAGGCAAGTGCTATCACCTCCCCCAGGGTGGAGCGTGGCTTAGAGACAGTGTCACACTAGTGCACGATGGCTGTGTCTAACTGCTCTTCCAATCGCTTTTCCAATCACTCAAGAAGGTTCCTGTCTTGTCCTACTTCTCCAACCCAACCCCACCATCTTTAGATCCTCACCCTCTCTCCCCCAAGGAAGCTGCAGGTGCCTCGGCCTCCCTGGCTACACTCAAGTTCACCGTGTTCCCACGGGGGGGTCCTCTGAGAGTCTCACTCCTTTGTTAGGTCATAGAGTGCATGTATGTCTCATCAGCTCAAGCCCATCTTCCCTCCGCACACATTCTAATCTAGCAGTGTTCTTTTTAACATGTGACCTTTACACTGCAAAGCAATAGGCTGGCATGGTGACTCACGCCTGTAATCCCAGGACTTTGAGGCCAAGGCGGGCAGATTGTGAGGTCAAGAGGTGAAGACCATCGTGGCCAACATGGTGAAACCCCATCTCCACTAAAGATGTGAAAATTAGCTGGGTGTGGTGGTGCATGCCTGTAGTCCCAGCTACATGGGATGCTGAGGCAGGACAATTGCTTGAACCTGGGATTCGGAGGTTGCAGTGAGCCAAGATCATGCCACCCTACTTTAGCCTGGCAACGCAGCAAGACTCTGTCTCAAAAATGAAACAAAACAACAAACAAACTGGATACAATACAGGCTTGTTACCTGGAAGCTCAAGGTCCCAAAAGAAGACTGAGTGGGGCTTTCTGTGCTCCTTTCTGCAGAGCTGTACATCCCCTGAGAAACCTGGAGGTTCCATCACGATTGGAGATGAGGGCTTGCCTGTTGCACTGTGGTCCTGTGGAAGGCCACAGGCAAACGTCACATCACGGGTAGGAACACAAAAGATAGACTGGTGCTCAGAGTCACCCAGGCCAGACTGTGGTCCTACCGGCCATTCTCACTGCCTCCTGCTTCTTTCATCCAGATGCTCTGGAATCAGCGCAGTTACCCTCAGACCTGGGGCATCTACAGTCAGATCTGTAGCAGTGACAGTCAGAACCCTCCCGCACACTTACTCACAGGTCCTTGAAAACCAAAAAGGGTGAAAGGAACAGAATCTACATGGTGTGGATTTTCCATGTCAGGCAGGGAGCTGGCGTCTGTGTGCATCCTGGACAATGTGTTGATTTTGCTACCGGGTATCAGTGAAATCAGAACCAAGTTATAAACATCCTTCGGTCTTCACTGAATAGGGTTGCTCCTGGTATTCAATGAAACATTCAGGAAGGGCTTCACATGTACTAAAAACACAGTCATTTCTGCTTTTCCCTGTGAGCTTAAACTAGGAATCCTTGAAAGAACAACTAAAATTTCTTCTGTCGACTGAGGCAAAAAGCATATTTCCATGGATTATGTGGCCCAGAAACTCCTTTTTTATTTTTTAATTGACAGAGTTTTGCTCTTGTTGTCCAGGCTGGAGTGCCGTGGCGTGATCCTGGCTCAGGGCAATCTCTACCTCCTGCATTCAGGTGATTATCCTGCCTCGGTCTCCCGAGTAGCCAGGATTACAGGTGCGCGCCACCATATCCTGGCTAATCTCCTGTATTTTTAGTAGAGATGGGATTTCACCACGTTGGCCAGGCTGATCTCGAACTCCTGACCTCAGGTGATCCACCTGCCTCAGCCTCCCAAAGTTCTGGGACTATAGGTGTGAGCCAGCTCTCCAGGTCAGTCCCAGGAATTCTCAACATTTGCCTTTGAACGTTGGAGAAGCCCGCGCGTCACCATTGCGTCGTGGAGTGGATGCACAGAACGGAGACACGGCGCCTCTCATCAGTTCAGAACTGGCACCTCTCACTATTTGTTTCTAGGAGGAAGAAAACCACAGCGAGAAGGATATTAGGTGGTTTTCAACTGTTCAAAATCATTATAAAAGCACCTGGGTGAGAAAAGGCAAAGGAAGGGACAGGATGAACGAAAACGATTGGGGGTCAGCCCCATCTCCCGTCATGCCCATAACTTCCCTGCAGGGCCATCGCCAGGCGCAGCCTCCAAGACGCTTTGGAGTTAGTTTTCTATTGTTGTTTCCTACCCTAAGCAATCCTCCTTACGTGTTCACATTGCTCAGATTTTCAAAGGCGGAGATATTGGACTGAAAACTCTGACTTCTGAAAAGCAGAGAGAATAGGACACTATTTCCCATTGGGAAACACGGATTCGGCCTTGGGTGACAGGTTTCAAGGACTCAGAGATCCCACCATCCTCATACCTTTCCCCAGCTATGCTTCTGAAAGCGTCGCTGGTCAGGGCATGAGCTCAGGGGCTCCCCGGGAGGCTCCAAGCCTTTCCACTCTCCCTGGTGGAGCCCATGAAAGCTGGAAGGACAGACAGAAGGCAGGGACCGGCGTGTCCTAGGCTGAGAGGGAAGGCACAGAAGGTGCGCTTACACACTGCCCTTGGAGGCACACAGATGCCAGGACTTTTCTGTGCATTTAGTGACTACGGCTGGTTTTGCAAAACCTTGTGGGCGTTTCCTCCCTGCACGCGTGTGTGCTGGTGAAAAACTCCCTGGCTTTCCTCTGAGCCTGGCTCGCAGACCTAAAGCCATCCAATTCTGCAAATAAAAGTGATCCCAATTTACCTCTTCCACCTGTTAAAAGATGTTGGAGTTTCCAGGAAGACCGATTTCTTCCCAGAGAAACACAGACTGTTCACTTCCCCCACGCGCCTCCTCTCCAATGTCAATGTCTCTGAGTGTTACTGTTTTGCCTTCAGGAAGGGAGGCAGAGGGTCCGTGGCGAGGCGGCGGGCGGGAAGCCACGTTGGCAGGGGACTCTCAGGAGAGCGGTTGTTTCTTCATCGCTTTCCGGGCTCCACCGTGCTGCTCCCTGATTCTGACTCCAAAACAAAAGTGACTCATTTTACAGTCCGAACAAAACTCAGCAAATTGGCTTCTTAGGCTCAGTTGTCCTCGAGCTGTCTCGGCCAAGACACTAGAAAGCTTTGCCTTGTAGGCTTTGGCTGGGAAGAGCGGGCTCTGATCTGTTCCCGCAGCCTCACGGTATTTGAACTCTGTTTCCCTGGGCACTGCAGAAAAACCTTTTGCTCCTGTTGCTCTTGAAATAAAAAGCAGTGTTCTCTACGAATTTTTAACACCTCACACCCACTCCTCCTGGAGCTGGCAGGCAGTCACGTCGGAGGCCGCCTCTCCGTCTGAAGCTCAGCGACGCCGCTCCTGTTTGTAAACAGGTGTGGTGGCGCGTGGGGGTGACTTCCCTGTGTGTGCTGTGTCCCCGATGGCAGAACGCCTTGGCAGTGCTGCCCTGGAAGCGGTCTCGGGAATACATGATTCACGGTCATTTTGTTCAAAGTCTGACATTTTGGGCCATGTTCCTCCTGCACCGTTAGCCTGCAGTGTGGTTGCCAAGGACTGTCTTCTGCAGCGGGATGAATGCCCTGTGCCCTGACCCACCCTGGCCAATGCCTGGCACTGGGGCAGGGGCTGGGCGTGGTGGCTACACCGGCCCGGGCTGACGAGGGAAGGGAGCAAGCTCAGAGGTAAGGAATGATGCCCACCAGGCCTGGCTGCTGGAGCCGAGCCCGGCCTTTCCCCTTCCGCAGAGCGCTGATGAAGTGAGGTCTACGGAGGCTGGCATTGATGGCCAAGCTGGGAAGCAGTTGCCCAGTGACGGGCCTTCCTCTCAGCGGTTCATCGTCCCTCTCAGCGTGGGAGACAGCACTACCTGTCTGGTGTCAGGCAGGCGCTGACGGTGGCAGGGAGACAAGCCCTGTCCCAGCCTCCAGCCTGGCCGACGGCTGCCTGGCCGATAGGATCCCCACAGCTCAGTCACTGGCAGAGGCGGCTCCGTCCCCCTGCTCCACAGGATTTACCAGCTGCGGACCTTCCTCCTTTCTGGGTTTCCAAAGAGAGCAGGGGATGAATGAGAGGAGAGGCTGGAGGATCGCCGTCCGCGCTCAGGCGTCCTGGGGGTGTTTGCCGCTCTCTGTTTTGAGGTTGGCGTGGTCACCCCTGGCATCACTCTTCTCCTCTTCATTCTTCCCAGCCAACTCTGACTTCTTCTCACAATTTCACTGTGGGGTAACCACAGTGACTTCCTTTCCACGTTGCTGTTGGTATCAAGCAAAAATAATCCATGCAGGTCCCAAGAGCAGCGTCAGGCCAGGAAGAAGCAGATGCCAGCGTCAACGATGACACGTTCTCACCTGAGTGCTTGCTTCCAAAACGGGACTATGCCAAAGTCCGGACGCGCTAGTGAGAGTGGACCTAGCAATGCAGATGAAGCCACTCTGAAAATTTTCGTCACAAAGGGAAGCCCTGAAAAACCTGCAGGAGGCAGAAAGGCCAGTTTGGCCCAGGCAGAGTGGTTCACGTCTGTACTCCTAGCACTTTGGGAGGCCGAGGCCGGCAGATCATGAGGTCAGGAGCTCGAGACCAGCCTGCCCAACATAGTCTCTACTGAAAAAAAAAAAAAAAAAAAAAATAGCCAGGCATGGTGATGAGTGCCCATAATTTCAGCTACTCGGGAGGCAGAGGCAGGAGAATTGCTTGAACATGGGAGGCAGAAGTTGCAGTGAGCTGAGATTGCGGCACTGCATTCCACCCTGGGCGACAGAACAAGACTCCATCTCAACAACAACAACAACAACAAAAAAAAAAAAAAAAAAAAAAAAAAAAAGAAAGAAAGAAAGAAAGAAAGAAAAGAAAAAAGAAAGAGCCCAGTTAGATTGGGGAAGAGGGGCTCCTCCGGTTTTCATCATCGTATTGTTGAGTGTTGTTTGTAGAAAGAAAATTGGGCTGAGGTCTTAGATCCGTCTCCAGTGGCTGGTGGGAGATGAAGCTTCGTTCCCAAACCACTGGGCTCACAGCGTCTGAGCTCTGAGCCTGTGAGTGGAGATCCCCGGGGCCAGCCCAGTGACATGGGTGACAACTTGTGAGTCAGCACTTCCAGGACAGCTTGTATCTTGAGAGTCGATTGTACCAGCTACTCCCATCTAAAAGGAGAGATTCTCTTCCCCGAGTTTTATACAAGAGCAGCATCGCCACGCCTGCCTCCTCTCCCCGTGAAAAAGCGGCACCAGTGAGCACCCCGGGCTGCGGCTGACTGGCAAGCCCAGTTAGCTCCACAGTCTGCACCCACCACTTACTTTAACGAAGCCCCGTTTTCCCTGCAGCGTCTCCCTGAGCTGATCACAGGCGTCCCCAGTCATCTGCTTTTTGGCTAACAGAAATGGTGGCTCCCAGTTCAGGGCGCGTTTCCAGCTGCAGTGCTGGCGTGACATGTCCTCTCTGGGAGCAAGAGGTGCAGTGTGGCTTGTGCAGTGGGTGCCCACGGCCCGGGGCACACACAGGGTCCTGCACCTTCCTTCCACAGGCAGCTTGGCTCTTGTTGGACGGTCGCTCCGGCCTCATGGGCTCTGCTTCTGGAGCAGGGTGAGCCCTGCTTAGGTGGGGCATTCCCAGGCTGTGTCTTAGCCAGGGAGGCTGTTGAAGCTTCTCTCTATACTGGGTCATGCCCCGGCCCCCTTCCACTGCTACTTGAACAGCGAAATTAGCTGGAAAATAATTGAAATACTGATTCTTAGAACGTACACACTTAGAAGTCTGGGGCCCTTCTTGTGGAGATTATTTTAATTGGGGCAAAAGAGTAGTTCTGAGTAGGTAACATGGACTCAGTACAAGATTAATGTGATCACCCCCCAGAAGGGGCTGAAATAAAAAGTCACCCTCCCCCAGCTGATCTGACCCTCAGTCCCCTCACCAAAGACGGCTCTGGCCGACAGCCACTGTGCCCACCCTCATCCCACCAGGCGGCCGAAATGGAGGGGCCTTGGGGCCTCGCGGAGTCTGAGTCTGAGTCGACCTCTTAGGTCCTGGGCCGTGGCACTGTGTTGTATCCTCCTAGGAATCCCCGGCTTTTTTCTGCCCTTGAGGGGGATTTAAGAGGATCCGGCCCTGCCTTCCCCTCCCCCGTCCCCCAAGCACGAAGAAGAAAGACCGTTCTAAAAGTCCTCGGAAGAAGGAGCATCTTCTTACCCCTTGGCTCTTAGAGTTCAGACAATGACCCAGAGGGCGCCCGGGATGATGGCAGCAGCAGAGGCAGCTCCTGCGCCTTCCCGGTTCTGCCTTCCCGTCACTCCAGCCCCTCATGAAGGGAACCAATGCCCAGGGGGCTGCCTTTCTTGGGCAAGATGTAGCCGAGGATCCGGTGGCAACCGCCGGCCCTCCTGGGCTTGGATGTCTGCAGTGCAGCCGCAGCTCTCTGGGCCTCCGGTGCTCAGCTGTACCATGGGGATTCTGATGCCCACTGTGAGAATGAGAGGAGGAGATGCATTTTAAAGCTGAGCCCCACAGAGGGCCACACATGCGTTTAGCCCATTTGTACAGGGCAGCCGTGGATCTGGAAGTCAGAACACCCAGAGACGCATCCCAGACCTGACTCCACCAGCCATGAGACATGGAGCTTTCATTTCCACCTCTGCATGCTGAGGGGGAAGCCTCAGAGCTGCTGGGATGGGGAAGGGGGAGCGAGTCCATTCATGCGAAGCATCTCCACAGTCAGGTGCTCCATCTTCTGTTTGTCCAGTGCCAGGACACCAGGCTCCATGCTGGGAGCTGCAAACATAGTGGCCAACAGGGTACATGGAGCCTGGCCCCCCGGGCTCACATTCCTGGGGAACAATCCACTGGCTACCTATGCACAGACACCTATGGAAGCCTGCTGGCACTGTGGCTGGCACTGTGCCCATGGTGGTTGGTTTTGTGGCTGGCGCTGTGGCTGTGGCTGGTGCTATGAATGTGGCTGGTGCTGTGGCTGTGGCTGTGACTGGTACTGTGGGTGTGAGTAGCACTGTGGCTATGGCTGTTGCTGTGGCTGTGGCTGGTGCTATGGCTGTGGCTGGTGTTGTGGCTGTGGCTGGTGCTATGAATGTGGCTGGCACCATGGCTGTGACTGTGGCTGTGGCTGGTGCTATGGCTGTGGCTGCAGCTGTTGCTGTGGCTGTGGCTGGTGCTATGAATGTGGCTGGCACTATGGCTGTGGTTGTGGCTGGTGCGATGGCTGTGGCTGGTGCTGTGGCTGTGGCTGTAGCTGTTATTGTGGATGGCACTGTGACTGGTACTGTGGCTGTGACTAGCACTGTGGCTATGGCTGGTGCTATGGCTGTGGTTGGTGCTGTGGCTGTGGCTGGTGCTATGAATGTGGCTGGCACTATGGCTGTGGCTGGTGCTGTGGCTGTGGCCGTAGCTGTTACTGCGCACTGTGACTGGTGCTGTGGCTGTGGCTGGCACTGTCACTGGAGATGTGGCTGTCACTGGCACTGTGGCTGTGGCTGGTGCTGGTGCCATCACTGTGAGAGGAAGGCAAGGACTGGAGTAGGAAGAAATGAAGTTGGAAATGGTGTTTTAGGGACAGTGACTCGAGCCTCTTCGTTGAGGAGCCACGTGGAAGAGGAAAGCAGGGTGCTGGGGCACGATTGGATGCCAGGCCCAGGTGGAGGGAAAGGCAGAGAGAGTCTGAGAGACAGGGTCCCAGCCACTAATCTGAGATCACCAAAGAAGCCCATGTTTACATAAGGAATTCAGAGTCGGAATCCCAAAATTATCCAAATCGTTTCTACAAAATCCAATCTCCATAGCCTAGAGTTGCTTAAGGTAATGTGAGTCAATTAGAAAATCCTTATGAAATACTGTCACAGAAGCGATTTCACTTAACGTGAAAAGGATTATTTGTATTTCATTTCCTGGGGAGATTTCATCCTAATATCCCAGATAACATTCTAAGTTTTTAATACCCCCATAACTCTGCGAAGCCTCCCATGGAGACAGGAACAGAATGACTAACACCATTCCCAGCAGAGCGAAGGATGTTTCCACTTCAGACGCGAGGTGCCAGGTTTCCGGTCCAGCCATTCATCTGAACCACAGAGCTGTTAGCCTTGTCTGTACCCCACAAAGCATTAATTCATGATTTTCTTAATATCTTATTGATTCCCGCCCCGTCCAAAGGCCAGAGGTTAAAAAACTCCATAAAAATGTCCTGGCAATTTACTGCTGTCCCTTTAAAGCCTTACAGGAACCTTACAGCTATTTGCTTTTTCCATTGTCTTTTTACTTAAGGTCGCAGTTCAAAATGACAAATCTACCTTTTCTATGAACTTTGTATGAACTTGTTTTTAAATTTAATATACAGAGAGTCCTTGCATGGTTATAGATTCACATTCTTCATAAAACTGTGGGCGATGTGGACAACCGTGCGTCAGAAAACCCTCCTCAAGTCATGACGTGGGATTCCACCGCTGCCGGTCCTCACCGCGTCTGCATTATCTCACTGATCCTGAAAAGATACTTTAAAAAATAGACAACAAACCTTGATTTATAGTCTCATTGTTGGGTTTCTCTGTTTTGTCTTTGTTTTGTCTTTTCAAATGATCAGTACGTTTTTAGGCAGTGGAGACCGGAGCCAGCAGTCTTGAGGTGACGGAGGCTCAAGCCTGGAACTCTCGGCTAAGTAAACTGGGTTTCTCAGCATGCTGCCTATTAATTTTGCACCACACTCCACTGTTTTGTTTTTGTTGTTTGTTTTTTATGAGACAGCTTCACTCTGGTGCCCAGGCTGGAGTGCAGTGGCATGATCTCGGCTCACTGCAACCTCTACTTCCCAGGTTCAAACCAATTTTTGTGTCTCAGCCTCCGGAGTAGCTGAGATTACAGACACCTGGCATCATGCCCAGTTAATTTTTGTACTTTTAGTAGAGACAAGATTTTATCATGTTGCCGAGGCTGGTCTCCCCTGACCTCAAGTGATTCGCCTGCTTCAGCCTCCTAAAGTGCTGGGATTACAGGCATGAGCCACTGCCCAGCCTCAGAGTCCACTTTAAACAAGGCAACTACTACCTCTTAAGGCGAATGTTAGATTAACTTCCAACCTGAAGGAAATTTATTGGACAGTTGGGAGCAGAAAAGCATGAAGCAAGAGATTTAAAATGAAAACCATTTTGTAATTTCAGGGAAAATATTGTTACCATAAATGCTATAATGAACAGCTGAAAACAAAATGTCTTTTAAATTACTTTATTTAGCTTGAATAGGCCCAGACTTGAGGGTTTTAATTAACCTGACAGAAAGTACATAATCTCAAATGACGATTCTGCACGACTCTGCTGTGTAGAGCCTGTGTTGGGAGGCGCGTGGCACGTGGCAGTCAGCCTGTTGGCCCCGTAGCCCACAGGCCTGCCACAGTGCAATGAGAATTCACTTCTAGGTGAGGGAGAAGAGCTGGTCAGGAGCAAAGTGGTTTAAATTTTGGCTTTTGATTTGTTTTTGTTTGTTTTATCTGTAACTCAGATTTTAACTGAGCAAATCTCAAGGAAGCTTAGAGATAAGAAAATTGGCTCTAAAAATATAGTATTCCTCACAGGTGCATATGTGGACTGTGGTCTCTTATCCGCAGTTTTAGGTGTATACTTGAACAGACTTGCTCCCAACTTGCGACCTAGATCTGTCAGCGAGGGCATCTGAGAACAAGCTTCACCCTCTCATTGAGGAAGCTGATATATTTTAAGATCCTCTTTTACTCACCAAAGGGAGTGGGCACTAGATAGGATCTCTCATGCACAATCAATGTCCACGCATGCAGATACCCGTGCCTGATCTCCCATGTGCAGTCCATGTTCACACGTGCAGACACCATGTCTGATCTCTCATGCGCAATCCATGTTCACAGGTGGAGAGACCGTGTCTGATCTCTCATACACAATCCATGTCCATGCATGCAGATACCTGTGTCTGATCTCTCATCCACAATCCATGTTCATGCGTGCAGACACCATGTCTGATCTCTCATGTGCAATCCATGTTCACACATGCAGACGCTGTATCTGATCTCTCATGCGCAAACCATGTTCACAGGTGGAAAGACCATGTGTGATCTCTCATGTGCATTCCATGTCCATGCATGCAGATGCCTGTGCCTGATCTCTCATGCACAATCCATGTTCACATATGCAGACACCATGTCTGTGTCTTATCTCTCATGCACAATCCATGTTCACATGTGCAGACACCATGTCTGATCTCTCTTGCTCAATCCATGTCCACACGTGCAGATGCCTGTGTCTGATCTCTCATAAACAATCCATGTCCACACGTGCAGATGCCTGTGTCTGATCTCTCATAAACAATCCATGTTCACATGTGCAGACACCATATCTGATCTCTCATGCTCAATCCATGTCCACACATGCAGATATCCATGTCTGATCTTTCATGCCCAATCCATGTTCATGTATGCAGACACCATATCTGATCTCTCATGCACAATCCATGTTCACATGCACAGACACCATGTATGATCTCTCATGTGCAATCCATGTTCACACATGCAGATACCATGTCTGATCTGTCATGCACACTCCATGTTTAGTACAGACACCATTGTCTGATCTCTTATGTGCAATCCATGCTCACACATGCAGATTCCATATCTGATCTTTCATGCACAATCCATGTTCATGCCTGCAGACACTATGTCTGTTCTCTCATGCACAATCCCATGTCCACACTTGCAAATACCCATGTCTGATGTCTCATGCACAATCCATGTTCATGTGTGCAGATACCATGTCTGATCTCTCATGCGCAATCCATGTCCATGCATGCAGACATCATGTCTGATCTCTCAGGTGCAATCCATGTCCATGTGTGCAGATACCCGTGTCTGATCTCTCATGCACAATCCACATTCATGCATGTAGATACCACGTCTGACCTCTCATGTGCAATCCTTGTCCATGTGTGCAGACACCGTGTCTGCCTGGGGCCATGGAGGCACAATGAACTCTCCTGGAACTGCCTGAGACTTTGCAATGTGTCTGCCTGGATGGCTGTTTTTGTTTTTTGTTTTTTGGTTTTGGTTTTTTTTAATCGGTGAGTGCCTTGGTTCTGGGTATTTTATGACTTAGGCATTTGCTAGGTCTAGACCTCTTAGAAAGAGTTGCCAAAAGGTGTAATCTGAAATATAATGTTTGTTTTAGGAAACAAAACAGATATTCCAAATGGATGCTACTTGAACATGAAGTTTTGACCAGCAGTGTCTGCTCTTCCTACCACGGTGGAAATAGCATTGGTATTTTCAATGAGGTGCCAAGATATTCAACTTTCCTTTTGTGAACAAGCCTGGCAGGTTGAGTAGGCTGGGCTCTTCTTGTTGGTGTGTGAAGGGACACCCCCAGCCTGGCGCTGTGTGACTTCAAGTGTCTGCACTACGGTGACAGCACCAGCTGAGCAGGAGGAAGGTTGGGCCCCGGCCCTGGAGCTCTGGGGGTTTCTGCAGAGTTCAGCGTTGCCTTGAAGCCTGT
The DNA here is from genome assembly GCF_048565385.1 of Saimiri boliviensis. Lineage (NCBI taxonomy): Eukaryota > Metazoa > Chordata > Mammalia > Primates > Cebidae > Saimiri > Saimiri boliviensis. The sequence goes on from NC_133449.1 coordinate 299,156,564, forward strand.
TCCAGGGTGTGGCCGTGCTTCTTGTAGGTATTACCCAGCTCTGCTTCCAGAGCTCGGGCTTGAACCTTCTGAAAACACACGTGGAAGTGAAGAAACTCTTTGACTCCTCTTGGCGGAGGAGCGTTCCCTGGCTGGAAGGTTCCAGGTATTCGGGGTGAACCCAAAGTGAGTTGGTGCCACGAAAGAGCTGCCACAGACCTTTCTCCAAAATCGCTCAGTGTGAAAGGTCCCCTCCACTTCACCAACACCCTCCACCTAAGGGGGCCCAAAGCCAAGAGGCTGCTGTCCCAAGTGCCGTGGGGAGCATTCCTAAACATTTGGATGGAGAGATTCCTCTATCCTGAACTCCTGGGGGTCCTTGCACATTTGCAGCTTGAGTGATACCATGTTGCTATAGATGAATGAGTTTTTTGGTCTGAATGTACAGACAGGGAGGAAAATGCCTGACCAGATGAGGTGGTAAGCCACAGAAAGTATCAGAGACCCAGTCGTGACAGGATTAAAGTCAAATGTAGTCTTGATTTAAGATCATAGTATTCTTAGACTTACAGAGCTTTTAGTTCAATGATTTAAAAATTCACTTTTTATCAACTGGGATAGACATTAATTTCATTCTTAATAGAGGTCACATCATTTGGATAATCATTTTAAGAAGAGTCAGATATCTCTGGATTATAAAAATACTTAATGGGATGGAACAATTTGAACGTGTATTGATAAATACTCTGCACCAGGAGTTTCAGAAGTAATCATATCTTTACTAAGAATTTCCTAATGTATAACAACTTAAAAGTTTAAGTAAGTTAGATAAATATTTTTAAAGGTACAGTAAATACTTTCCGAAGTGATTATGTTTTTGCAGCTGCAAAATAAAATTATTTTGAGACCCGCGATAAAATTTTTGGTTGGTTCATAATTTTAGAAATACATAGAAACACTGGCTTATTTGATGTTCATCTAATAGTTCGGCATTTGTCATCAGTTTTAGAGTGACTGGCACTGAATGAAATCGCTGTAGATCGCTGATGGGAACAATCATTTTTGTCCCTTTATCTCTGCCTCTTTCTAATGCTCCTTTTCTTCTTCTGATTCTCACCCTGCATCTCACTGTTTCTCTTTGTTTGTTTGTTTTTGGCTCTGATGGACAGTGAGTTGAATGATGTCTCCCAATTTCCACATCCACCCAGAACCTCAGAATGTGATCTCATTTGGAAATAGGGTCTTTGCAGACACAATCAAGTTAAAATGATGCTATTTGAATGTTTTCCCCAATTTCATGTGTTAAAAACTGAGCCCCCATGTGGCAGCATGGAAAGGCGGGACTTTGAAGAGGGGATTGGATCCTGAAGGCTGTGTTTTCGTGAACGAATTACCCCATTCATGGATAAATGGGTCACCATGAAAGGGGAACTGGTGGCTTCATAAGAAGAAGGGAGACCTGAGCTGGCACGTTGGCAGGGTCAGCCCCATCACCATGCAATGTCCTCAGCTGCCTCGGTGGCTGCAGAGAGAATCCTCAGCAGCAAGGAGGCTCTCACCAGCTGTGCCCTCTGAACTTGGGACTCCTCAGCCTCCATAACTGTAAGAAGTAAATTTGCTTCCTTATAAATTACTGGGTTTCAGATATTCTGTTACAATCAATGGAAAACAGACTAACACCTATGAGGTCATCCCGGATTTGAGGTCGGCTCTGAATCCAAGGACAGGTGTCCTTATTGCAAGTGAGGGCACACAGATAAGGCCATGTGGAGATGGGGGATGAGGGGAGAGGGGAGCAGCCCTGAGCCAAGGTCACCTGAGGCCACCCTGAGCTGGAAGAGGCCAGACGACTTCTCTGATGGAGCCTGCAGAGGGAGCGCAGCCGGGCTGCCATCTTGGTTTTGGGTTTCCGGCCCCCAGAACTGTGAAAATAACTTCCTTCGTTTAAGTCACCCAGTTTGTGGTGACTTATTATGGGAGCTCTAGGAGACCAACATACCCCCTCTTAAGTGTCCATACTTCCAAATGCCAGCATCCCCATTTCTGTGAAATGACAGTTTCCCCTTTCTTCATTCATTGTATAGATGCATTTTTACTTCTTAATTGCTTTCTATGGGAGGAAAGCTGGTATTTCCAATCGAGCAACCCGGAATTGTCTGCTGGGCATGCAGGTCTCAAAGGTGCTTTCTCCCCCTCTCCCAGATGACCTTTGTCCACAATCGGGAAGCTATCAAGCTGGAAAGCGCTGAGCCTTGACTTTTTTTTTGGAGAACACGGAACTTTAGAGCAATTCTGCATTATCAAAGAATTTTATCCTCAGAAACTTAAATTCATACAATTGTGATTTTCATTGAAAAAATGTGGCTTAATATTGTCTGATAACACGTGGGCAGCACGTAGGCTAACGAGATCCACAGTCACACGCACAATGCATATCATGCGTGCGTCTCTGCTGACTCGGGAATGTTTAACACATGCTTGCTTTCCTTGTCAGAAAGCTAATGATTGCCGCCATGTTCCAAGCACTCAGAGTATCACCTGCATTTAAGTTTTGTTGGAAATGGTTGTATCTGTAAACAAATAGAGCATTTGTAGGAAATCATCCAATTATATTCATTTTCTCTTTATAAGTAGAAGTTAGGATATTTTTTCAGCTTTGCTCTTAGTTTTAGTTTTTTTCAAGTTTTAATGGTGATGATCAATTTTTAATTTTTCCTGAAGTAGGTGCACCATTGGATTATGTTTTAAATGTCATACATTCTAAATTTCTATTTTCATAATTTCTTCATTAGTGTTCTTTCCATTAGGGTTTTTGGAATTTTGTGGGTTTTGAATGTGTCTCCTAGCTGTCTTAGATACGCAATGGAGAGGACTCTGTCTACTGACTAATATCATGTGCCTTGGATGTGTGCGCATAGAATCATGTGCATAGCATTGCATGTGTGCATTGGATGCACACATTGTACATATGTACTTTACATGTGTGTGTATTGTATGTGTGCATGTGTGTTGAACGCATTTGCATTGTAGGTGCGCACATGGTATGCATGCATTGTGTGTGATACGTGTGGAGCATATTCGGAGAACTGGAAAATTAGGAACTGTTCGAGATTTCACATCCTTTTCTTCCCAAGCCAGTCACTGGTGGCAATACTGTCAATAAAGATTCCGTTTTCTAAAGCAGATGCTGTCCCTGGGGATTAGTCCAGGGAAAATGCTGATGACCCACAAACTCCTCCATGGGTGGATGCTATGGGCCAAGAGTTGTGGGCATGCTCTAGACCCATGGAGGATGGTGGCTAACCTCATAGCAGCCCCACTGAGGTCTAGGAAGCAGTTGCCTTAAGGTGGGGCTGGGGGCATTCTCCTCAGGCTGATGATGTCCAGGGCTCTGACCTCCACATGGGTGGGGCTGACCTTTATGCCGGCTTCCCAGAGGACTGCAGAGGACACCAGGAGGGTCATTTACTCACTCACCATTTCCTGCATGGCTGTGGTTGACTTGGTGAGAAACAAAGGGAGAGAAACTTGGGCCAGGGTGGGTCGTGCTTCTCACCTATCTTTGCCAGCCAGCGGGTTTCAGTTCATTCCTGTCTCTCAAGAGTTTGCACTCCCATAGCCAGCGGATCTGGAGAACAGGTAAGACCAGAGAGCTTGCTGGAAAGGTGTCAACAACCTGCTCTCAACCCAAGTTAGCACAATTTTTAAATATATAATCACTAATAGATAGGTCAGCATGCTTTCTAGTTATGTATAAACACTAACTATAACGTGAAATAATATAGTATGTATTATTAAATGAAACTAAAAATAATATTTAAACTCTTGATAACAAAAAAAAAAGGTGGAATTTGTTGTTAGTCTTTTTGACAAGGCTAGAAAGGTTACCTGCAGCAAGTAATCGACTAGAGCTAAATTAATTTTGTTTGATTTGAAGCCTTCTGGAAAGCTCTGAGTTGGTGTAATAGCTCTTGGTAAGAGTACTGATAATAATTTTTTCAATAGCATACTGCATCATAGCAATGGGATCTCCTTCATGAGGAAGACACTAACTTAAGATGGAATGTCAAGAATATGTTTCCTTTCCACCCCAAATGTCATAAAAATAACAGGTAAAAAATTTATTATGCAAGATTAAATCCCACAGGTGATTGGAGAAAAGAAAGAATACACGACAGGTAACAGAATGTTCTTCCCATAAAAAAAAAATTGTAAAATTCTTAGAGATGAATCAGCTTGGCAGAAAACAAAACTGAGACATCACAGTCCAAAACACAGACAAAATCCCTTCAGGGATGACAGTGATTCTAGAGATTCTCCAAACTGAAAACAAAAGGAGAAATAAAGCCCATGAAATAGATTATTATTTGCTGCAGACAGCTGTCTACGATACCAGCTGCCTTCTGGAGGGCAGGGCCAGCAAGGCACAGGCCCTCCCTGAGATGTCACTGACTGGAAGTCAGAGCCTTCGGAACTTCCTTCACGGTGGTGGAACGCAGCTCACTCACCCTGGCCCATGATCACAGGGGCAGATGCAACCAAGAGCTCCCAGGGGCAATGCCAGCTGGAGGCGGCAGGGCAATGGGCCGGCAGGCATGCCCTGCGGAGGAACAAAAGACACGCCTCCCAGACATCAAGGCACAGACAGGCCTCACCTCATGTTTCAGAACTTCAGTGATTGTAGAGATTCTCCCTGAAACTGTGGGGGGCGGGGGGGGGGGAACTGTCACAGATATGGATAGAAACAACCCCAAACCTAAGCTTAGAAAAATAAACTTTGCGAAAGAGAGGTCTCAATCTTAATAACAGGAAAACTAACACCAGAGAAAACAGAATGGTTCACAATGAAAGTTATGTGTGTATATATATATATATATATACATATATATATATATGTATATATATAACATATATATATACATATATATATAACATATATATATATACACATATATAGTAATAAGGCATTATAAGTAAAGTTGAATATATATATATATATATATATATATTAATTTATTTTATTTTATTTTTATTTTTTTTGAGATGGAGTCTTGCTCTTTCTCCAGGCTGGAGTGCAGTGACACAATCTCAGCTCACTGCAACCTCTGTCTCCCAGATTCAAACGATTCCCCTGTCTCAGCCTCCTGAGTAGCTGGGACTACAGGTGCACACCACCGCACCCAGCTAATTGTTTGTATTTTAGTAGAGAAGGGGTTTCACCATGGCCAGGATGATCTCAATCTCCTGACCTCATGATTTGCCCTCTTTGGCCTCCCAAAGTGCTGGGATTACAGACGTGAGCTACCTTGCCTGGCCAATGAAAGATATTTTAAACCTAGAACAATGTTTCAAATAAAATGCCTTTAAATTTGAAGATGAAACAAACTTATCAAACATGGAGAACAGCAAACTCAGAAAGTTACCACGAGGGAAAAGAATGACTGAAGGATGTTCTCAAGCAAAAGTCAAAAGCAAGTCTTCAGAAAAAATGTGGGATTTGTGAAATTATGCTGAAGAAAGAAATAAGTAAGACTCACCTTTACATATAAAAAATCATTCAATCCTAACAAGACGGTGCTGATAAAAATCTATAAACAGTGTCTCAGATGGTTTCAATGTGAAAGCTAAGTGTGGAAGCTTAGTGAGAAGATATAAAATTTTTATCTCATACAGGAAGAGAAAATGTATTGAATTTGGGTATTCATAGAAAAATATGTTTAAACAACACAATTTACAATTTGTTTACCTAAGTTAATTATGCTAAAATAATAAGAGAACTGACAACATAAGGCAACAAAATAAACCTAAAGATATTTAAGAGGAATAAAGAAGGTGAGTTGGTTAAACTCAACTATTTGAAGAAAGTGTCTAAGAAAAAATAGACTTCTCACCTATACTCCATTGAAGAGTAAGTTAGTTACATATCATGTTGTAATAAATTACCCCAAAACTTAGTGGCTTGCAACCATGTACAGGAATTATCACGGAGTTCCCCGGAGTCAGGAATCTGGGTATGGTTGAGCCGAATCTTCTGGTTCAATCGCCATTGCAGTCCAAGTGCTGGCTGGGGCTGCAGTCTCAGCTCCAGGCTTGACTGGGGAAGGAGCCACTTTCAAGCTCACTCACTGGTTATTGGCAGGACCTAGTTCTTCAGGCATCGTTGGGTGGGGGGCTCCCTTCCTGTCTGGCTGTGGGCAGGAAGCCCCTTCTGTCTTCTACTACACAAAGCTGGCCTCTCCATGGGGCAGCTGACAGCAGGGCAGCATGTTTCATCAGGGGAAGCACACGAGAGGAGCCCAGGAGGGTGAGCGAGATCTCTGAGTGGTCACCGTCCCTTTATCACCTAGTTGAGGGAGTGGTAATCCACCCCATTTGCAAGATTCAGCCCCAGGAGCAAATCCCTGGGTCCAGCCCACACTCAAAGGCTTGGATTCCAGGAGGTGGTGGAGACGGTTTCTAAACACAGGAAGGGCTCCCCACAGCAGGTGACACACACACATCGTGCAAATAAAGAAAATGCCCCAGCATGAAAGTGGTAAGGCATTATCAAAAAAAAAAAAAAAAAAAAAAACAGCACCCAAGCCAAGAGTGACTAACGGGAACAAGTAAGTTTTATTATTATGTTGCATGTTATGTGTGTAAAAATAAGAATCTAGCAAGAAGTTACAAGTAAATAACCTTTATTTATCTAACAATAAAATTTAGAAACAGATAAAGTGAAAGTTTGTAGAAATAGAGAAACATTTGAACACCCATTCTTTGCTCAGATTAAGTATCCCTAGAGAAGTGTGGATACACGTTTGATTTGAAAGGCAAGCCTGAACTAAACACAATGCTGGTGCCGGTGTACGACAAGTAGCGTATGTATGTTATTCTGAAACATGAAAAAGTACAAAAACTGGCATGAATTAAAGAGGGCCTGAATATTATGCAAATAACGCCTCTCTCCAGTAGAAATAAGCACACTGAATTCTCCAAGGACAATGAAAGAGAAATTTCAAGGAAATTTCAAGGAAATTTCAAGTGAGCATTTCAAGGAAAACTCAAAACTCAGAAATTTGAAAACAATCTATTGACTATTTTATTTTATTTTTATTTGTTTGTTTATTTATTTATTTATTTATTTGCTGAGACAGAGCCTTACTCTGTCACCCAGGCTGGAGTGCAGAGTTGCAATCTAAGCTCACTGCAAACTCTGCCTCCCAGGTTCAAGTGATTCTCCTGCCTCAGCCTCCCAAGTAGCCAGGATTATACCATCACACCCAACTAATTTATGCATTTTTAGTAGAGACAGGGTTTCACCATGTTGGTCAGACTTGTCTCTGACTCCTGACCTCAGGCATTTCACCCACCTTGGCCTCCCAAAGTGCTGGGATTACAGGTGTGAGCCACCATGCTGGCCCTATTGATTATTTTAATATATTAACTCATAGCTTAAAATAAGAAGAAAACTTTTAAAAATGGAATTCATCCAGTATAGGGATACTAAGAAAAAAGTTACTCCCATGCATTCCTGGTGGGGCTGTTAATTGTTAGATTTTAGACAAACAGTCTGTAAGCATGTATTAAAATGACATACCATGTGGCCCCAAAATCTGACTCCTGGGAATCTATTGAAAATAATTAAAATCACCAATATCTAAGAAAGTTTCTTTTCTTTTCTTTTTCAAACTGACTTAAATTTATTTATTTATTTATTTATTTATTTATTTATTTATTTTTCTTTTTGTAATTGCATTTTAGGTTTTGTGGTACATGTGAAGAACATGCAAGATTGTTGCATAGGTACAAACGTGGCAGTGTGGTTTGCTGCCTTCCTCCCCATCACCTATATCTGGCATTTCTCCCCATGCTATCTCTCCCCAGCTCCCCACCCCCTACTGTCCCTCCCCTATTTCCCCCCAACAGACCCCAGTGTGTGATGCTCCCCTCCCTGTGTCCATGTGGTCTCATTGTTCAATACCCACCTATGAATGAGAACATGCAATGTTTGATTTTCTGCTCTTGTGTCAGTTTGCCGAGGAAGCTTCTTAAGATTATGTATGTCCCCATTATTAGAAGTAGCAAAACGTTAGCGATGAGGTGGATGTCCAAGAGAAACTGGAGAACGGACCACAGTCCTGTCTGACCATGCGTGGGAAGGCAGGGCGCACGGGGATTGACGGGCGCACCAGAGGGGCAGACACAGGCCATGTTGGGTGACCAAGACAAGATTTGGAGCAGGGTCGAGGAAACAGTCCCATCCCTACAACAGGAAAGACCTCCGTGCCATGTGCACCCTCACGGATACAGGGATACGCGGACACACATGCCATTGTCCACATGAACCGTCTGCGGAGGAAGGGAGGCCTTGGAATTCTCTGCTTAGAGAATTTTCAGGAAGACTGTCAGTGTAAATGAAGGCTTCTTTGGAAAAAGTGAGGCTTCTCTTAGAATGTTTATCTCAAAATTAATGCAGTAATGTGCTAGGAAGCTTGAGAAAATCCTGAAACATGCAGAGGAAACAGAAGAAACTGTATCCGTGATTTTACATTCACTTTATCACATGATCATTGAAATGTTACTGTTTTCCTTCTTTCTCTGTCTCTCTCTTTTCCTTCCTTCTTTCCCAGCACTGTTATTTTCTGTTTCTTTCCGTTCTCTGGGCTCCTGGAAGGGAATGGAACGACGTGTTTATGTTCCCCTGTTGAATGCTGGTTCTCTCCATTCGATGTACCTACTTGTATTTGTAACTTAGTTACAATTAGACCGAACTAATTTCTTCTTTCTTGTACACTTTAAATTAACTAAAATTACAATAGAAACGGAATGTTTGCATCTAGGAGAGACTCTACCTCAAGAATAGCTCAAGAAAACCAGTGACAAAATGATCAAAGGTGAGGGAATGGCCCCATATTATAAAAAGGCAGCTGTTGGGTTAGCATTTCTGATGATAGAGCCTTTCTGATGATGAACAGATTCGGCCCTACTATTCCTAATTGACTAGTGCCACCGCTCCAGTCCAGACAGGCTCAGAGCCCTGGGGAGAAGGGGCCAAGTCCAGGTGTGTGCCCACCCAAGGGGCCTCCATCCTGGAGAAAGTGGAGCCTGAGCCCTGAGTCCCTCAGGTTTTCAAAAAAAAAAAAAAAAAAAAAAAACCCACCAAGCCCCTGAATATGCAGAGGACCCTGGCACATTCTACTGACATCTGGGGATGGGTCTTGGTTCTTTCATTTCTCCGTGTCTACCTAGAATGCATATAACTTACAGGAATACTCTGCTTTGCTACAAAAAGTCCTAAAGACCATACCTTGGTCCTTCAAGCAATGGTTAAGCAACAACAACAACAAAAGAAACCCATATAGACACTGGGGAGAGATGGCTTCACTTGAGGCTGGAATTCTTGAACAGAATAACGTAGTATTGAGCCTCTGGTCTCAGCAGTATTTGCATAGAAAAATTGATTAGGGAGAGTCTTCCTAGAAATGTACTCCTACCCCCAATGCAATACTATTTTGCACTATTTAGGAAAGAAGCTATCTATAAAAATATATTTGCACATTCAATGAATTTCTCCTCTACAAAAGTTCATTTTAGCATGTGGTTAAATTAATTACAGGATTCCGTTCATTTCCTTTCTGTTTAAGTTTCTAGTCTCAGAAATAATTAACTGCTCATTTAAAATACAATTTTAGAAACAGAAATTATCCATTATGTTGGATTATGCATGTCTCTTCCAAAATGTTCTAAGAGAACACATTATAATATAATAACTCAATCTCTAAATGCTAGGGTCTCAAAGTTCTGAGGTGGATAAATAAGAATTGAAATGACAGAAAGTCATTCCAGTTACCTGAAGTCACACAGCTGGGGAAAGCTGACACTCACCCTGAGCTGAGTGCCTTGGGCAGTGAAGGCCCACTCTGGAGGAAAGCTGGTTCTGCAGGGAGGAACCAGGTCTTCTCGGAGCTGTCCAGGAGTACTGATATGGGTTGGTTCTGTGTCCCCACCCAAATCTCAAGTTGTAATCCCCTAACCCCCACATGTCCATGGGAGAACTGGCAGGAGGTGATTGGATCAGGGGAGCGGGTTCCCCCTTGCTGTTCTTGTGACAGTGAATGAGTTCTCCTGAGGTCTGATGGTTTTGTAAGTGGTGGCCTCCCATGCTCTCTTCTTTTCTTGCTGCCTTATAAAGAAAATGCTTGCTGCTTCTTTGCCTTCCGTTATGCTTGTAAGTTTTCTGAGGCCTCCCTCTTGAACTCTGGGTGGCCTCACCTTGCTCTTCACTTAGGATGGCTGATATTCTTATAAAGAGACACACAGGGAGACAGCCACCTGACACCCAGGCTAAGGCTGGGGAATGTAGCTGCAAACCAAGAAAAGCAACAGGTTGTTGTCCACCACCAGAGGCAAGAAGAGCAAGGTAAAGCCACCCAGAGTTCCGGAGACAGCCTGGCCCTGCCAGCACCTCAGTTTCAGGCTCCTTGCATCCGGCGCTGTGAGAGCACACCCTCCTACTGTGTTGTAGTACCCTGTGGGTGTGCTTCGTTATGGCAGTCCTAGCAAGCAAATGTGGGTAGGTGGAAAATTGCAGACAGAGTTTTTAAAAAATACACAAAGGAAGTTCTACTTCAGTTCCATCAAGGACTTTTCTGAACAAAGCCCAAATCATTTTTATGCCCATCCTGGAACCTCTTGCCCTTGGATAGCTCACAATGACTCAATTTCTCTTCTTCCCGTCTCCATTTTGAAATGAAACATGACTGCAGAAATGATTCTCCTTGTGTTGTGCCTGCCTCTGTCATACACAGAATGTTAGAGAGCGCTCACAGACTTCTTTCTTACAGAGTGACAGAGGCTGGGTGGGCCAGGCGAGGCAGGCTCCCATGCTCCCTGCTCTGAAATGGGCATTTCTGGGTGCTGGCTCTCCCTCTAGGCAGCTCCAGGACAGGGAGAAAGGCAGGGCTCACAATCCTCCTGGGGCAAAGCTGGAGGTGAATGTCCCATGGGAAAGGCTCCTGGCTCTGCAGCCTTTTACTATGTGCATATTTATTTCACCTCTTAAATGAAATCCAATTTGAGGCTATTAATATTAATGCACTGAGATAATTCTGATGATGAATTAATAAAACACTTGGCCTCTCAATGTGCTGTTTGCTCATACATTTAATGACGCTCTTAACTGGAAGGAGGAAGAGGCAGGGCAGGCTCCACCTGGAGCCTAGAAATTAGAGACCACTACATTGTTTTGAGCTCGCCACTTTAATGACAATCAATAGAATCGATTTGGGAGTAGAAAAGTATTTACTCAATCTCTACTGTGTGCTACAATTTCTATTTAGAAATCACAAGCATCATCTGAATACCATATTTCTGCAAGGTCCTAAGTTTGCTAATGAATTACATGCTAAGTAAATTTGTCACTCCCCGCCGCACCCCGCACCCAGCACACATGGTTTTGATACCACTACGTACTGTATTCTCCTACTGACAATGGAGGATGGTACCGCCACAGGGCACCAGAGGGCCGCATTGTTAGAAAACCAAGATGTCATCTCCACGGCCAACTTGGATTTACTTGTGAGACGGACATTCTCCTTGGCCCACGCTTCTTCAAAAACAACGCCGGGCTGCTGGTCTCCTATTGTTCAAACGAAGATAATTCACCATTCTCATTCTGCTGGATTACTTATTGAAAAGACCATTTAACTCCAATTAACGTAACTAGATGTAGTATTAAACTTAAACTAAATGCACTTTCCCTTGAACAGTCTTTCAACAAATCTTTGTTAAAGTCCTCTAATTAGGCCATTTCTCAGTTGATTAAAAACAACGTCCACAATCTATTGTTCTTGGAGCTTCTCCCAAGTACAAACACTTTTCTGTGCAATATTGCAGCCCATGATCACACTCTACAAGGAGGAGACTGTTACTCACTTCATCAAGATTAAAGAGTCAAGATCTTGCACTGAATCTTTTCATCTGAAACCAACTACTTGAAAGAACTAAAAGCAGTAAGACTAATCTAGCTTGGAATGAATTTTAAAAAATGGAGTCACTGTGTAAATGAAGTGATGGTAATCAAGGAAAAACATCCACTGGTCTATTCTTCAACTTGCAAAATAGACATTATTTGAAGCCCATGTAAATTTTTAGGAAAACCAGCGGGACAGGATAAGACAAAATCTCCTGAGAGCAGAGCTGCTTGTTCACGGCCACTTACAAGGCGAGTCCTAACATCGGCTCTCCTGAAATTGGAGGGAGCTGTTGCATGAGGCGTGTGCCACGGGATTGTGTGTGTCTCCCCGTGTTCAGAGGGCATCCACCATCGGCTTGGAAGGCTTGCTTGATTTTTCTCAGCTATAGGATAAAAGGGAAGTTAAGTTTTAATTATTGGTGAACATGGAGGGTTAGCATGAATGGTGACTAGGAGGGGGTGGTCTCAGGAGCCGTGAGAGGTATACTACATTCCTCGTTCCAGGAAGACGTTTAGGAGAGGGTTTTCCTAAAGGGCATAAAAGCAGTAGTTAAGCAATTATCTGAAGTGGGAGCTTCAAGAGGTCCGTTCATGTGAGTACTTCAAAATGAAAAAATCTAGTATCATAGAAAATATACTTTTAAGAGTGTGTTGTGGTTTAAGTGCGTTAACTATTACCTCGCCCAGGAAATGGCCACACACACATACAGATGTGTAGAGTGTACAGATGTATGCATATACTTTATATACTTTCATGTGTATCAGGAATATATATACCATATGTATATTTTCCATCAGAATATGTTATTACAATGCTCTGAGTGTTTAATGGACAGGTACTCTCCATACACCATGCTTTAGGTCACTGTGACATGACACTTTTCATCTGCTTACAAATGTAGTCACAATACAAGTATAGAAAAGTCATACACAATGTGAAACACTAAATCATTCATCATTAGTGCAAAACATACACCTATTAGACAGGATCTCAGCTGCAAAACAATTCACAGGAAGAAA